>NC_136512.1:54323600-54863600 GCF_053919585.1 Euprymna scolopes | reverse complement strand
CATTAGAATCAAAATCATGTAATGAAATTTAATCAAAACTGGAATAATGCTTCTAGAAATAAGGTTTAGTGTTATTATATATTGGTTTTATTATTTGTAAGGTGGTAGAAAAGTAAAACTCTTCTGTTTGGTAATTATTTTTACCCGTCTTGGGACGTTTATTATTCTAGTCATTCTTATCAAAGTAATTTTATGCTATTTATACTTGACTACGAAGCAACGGCGGCTGAGTTAGCATATCATCAAATATGATATATGTAGAAGTGTTATGATTTATTTAGAGAAGAATTGAGTAAGCATTTTGTTATTATTTTAATATGAAGATCGTCTCACATGGCAGCTGAATGAGTTCTATTCACAGTCATTGCTTATGAGCGCTACGCCTTGTTTCACAGGAATGACTCGTCTTGTTAGTTATTTCAAATTAAAGAAACATGCCATGGAGTTGTTTTATTCTATTTCTAATTTAATGCAACGATGTGACTAATTCTGACGTAAGAGCAGTCAATCTTGCTTATTCACTGTATATATTATTGTAAAGTAGAACTGCAAGTCGACCGGTAGGTCCACCACAAAACAACATATAATGTTTTTATATAATGTATAAGACTTCATTCCGCTGAATGACGTGCGCACTATTTATAAGCTGAACATAATTAGGAAAATAGAAATCAAGAAAAAGTTGACTGCGTTTAACTCTTTTAGTTAGCTTGAAGCAGTGTATTTAAGGATTTTTATCTCTATATATATATTAACACGATAACGTGTTTTATTTTCTGTGTCACCCTTACATCCAGGTTGTTTAATTATTATGTACTTCCATTTCTTGTCATAAGTAATTTTATCAAGAATTCTTCATAAGTTTTGGTTTCGGTTTCGATTATGACTAAAGGATATTTTTTAAATCACAACTTTATAGTATATAAAAATCGATAGAACATTAACTCTATCTGCCAGAATTAAAATATCATATTTAAGTGTACTTTACAACCGGGCTTTGCCGGGCGTTCGTGCTAGCTTAGATAAATACTTTTGTAGTTTTAACAAAAAGGCTACAATAATATCAGAGCGTCTCCATTTACACTGAACATCTACAGAATGCCAACATCAATATATTACATATGGATGAGTCCCTTGTGGAATTTCCACAGTTCCCGCTAGTCTTAATAATTAAAAAAAACTCTGTGGACCGTCTAGGCATCCTTGCTTGAGTCTTGTATTATAAGTAAGTCGTATTTCTGCCTGTTTGTTCACAATTTAATTAATATGTGCAAATGGTACACTGTTTCACAAATTAATGTTCGTACTGAAAACGGACTTCTTTAGATTTTTATTCCAGCATGATTTCTATACATACTATGTATTCAAAAATAATTCATTGAATACCCTAATTTGCATATTACATGAAACAAAATCTATTTTAATAATTAGCTCTATTTTATTAATTGTTTGTTGTAATAGAATCGTTTTAATTGTTTTATTTAGAAATATTATCTAAAGTTAATTTACTTAATTTGTTTTTAATGTAATTTATATTTTATTTAATATATTTTCACTCATAAAACATTGACAACAGTTGCGTTTAAAACCGGAAGTAAGTTTATTCATTTTAAGTTATGGGTTATTTCTCGTTTAAATGGTGAAAGCTACTTCGCGTTTGATTTCATAAATCAACATGAATGTTTTATGCTTCCCCAAATCCAACATGTGGTCACTTTTCTTCACAAGTTATGATGTTCGGTTTATCTCAAATAGTATGTGACTAACTCCTCCGCCCGACAATATGTTTCGACCGGGCAAAACCAGGTAAATATAGCTAGTATTTTATAATGCTCTGATAATGCAGGAAAACTGAATAAAAAGAAAATAATGACAGTAAGACAATATATAGTTTGGTTCTCTGTGGATAATAGTTTTTTTAACAGTGCGTTAAAAACTCAGATTACAGTACACGCATAGTACAGTTATTAAATAGTTCTAAATACAAACTGAAATAGAGAGAAGGAGAGTTTTAAAATATAATCTTAAAAAGATAAGATACAAGTTAGAAAAGCATTTCATTTAAGGCATGAAAATTGTTAAAAAAAAATGTTTTTACTATAGGCTTTAAAAATAAAGGCACAAGATTCAAAGATAAAATTACCTTATAAAAGGTACCTGGGATACGTGTGTACTATTGGATATGTGCGTTGTGTGCAAGCAATGTTAGAACTGCAACGGTTTACACTCTGTAAAATCAAAAAAAAAAAATAGAAAGAAAACGCAGAGAGCGAGCATAGTTTGTTTCTTATTGGAACAGAGAGTATTTAACCTACAATTGCACTTTTAAAATATGAAATAATAATAACGATTCTTCAAAAACATGTGTCTTAAAAAATATATTCCCGGTGTACGTGGACGGCAGTGGTATTTGATCTGAGTGTCAAAGTGAAAATTCCCCTGAGCTCCTGGATGTATGATTATTTCCAATAGCACTGAACAGAACTAAATATTAAAATCAAAGATATCTCTCGAAAGTTAAAGTTTCGTTTCTAACAACACGAACCAATATGTGATCTATCCAACTAACAAAACATTTGCTTTTTTTGATTAAAGCTATTTCGGTAAAAGTTAGAGGGAAATCCTCGTCATTACTTTGTATATGAGATGTGGATCAATAAATACCACGACTTGAGATGGCGAAGTTCTAATTACGTGACGAATGCAAGTAGGGTAAATTGACTAAGTACTTAATGTTTGCTGTGCGATGAGGAATTTGATTGGTTTGTTTTGCGGCATATCAACTCTTTTCTCGTTATTTAATGCCGAATCAGGTACTTTTGAAAAAATAAATTTTTATGCTTCAAGTTCTTTATATATATATTATATTTATTCATAGTGTTTGGTTTGGTTGTTTTGTAAAAAAATTTGTTTTTGCTTTTGACTCTAGAAGAAAATGATTGAGTTTTGTAAAAGGAATAAAAAAGCATTAACATAAATGTTTGGCGCATTAAAGTAAGGGAGCCAATATGTTCAGACAGCCTGATCTGGTAGCATAGATCGTGAAAGGGAGAAGAGAACGAATAGTAATTAGTTAATCCATCTATCTGTCTATCTATCTATCTCTGTTATATAGTAGTGAATGTTTTGCCTCATTAAATTATTTTTAAATATCATTTTTGAAAGTTACTTTTATTTCTTTAGGCAAGATTGAAGATTAGGTGGCAAAATACTATCGATTCCTATATCATTATCACATAAAAGGAACCAAATTCCCTAATCACCGTTATGTTACCATGCAAACAATATGTAAAAAAAAAAGATATCGCTATTTCAGAACTTGTATTTACAAAAAATAAACAATATAAACACCACTTTTTTAAAATAATATGCACTTTTAATTTATTTTACACAACATATAAATCAATTTTTTAATTTTAAACTATATAAATAGAGCTTTTTATAATTTTAAAAAACATAAACCTTTTTATATTTAATTTTAAACTATATAAATAGAACTCTTCCCTAATTGCCGATTAAAATTTTATCACGTGATTATTGAAAATTGAATAGCGTGATCAATTATAAACTATATAAATTAGAATTTAATTAAAGGCGTGTATTCTCTTTTTTAGTTTGTTGAAAAATAATTTCAATTACTTAATTTTGTCTTGTAATGGATTATGCCAGCAAAAAGACGATTGTGGATCAGGTATTTACCTCCGATGAAATAAAAGAAAATGAATGGACTTTCACGTATTTATCCTCATTAAAGAATCACATACGCACAACAGCAGCTTCTTTGGAGCTTATAATGAATAGCATTAATAATGCATCGAAAAGGATAGACAGATTTATTAGGAAATGTCCATCTTGAAGATACCTCAATTCTATCATCAGGAGCTCCTTTTTTTAAAAAAAAAAACACCTTCAAATTCCCCAAAAATATACTGATAATATTTTGTTGGAGCCTCGAGTTATTGCAGACCATCATAAGAAGATAAATAGGTGATACAGATACACATACGGTAGTTGACTGAATGAATTCCATTCGTTAGGTCTGCAAAGATGATCTCCTCAATCATCCCATAATGCTGGGTGGGAGTGACGAAAAAAAACTAACAAACCGAAAGAAGTAGAAATAGATGAGCACTACTTCTTTTGTGATACTAAGAAGGTGACTCATGAGTCACTCGGTGCTGAAGGGGGACAATAAGTGCCATACAAATGTACAATGAAATAGGAAGTAGCAAACAATGAATCTGTAGGTATTTTTAGATCAAGCCTTTTAGATTTGACAATGACAATAGAAACCTACAGACTACAAGGGAAGGGCAGCTTCCGGGTGACCGAAGGTGGGGGCGACTTCAGATACCGACGCAGAGAAGACAGTTAGTTGACAACTAGATGCCGTTCGCGGCGGATGGGAGTTGACATCGAGCTGCCGGTTTCGGCGGATGGGAACTGATAGTGACACGTATGGACAGTCTTTAGAGCTGACTGCGAAACAGAGATAGAGACGAATTGCGACTGACAGACAAACGTAACATCGATAGAACGGGGATAGAACGGGGAGAAGACACACACACTCTCAAGTTCAAGCGTCAAATATATGTGAAACATTGGCCTTGTTCTTCCTTTCTTGTTCCGCAACCTATTTTACTTCCACTTTGTGACCCACGTGCGTTCCGTCCGCAGCCACCAGTGTGAACGAAAAGATTATGACACGGCCAACGAGAACGATGAAGAGATGGAGGCAGTAAACCACAGCACACAATAATGGGGAAGGCCACGTGCTGTCACAAATGGTGCCGCAAGAGAACGAATCAAAAATGGGCTCTAAGTTTTTGGAGCTGTCAAACGTGGCTCGAACCAGAGTTGAGAGCCGGAATTGGGACACGTTGTTTCCGATAATTAATTCGTGGATCCTATCAGGGGCACGACTTTTATCGGGTGGATGTGTAGCTTATAAAGGTCTGGCCATTTCGATGATGGAAAGTATCAACATGAAATTATTTATGAATAAAACTTCGTTAACTCGATTGGCCCCTTGATACACACGTAAACCATATAAGGTTTATGGTTTCATGTTAAGAAAAAATGAGAAAAGTTGGAAACAAAGAAATCGTGGAATTCATGTGGCGAAGAAGGGAAAGGAGGAAATCTTTTCCCGTATACTAACAAGCATTCGTGAATGAATGTTTATATTGTTTAAAATTTTTAAAGTTCATGGTAAATGTTTACTTAGTTTCCACCTTAACATTTTCCTTTAAAATAACGACTTATATAGATTTTCGAGTATGCTGAAAACGAATATCGCATTTTAATGTTCCGCAAATAAATAGTTTTCCGGATATTAAGCGATATCATTTCTTATGTTTAAATTGCTGGTAAAAGTTGTATGCGCAAGAGCGCGCATATTTTTGGCGTACAATTATGGCTACTACTTTTAACATAAGGAATTATATTGCTTATAACGGAAAACTACTTATTTACGGAAAAATTAAATGCGATATTCGTTTCAGTTTACCCGAAAACCTTTAAAAGTCGTCATTGTAAATGAAAATATTAAGGTGGAAACCAAGTAAAAATTGACCGTTTAAAATTATAAAAAGTTCTATTTATATTGTTTAAAATTAAAAATAAAAATTATAAAAAGTTATTTTTTATTTTTTAAATTTAAAATTAAAAAACTAAAAAAGTTCTGTTTATATTGTTCAAAATTAAATATAAAAAGGTTTATATTGTTTAAAATTATAAAAACATTCTATTTATATTGTTAAAAATTTTAAAGAATGTTTTCTATTTATTGTTTAAAATAAATAAAAAGTTTTTATTCTTTTGTTTTTTAAAGTTGTATTTATATTGTTTATTTTTGAAAAAAAAACTTATACTTATTTAAAACTGTTAACTTCTGAAATACCGATATCATTGTTTATATAATGTTGGCATAGTAACATAACGGCGATTAGGGAATTCGGTTCCTTTTATTTTATATAGGGATCGAAAGTATTTATAATCTTTCATATGGTATAGGGATCGAGAGTGTATCTAACCTTGGCCTTTCTTTGTGGTTTTGGATTTCTTTATTTCAGTAAATAATTGATTAGTATGAAATTGATAATAATAATGTGTAAGTTACGCAATCGTGAGAAAAACACAATGGCACACGAGACGTGGTCATACAATTTTATTAATCTAAAAATTACAGTTCCAAGTTGTTTTAATGCTTTTTACATGAATTTTTAATCCATTTAATTAATAGTAATCTCACAATCCCAAGGAAGACTAGGGTGTGTAGATTTGCAAAACCTAGTGTTGGAACGAGTTATCGGGATCAGGTATAGATAAAATCGGAACTTTGGGGGGGTACAGAATTCGCATCAGAATAAAAAAATATGTGCTTATTGTCCGATGTTCAAAACAACTTTATTAATTGTTTTTGTTTGTTTGTTTTTTTTCTTTGTTTTGTTTAAAACTTAATTTTCCATTACTGGTAAATAAATATTTATTGCTTTTTGACAACAGTAAAACTACAATCTATAAATCACTTCCCTAATAAGTGTATTTTTACTTTTGCAAAAAACATCACCACATATTACGTGGATTTTTAAGGAAATCCAAAAATTAAAAATAAAATTCTATAGCTAAATATTTAGAGATTTTAAAAGAATCAGAATCGGTAATTATATCGGAATAGGGAAAACATTTGGAACCGTCTCATCACTCGCTGAAACGTAAGCAAACATGATCCTACTTAATTAAGTGGGGAAATCTGGTCACGTGTAAATATTGTGGCGAACTGATTTGGCGTTTCCTCAGTGGGACGCCTCGAACAACCGGTAATAAACCATCATTTCGAAGGAAGAGGTAATGCTTGGGAGGATTACGTTCTGCTAGACCATATCTCATTTTAATAAAAAAAAATGGTCTGATGGATAAAATCAGTCTAGCTTACTAGAATGATGTCATGGTGAAACTCGGTTGACACTAAGACCGAAACCTGAAAATGAAAATGATATTTGTAAAATGTAAATAGTGCAGGGTGGAGCTTTATCATACGATGACGACGACATTCTCTAGTCATGATGACGTTATTGTTATGTTCGCCTTAACTTTTTTTATATATAAAAGCTCACAACTCTGTTCGGTCATTTTCTGCTCCGATGAATACAGTATGTCATACCATCGCTAGACTTTCCTTCAGCACAAGGTCATATATCTTTTGTTTGGAGCGTCATCCACTACTTCGGCCCGTTATGGTTCACTAAACAACAGCATGGGAAATTTCTTCTTACGACATAGTCGGGTGATTGCAGTAGCGACACGTTTTTTGAACAGTTATCTGTCGTGGCTAATCGAGAAATTCCATATTAGTGACTATGTCTGCCGCCATTGGATTCCGAGCATGGAAACGCTTCGTTGACGGAAACGCTCTAGATGCTTCAAGGTTGTTTCTTTGTTGTTGTTGAGTCGCAGCCGTGTAAAAATGCTGAGAGGAAAACGTTTATTTCCAGCATTGGATTTAATTTAATGTAGACTTCCTATATATATATATATATATATATATATATATATATATATATATATATATATATATATATATATAGGGTGACCAAAACAACGGGCCCCGTTTCTTAGTGTTTTGTCCGAATGAAATGAAACTTTGATCATAACTCGTTTATTATATTCAAAACATCACATGAAAACACAAGGGTCTTTAGCCTTTTTTTCTCCCTTCTACAGTGAACGTGTCTATGTGTGTGTCTGTGTCTGTGTGTCTGTGTCAATTTTTAGTCTACAGGCTCGAAATTTGATATACAGGGTACTGAGACGTGGGAAAATCTTTGTAATCCGTTTTCGGCTGGAAATTTGGCTGCTAAGGGATGAAAGTTCAACGATTTGATCTTTAAGAACTCTACCAAACTCCTCCGGCAATTTGGAGTCTAAAAACTTGAAATATTAGATATAGGTTCTTTAGGCATGGATTTAACTTAATAACTTGATTTGAGCCTAAAACAGTAAATGTTAAGGGGACATAATAGGGGTGATCTCTGCGGTCTCTACAAAATTACTAAGACAATTTCTGGTATAAACATTTGAAATTTTACAAAAATGTATTCAGAGATAGAGCAAGCTTTTTAATCTGTTTAGGTCGAAAATTTGAGCTACCAATATATAAATGTGTGTATGTATGTTTGCATGTCTGCCTAAAACATTCGACAGAGGCGACGGATTTTCACAAGATCAGTATCGTTTTGAAGCTCGCCCGTTCAGACAAATACCGAAAAATTGGATAAAAACATTAATTTCTCCACCCTCAACTGAGCAATTTTCTACAGGGAAGGGTCGCTTTGTCGCCGATATTTTCGAAAGTAATCCCTTCTTTTCGATTGTCTAGCCTTAAATTTGATGGTGGTCGTAACAGCAAAGACGTCTCGTTTTCCCCGTTCTTTTCCTCCTTCACGGTACGAGTTCGAGCCTGCCTTCATACTACCACTTTTTTTTCTCAACATACACCCTCAAAAACTGGTTAAGCAACGTTGAGCTTGGCTAATACCAGATGGGTGACCACTTGGGAATTCTAACCGCTTATTTCGGCATTGTTTCCAGTCACTTGCCACTGGTATTCAACAATGTCGACTCAGGAGAGGTATGGTTGGAGATTGCGCAATATTGCCACAAAAATTTCACGCGCAAGGACCCTTAAATTTGGGGGAATTATTTCCCTCTCCCTCAAAAGGGGATTATCTACTCTGAAAGCCGTTTTTTTTGTGGGGGTGTCTATTCCGAAAGCCGTTCTAACCATCGGAAGTTTGGGATGTCTATTCCAAACGCAGTTCTTCTTAACATGGCAATACTCAAAGAAATGAAGTGAAAAAGTCGTAGTTGTTTTGTTTTACACGTCAAAAAAAGACGACATAAAACTGGAATTTACTTTAATACTATTGGTGGAAGAGTTGAAAAGAAGAGGAAGACTTGAACAAACTTGAACGGAAACAGCTACAACTGCTACAACTGATTTCGATCACTCTAAGCAGTTCATATACAGTGAGAATCTCTAATTTCTAAAACTTCTGTTTTTACTCTCCATTATTATTCTAATGGAACATTTTTTGTAATTTTATTAATTCATACTGATTTACGCATTCCCTTACTTGCTCTTTTTAAATTCAAAGAGTACCTGCATGTTACCAGCCAATAATAGCCAAAGAAAGCTAGATTGTTACATTTCGGCCACAGCCGCCAGTGTCCGAAATTGATTAGGGACGACAGTGGCCACCAACAACAACCGTAGTTTAATTTTTGAGAGGGGTGCAGGCTTCTACCGGGCAACGCCGGTTAATGTGTCCTGCTAGTAATGAATAATAATGATTGGCTCGATATAAGTATATACGAAATCTGCGATTATAATTAAAATATCATATTTAAGTGCATTTTTACGGCAAAGCAACGCGGGGAGGCCTGGTAGTAATCCGCAGTAACCTTTTGAAGGATCGTATGACATGGCCAGGTCACAGAAGTAGTGATTTGGGACGCATTTTCTCAACAGTTACCCGTCGTTTTTAATTTAGAACTTCCATGCCAGTTATATTGTTCCCCGCCATTGGATTTCGAGCATGGAAACGCTTCGTTGACGGAAACGCTCTAGATGCTTCAAGACTGTTATTTATTTTTATTTTTATTTGTTGTAAACTCGCTGCGGTGTAAAAATGCTGCAAGTACATTCATTTCCAATGCTGTACTTAATTTAATATAAACACTTTTATCTTACACACACACACACACACATATATATATATATATATATATATTATTTTTTAAATATAATTATCCACTGACACGTGTTTTGTCGTCTACAACTCATCAGAGTGGCTGAATCTAGTGAGATTCGAATTTGGGACCATACTAGCAGGGATAACTGAGAAATTATCAACGAATGTTTAACACTACAATATTTTTATTGTCATCGAAATCGGTAGAAAACGCCCATTTTTTAATGAAATCGATTGATCGCTTGCACTGGTTGGGGACCTATCAAGGTGCACCGGCAGAAAGCTTCACATGCTTCCCTGCAATGACTTAGTCTACAATACTTCACAAGATCACCAGCTACGGTATAGCTGGAAATGTCTTCTCTGTTATTTAATTGTTTCTCTCTGGTAGGTCCATAAGAGTAGTGGTTGATCGGCAGGAATCAGAAGCTCACAGTATTAATGCTGGAACTCCTAAGGGGTTCATCATCTCTTCCTGGTCTACATCAATGATCTTCTAAATCACATTCTAAGATCATTCGTACACATTTTTCTGACAATACTACCATCTATGTCAGCACTTCAAAGGTCGTAAATGACCACGTTTTCTATGATTATCTCTCCTCTGATCTTTACCACGTGGTACAATGGGAAATAGGTGGTTGGTTACTTTTAATGCATCTAAAACCAAGCTTCAATCTTTACATCATCAACGCTCTGATCCCAATTTGGCATCAATTGAAATGAATTGTTCTCGTCTTGTTTAGGCTGCATGTTTTGACAAGCTTTACTCCTGATCTGAAATGGAACCCGTACATCAAGTCAGTTGCCAAGATCGCTGGAAAAAGATTGCCAAGATCGCTGGTAGGATCCTTCTATCGCTCCAGTAAATATCTCACTGCTAATGCAATTCTCTTTCTATATAAGAGTCAGGTAGCCTAAGAATGAAGTACTTTTGCCACATCTGGGCAGGAGTTGCTTGTAAGACTTTATCCTGTCTTGAAAAACACTCGTCTAACTGAAACCACTGTCAATAATTTCCTCCCACTCTTTATCTGTGCCTCAACCTAAACGTAGATTCCATGAACAAGGCTCGTTCTTAGAACTGCACGCTTATGGAACTCTCTTTCGTTTGCCTGCTTTCAAGCTGACTGCAATTTGGTCGTCTTCAAGTCAAACGTAAACAAATTCTGTCTCCTTAAGTAACCCAATTTACCAAATTTCCACTATTAACGATTGCTACGATATTGTCCCATTGACTACTGTACACCCATTAATCCTTATCCTCGAGTGGCCTCCAGGTCTTGATAAGTGGTGACTTCTATGTACAAAAGTATATGTAGTCTACATTCCACTGTAGAGAACCTACTGTTGATTTAATAAAATTATTTTTATATATAATGGCTTTAAAATACAAAAGTCAACTATCATGCTTTCATTGTGCTCTAAACAGGAACATTAATTTCGAACACTCTTATATCAAAGAACCTACTGTTAATTTTGTATTCCTGACTTTACTGGCTGTGCAGTGATAATGGCTTGAATTTAAGTTTAAAACGGCAATATGTATTATTATGCATTGTGCTTTAATTGTGCTCTAAACAGAAACATTCATTTCGAACGCACCCCAGTCAAATCAAAGAACCTACTGTTGATTTTGTATGTCGGACCTTTTGGTTTGTGTAATAATAAAACTTTTCAAATGCACTTATGATGTTAGGATGTATGTTAGATAATAGCAAGGTTAAAAGTGTTAATTAACTAGCTTCCTATCCCTATTCTTAATCGTGCGAGACCTTCCACATTTAATGGAGACCCATTTGCTGTCCTTAGATTTACTGATATTTTTTCTTAATTCAGGTCCTTGTCTCAATGCATTAAAAACACTACTATTTTTTACCAAAACCTCTGCTCCCGTATCCACTAAAGCTCGATAATTTTCCCCTTCTATAATATAATGGAATTTGTTGCGCCCATTATACCAATTACGTGCGTCGGTAATTTCTTTTTCTTTCGTCGAACGCCTTCGTTCCCCTAGATACGTCGAATATAATTTCTTCACATGTGGCCCTCTTTATCACAATAGAACACATTATGATCCGTCTATTTCTTTCTCTTTCTGTATTTTTATGTACCGGGTCCCTATCTTCTGCTCGGTTCCCTCTTTTCCGTCTATCGTCATATATTGGGGAACTGGCTGGGCCCACGGCGTTAACTTTTATTCGCCGTCTAGTGTGACACTCCTCCATGGGTTCGTTTTCATATTCATGGCTTGCATTAAGCCGGATCTTCCATTATACTTCCGTTAAGGCTTTCTGGTAAGCCGCCTGAAAATCATTCGGCTCGTGTCTTATTACCGCCATCTTAACATCTCGATGTCAGAGGCCTTCTATAAAAAAAAAAAAACTACTACCTGCTTAGTAATTATTTAATTTTTCGGGTCTATTCCACTATATGCGCCCTCTATTAGCTGTAGTATCCTCTGCATATAATCTTGAATACCCTCTGTGTAACCCTGTCTTATATTAGATAACTTGACTGTATGTGCATTGGTATGTGTGACAGTTCCAGTTCTCTTCTAAAGAACGCTTCAACCCTTCCAATGTTGAACACGTATTGTTAACTACAAGATATTAATATATTTACCGAAAAGTTCCCTTGTGGTCAGAAGCATTGCTTGACATTTTTCCTCATCCGCAGTTCCTATCAACTTATCACGCCAAGTTACTTTTTTAAATTTATGTGAACACTAGAATATTTCAATTAAAATTCAAATATGAACAAGTAAAATTATAGAGGAATAAAATGTCAATCAAATGAGGTATAGGCTGTTTAGACAGTTACAATAAATTTAGCTTAAATTTGCAGTTTTTGAAAAATATTACAAGTGCGAACTTTCTTTTTGCCGGCACTATATATATATATATATATATATATATATATATATATATATATATATATATATATATATATATATATATATATGTGTGTGTGTGTTTTGTAGATTTTATTGATAGCACACGGATGAAATTCCAGTCCCATTCGAATAACCTTATTCGGGTTCAATGCACTCGTTGTGCCGTTTCAACAACTTATTGTAGAGTATTAATGACCGATTTCGCATCCCATTTTCTTTTCTTTATTGTTTAATCACAAAAAATTCTAAGGTTTTCTTTGAGTTTAGCAAATAACCAAACGTCAGAGTTAGCAAGTTCTGGACTATAGACGGGGTGAAGAACTGTCTTTATGCCCATTTTTGTAAAATAATCTTTGACAAGAAAGGTATTACCGACTGGCGCATTGTCCTGGTGGAAATACCACTGATCCGATTTTAAGAGTATTGGCATCTTCCAACAGAATCTCTTGCTGAACTTAAAACCTCGTCATAGTATTCCTTGTTTACTGTCTGCCAAGTGGTAGAACAGTGCATTTAGATCCTGCACGTTCTGTCGAAAAATGGGATCACCATAAGTTTCTGGGTGGATTTGCTCTGTCTGATTTTTTTTGTTGTTTGTTTGTTTTTAGTGGGTGGGGGGGGTCTGGGATAGCAATTCTCCTTCCATTGGGAACTGTGTTCTAGTGTTCTATGGTCTCTGGCTTATAACAGTAAATAAACTTTCATCCCAGTTTAACAGAGCATCAAGTATTGATGGATCTGAATTGATCAGCTCGACAATCTTCTTACTGTCATAACAACCCATTCTTTTCTTTTCTTTTACTAAGCAACGCTACTTATTGTCTTTATAGACAATAAATATTTTATAGTGTCTTTATAGGCAAACGCCGATCATTATCCATAAATTTGTTATTTGGTCAATCAACTGTAATGTCCTTACTGTCTTACTCCTCCACCACCTCTTATAATCCCTCAGAGACTCTGATGCTCGATTCATACAAGATAGTTCAAAAGTAGTCTGAAACGTTTCATACGTTTCTGTGGAATTTAATTTAATAAAAAAGATCGATAAACATATAAATATTAGAAACAGTATATATAAATATATATATATGGCTATATATATGTATATATATATCTATATATATATGAATATATATATGTATATACATAAATAAAATATATATGTGTGTGTATGTGTGTGTGACTTGTTTAGTTAATAACAAATAATAGCATATTAGAAGACTAAAATGGTGGACATTTATCAGATATGACTCAGTCATAAGATTAGTTACACATTCTGTGTAATTTTATTTAGAAAAAAGAACATCTGTAAAAGAACATTAATTTATCTGGCTAATATGTTATGAATACATACACAATCATTTGAGGTTTTTAGGATCATTCCCTTTTATTTTGTTTGATTGTCCAATAAAACTAAGAGTTTAGTAGTAAAATAAAATCTACAAAACATATATATACAATATATATATATATATACATACATATACATATATGTATATATATACATATATATACATATATATATACATATATATACATCTACATATATATACATATACATATATATATACATATATGCATATATATATAAGCTCATAAAATTTGTTCTGGAATTGTCCGCAAGGCTAGAGTACTTGAAAACTTTCGATTGTAAAGTGAAGGTTGAAGGTTCAATCAGTGTTGGTGACCGAACAAAATACAATTGCCAATTACTTAGGATCTCTTGTCAGTCATGGCTGACAGGGCGAAAGCATAGTATCCCATGAATTAACTAAAGAGTTCCGTTCGAAATTCAATGCATATTCTTGAGTTCGACAAGATAAAGCTGAAGATCGGAGGTTACGTCGTCCGAAAAGTTATGAAAATGATACTCAAGGTGAGAACGGTTGTCCAATAATACGAATAATCAATCCTCATCTCAAATATTCAGAAAAAAAATTCATAAGTATTTTTGAAATTTCATTGAGAGGATGCGTTTTTTAGGATGTTTTCATTTTTTTTTTAACGTTCAATCTTTTTTTACGAATTTATTTAATTTTTTGACATGGCTATAATAAGTCTGTGTGGTGCTTTACTTACTTCCTGGACACATTTAATCTTATTTTGATATTTGGGTTCTCTATAGTTTGGCTATTACCAAGGAGTTTTCTTAATGTATATTTTTTATTAAATTTAGGTTACCTGTAATTATATGTTCTATCTTATAATTACTTAAAGGAAATGATTTACATATCTACTCACATTCTGGTTTATATATATATATATATATATATATATATATATATATATATATATATATTTAAATAAGGGAGTAGTCACCAACAATGTGTATTTTTTAACATTATTTTATTATTCCGTGTCTTGGTTTTCCATTGAGAATTATGTTTGGATCATTGTAATAATGTTTTTAAGTCATTGAAATCGTTTACGTACGTTTCAGACGGTCTGTGATGCGTCCTCGTCAGAAATTATTTTCAAATGTGTAAAAATGGCGATTTTCGTTAGTTTGAAGTTTTTGACCTGGCTGTAGTCGGTCAGTCGCAATTTCTTTCTCGACTGACCGACTACAGCCAGGTCAAAATCTCCCTTGACAAAAAAAAAGCATACCAATGTATAATAAACACTTACAAGCCTCCACCCCTTGGAAAAACTTTACACATTTGAAAATAATTTCTGACGAGGACGCATCAGACCGTCTGAAACGTACGTAAACGATTTCAATGACTTAAAAACATTATTACAATGATCCAAACATAATTCTCAATGGAAAACCAAGACACGGAATAATAAAATAATGTTAAAAAATACACATTGTTGGTGACTACTCCCTTATTTAAATATACATCTTTCTTTCGTTGGAATTTATTAACCCATTTTATATAAATATATATATATATATATATATATATATATATATATATATATATATATATTCAATGACTTTACTTCACGAACGAAGATTCTTTGAAGGTGGTTGTCCACGTCAACTGCAGGCACGTTTGTGGCTGATGAGCCCAATGCGAGACAAGCAGGCTCGGCCACAGCGGCTGCATTCAAAAGTTCCATAAGTGCGGTTGCTGAGACTTCCCGAATCTTCCTCTTGTAGCGCCTTTCGCGCAGGATCTCTATGCGAGAGATTCAAAGGAGGTGACGGGCTGGTGGACTTTGCGTCGCCAGGTGACAAGGTCTGCAGCAAGAGTAGACCACTGGCGTTGGTCAATGTGGCAGGTTTCAATATATATACCCGTTGTTGACTGGGTTTAATATATATATATATATATATATATATATATATATATATATATATATATATATATATACCCGTTGTTGACTGGGTTTAAAAACAGAAAATGGGCTCTGATTGATGACAGTTTGATAGGTTATGAAAGGAAGGGTCGTAAAGAGATAGCTTCGAATTTGGAGGTATCAAAATTAAAGCAAAATATGATGAAAGTAAAAATAAAATAGATAAACTCCATAATTTATTATACCATCCCTGTTTACACTGAAACACTTATCACAATATTCTGTGGATCTATATTAAAAAACCTTGTTAAACTTTGTGACATATTTCCATTCTATGGAAATCAGGTGCGAACGAACACCCCATAATTTTATTATACCATATTTCTTCAAACTGAAACATAATTATCAAAGTATACTTACGCAGATAGATATGAAAAGTCTTTATTAAAGTTTGTGCCTATTTCCATTCTATGGAGGCCAGGCGCGAACACAGATCCCACAATTTTATTATACCATCCCTATTTAAGTTAAAACATACTTATCAAAGTATTATTATGTACATCTATATCAAAAACACTTGTAAACGTTTTTTTTTAATTTTTTAATTTTTTATTTCCATACTTTGTACGGAGACCCCACAATTTTAATGAATCATCATTATGCCAGATCATACATACCCATTCCTGTGTCTCAATACATTTTCTATCATTATATGTGATCAGTTTTCTATAATAGTTAACCATGTAGGAGCCTATTCGTGACCAGACACACACACACAGACGTTCAGCTTTATATCTATAATATAAAGCTGAATGTCTGTGTGTATGTGTGTGTGTGTGTCCATTTTCTGTATGCTGTTTTTGAACCCAGTCAACGACGGGTACTTTTGCTAGTTATATATATATATATATATATATATATATATATATATATATATATATATATATATATATATATATATAATTTGGAAATACTGATTCTGGGTGAATCATCAGAGTTAAGCAATGGACAGTACTTAGATGTGTGACCATTTTGAATATCAGGAACCGTAAGATTTCTGAAAAGACTTACTTTCTCTAGTCTATCTGAGAAAATGTATGGTTCCATCTTCTAACTCTCCATCTATTAATGTGAAATAATATGGCTAACTAGAAAATTACACCAGCCTTCCTTTTCTGCTTCTCCTGAAACTATTTCCGTTATTTTACAATTCCCCTTCCAAATGAACTAACATACTGATGAGTCATGAGATGTGCGGCTAATCATTACGTTGCCCTTGCAGAAAACCTTTGGGAGTATTCCTTTTTGGTTATCTTGGATTTCGCATTTCCTATGGATCTACAGAATACTTGGGAATGTGATGTGCAGTTACTCTTGTTTAACTTAACTCTTCAAGTCCAATGTAAACAAGTTTGGATGAACCGCCCCCCCCCTTAGTAATCCAATTTACAAAATTCTCACTACTTACGCTATAATCACATTGACTAATGTATACTCATTAACCCTTACCATCGAGTGGCCTCCGGGCCTTGATAAGTGAGCATTCCTATGTAAAAAAAAAAAAACTTTAAATACTTCATCTCATAGAATCCCTGTAAGAGTATATTACGCTACACTTCCTTGGTTATACTTAATAAACACTTTGAGAATATATCCTTTCAGTCATTTTTAGATCTCGCCATTTCAATGAATCTGCAAAATGCTGAGCCATGAGGTGCGGTTGGTCATTGTGATATCGTTGCCTCATTATAAATACTTCATCATGCACAAAGCTTTTAAGAATTTATCCTTTCAGTTATCTTAGATTTCGCCTTTCCTCTGAATCTACAGAATGCTTTCTCATGTGATGTACGACTAGTCAATACGTTACCCTTGCTTAACTATAAATACTTTAGCTCAGAATCTTTATGAGAGTATAAACGTTATCTTTCAGAAAAAGGGGGGGGGGCAACGCTTGTTCTATTGAGAAGAGAATTCTGCTCGGAAAACAATGATGTGGGTCCACGTGCCGTAATTCGTTCCTCAATCGGGGACTTTCGCTTGTCAACATAAACAAAATAACATTGTCTCCAAAGAAAATATAACTAAATGAAACCAATAATAAAAAGACCATTCGATGACTCGGAATGATGCCTTTGTATTTCTTAAGAGTAAAACGATGAAAGAATTTTAGGACAAGAGACCAAACAAAACAAAACGTGACCGAATAGAAAAGAAAGGTGAATATTAAAAGAAAATCTCTCATTTCCAACCGATTTCTTTCCTTCGTCTGAATCATACAAGCAAAAATCTCTTGCTACACGATCTTAGGAGCACCCAATATCAGTCAGTAACTTGTAGTTTCCAAAAAATATAATAGGAAAATGGAATTGGAAAGCTTTCAAAGAAATACTCTTAATTCAAAACTTGTAACAGAATCGATTCCATACCAGTATACTATAACAATAATCGGCGCTTCTGCACTATCAGAACGGAATTTTGTAGTCGATAAATGGAGTTTTCAGTTTGTCAATTCTAATAAATTACGATGTTAGCTTCCAAATTATGCAGTCAAGATTACCTGACTATTACTAAATTATTAAAAGCAAAACTTTAATCGTGTTAGCAGGTGAAAATTGCAGCCATCTTGTTTTATGAAATAAATCGAAACGGAAAATTACTTCCCTTTTGAACTCTCCAGTGTTTTACATAAGCAAATACGATCGTTTTCTTCAAATTCTATTTCCTATTTTCTTTAATAAATAATTTTCTACTTTATTGATTTTCGTAATTTTTGGATATAGTCATCTTAAAAATACGAGGAATACGTAGATACTATTGTTTTCATGTGA
Source organism: Euprymna scolopes (assembly GCF_053919585.1). Taxonomy (NCBI): domain Eukaryota; kingdom Metazoa; phylum Mollusca; class Cephalopoda; order Sepiida; family Sepiolidae; genus Euprymna; species Euprymna scolopes. Next base: position 54,844,869 of record NC_136512.1, on the reverse strand, counting down.
AACTCAGTTTTACGATTCCGAAACTTTGTTCTGGTAGTGTAGAAGTGCCTAATAATCAATCATTATTGTTTTAAAACATCATATTTTGTACTAGAGGGTAGAGCCGACGTTGCTCGGGATTGAATAAAGATTATTACTATGTACTTTTTTCACTATGATCATAACCCCACATTTCTTTCTTTGGTTTTACTGCCCCTTTTCTTCCCCTTACCACTCCATAATATAATTAGAAGAACCTGAAATACTAGTAAATAAATACGTAGACATATGGTTTAAATTCATTAAAATTTGATGTACATGTTTGAACTTTTAACGTGGCTTTGTCCTTAGAGGTCATTTAGAGGAAGGAGCACTTGGAAATGCGGAGTCACTGATATCATTTTACACGGAAGATTTTTTTTTACATATGGTATAAATTTTATCAAAATAAGATGTCTGAAGTTTAAAGGAAGTTCGGGTCCCATAACTTCCTTGGGTTATGAGGGCACTTACAAATTTAAATTTATACACATTAATTAAATTTCATTAAATGTGTCTATTTGAAGCTTTGAGATAGTTATGCCCTCAGTTTTCTTTGGAATGCCTTTAGAGACTTCCATTGTCTTCCCCGATAAATTTTACATAAGAATACACTTTTAGATTTTATGTAGATTCTCTAACCTTTCTTTTTATAATGAAGAAACATTGCAAACATATACATAGACACGGACATTGAGTTGTATATATATAATGAACCTTCCCGTCGATTTCGACGTATGAGCTCTGCCGCAATAACTTTAATTGCTCAGAAATCCACACAGATTATTTGTTTATAGTGGTGAAGGACCAACCATACTTTTGGTACAACCGCTAATCTTTGTCGAAGCTATGAATGTCACAGGACAGAGCAGACATTAGACCTCTGCTTTTATATCAGAGTTTCCTTCTCCTAGATGCATGTCTTAACGAAGACTTGGAATGCATCTCTCCCAGTGAACTAAACGGGCTTCCAGATGATAACTTGGAAATTTCTACGTTTCAGCGCGGTACGTACAGTGTCTAGCTTTTCCAAATGGTCACCATATATATATATATATATATATATATATATATATATATATATATATATATATATATATATAAGGTGGACATAAAATTGTCGCCCTAGAACAGACAACATGATTCCATTTTCGTTTAATGAACACCAGTTTTCTTTTTGGTTGCAGAATATCTAGTAGTTGGCCAGTTATGTAAAAATCCCAAGAGTAATAGGAGCCTGCTATCATGTCTGAAAGTAACACAATGTTCAACGAGCGAAATCGAGGATGCGCCGCTGATCAACACATGCTCTCCACCGATCAGATTTATGACAACAGGGCCATTGTTAGCACCCTCAAAATGCAAATCCGAACGGTTCAACGCTTGAGGGTACAGCTCAACCAAGTTTCCGGCCACAGTTATGGTCTCTGGTGTGGTTTCAAGTGAAGGCCACATCATGCCCTCTCATATCATCGAAGTCGGCTTTAAAGTCAACAACAAAGTGTAGTTGGGTGTGTTCAAGAGTGTGGCGATTCCCTGGTGCAACCAGGTGGCCGCTGGCAGACCACGATGGCCCGCAAATTCAAAGAGACCCAAGCTTGGCTTCGGGAGTGCTACAACTTTGTAAGCTTCTCTCGCTACCCCCCCCCCCCCGACCTGAACCCGCTGGATTACTTCATCTGATAATACGACACAACCATCATCAACATAACCTCAAATAACACCAGTGCTTGTGGAAAAGGCGTGCTTTCAGTTCCAGACCTTTATCGAGGCGGTGATCGAAGCTGAAAGCGGGTACGTTGAATAGATGTCAGCTCTATTACATAATCAAGTTATCTGAATTGATTTTTTTTTTCAATAAAATTTGTAAAATAAAGCTGTAGTGTTGTTTTCTTTAGTGTGACACTTTTATCGTTCCACTCTGTTTGTATATATATATATATATATATATATATATATATATATATATATATATATATATATATATAAAAGTGAACGTGGCTGTGTGTCTGTGTATGTGTGTGTCTGCGTACATTTCCCTATGCAATAACTCAATGTGATCGGTTTTTATATATAGTAGTAGTAAGTTATAAAATATATATGGCGATTAAGCTACACAGAATATTCCGCGTTTCATCCACGCTAGGATTCGTCAGGCTTATGCGAAGATTTGTCTTTATCTCGCGTTTTTATATACGCACCTACTATTGAGTTTTTAATTAGCCAATCAGCTCTCTAGCTTCCACCGCACCCTTCCTAATCAGCCAATAAGCAGGAACTTACAAGACAATGGCTCAGCTGCGATTCAGCTCTTCCTTCGTGTGTGCTATTTTTAGCGAGGAGCGTAGATATCCAGTTATCTGGCATATTTTAAATCTAGATGTAGTTAAGTGTGTTTTTTATGTTAGTTTATATATATATATATATATATATATATATATATATATATATATATATGAATGATGATTTATGTATATGTATGCTTATTTTATTTATTTATTTTCTATTGTTATTTTTAATTTAAAAAAATATTTTGTATCGCTATCCTAGAGTAAAGTTTATTCTGTGAACAAAATTGCTTGCTATTTCTCTCCTACAGTTTAATAAATATTTGGGTTCTCTAAAGTATAGGATAGCAATTTTTTCATGAAGGCATAATATGCATGGATCGTCTCTACATGTGTTTGCTTGTCTTACTATTTTCCATTCATCAACGCTCTGATCCCCATCTGGCATCAATTGTGATGGATGGCTCTCGTCTGGGTGAGGCCCCGTGTTTTGACAAGCTTCTGGGTTTGACCTTTACTCCTGATCTGAAATGGAACACGTACATCAAGTCTGTTGCCAAGGTCGCTGGAAAGATGGTGGGGTCCTTCTACCGCTCCAGAAGATATCTCACTACTGATGCAATTCTCTATCTATATAAAAGCCAAGTACGTCCAAGAATGGAATACTGTTGCCATATCTGGGCAGGAGCTGCTAAAAACAGCCTATCCTGCCTTGACAGAGTACAAAATAGACTTCGTGGCTTAGTGGGGGATGCCGTTTTCTCTACCCTGCAACCTCTCTCCCACAGAAGAGACTTTGCGAGCCTATCCTTGCTTTATCGTTATTTCCATGGTAGGTGCTCGTCTGAACTCCAATCCCTGGTCCCCCCTCGCCAATCTTTCACGAAAAACACCCGTCTAGCTGAATCCACTATGAAAAATTTCCCCCACTCTATATCTGTGCCTAAATCAAAACGCGGATTCCATTAACAAAGCTTCTTTCTTAGAACTGCACGCCTGTGGAACTCTGTTCCGTCTGCCTGCTTCCCACCGGACTACAACTTGGATGTCTTCAAGTCCAATGTTAACAAATTCCTAATGAACCGCCCCCTTAAGTAAACACTTCATCAAATCTCCACACTAACGTAATGTACTTGCAATAACCCTTATCCCTGAGTGGCTTCCGGGCCTTGATAAGTGGTGATCACTGTGTACAAAAAAAAATCTACTACCGGCGAACGTCCGCTTTCTTAGAGTTTGCTAGTGTTGTTTTCATTCGGTGTTTTTTATTTTTGAATGTACTTTTGTGGTCATAATATCGGGTTTTGAAATCTAAGGAAGTCCTACGTACGTAATATTTCTTGTTATTCGGGTTTTCTTTCGCAAATATTGTGGCCTGGTAAACTATGCTTTTCGTTAGACATTTAATTTGAAGTCCGCAAAGTGTGCGGGATCTGCAGTTGCATTTCATGTTCGTTATTAGTATATTTTTTTTATTTCTATATTTTTATTTTTATTTCTAGTATGGTTGTTGTTGTTGTTGTCCAGAGTTGGTTTATTATTATTATTATTATTATTATTATTATTATTATTATTATTATTATTATTATTATTATTATTATCATCATTGTTGTTGTTGTTGTTGTTGTTATTATTTTTATTCCTACTAGTTATATATGTATATTTTGTGTTAGTTTTATTTTTGTCATGATGTCGACTTTTTTATTGCTTATTGTGTTGTTGTTTTCATTGCTTTTATTTAATATTTTGTTATTATGTGCTTTAATTATCATTTCCAAATTTTTACAGCAGCTATATGATAACTTTAGGTTATTTTTATTAAAAATTTTGTGTAAGGGATTGGTTACGGGGTGGTGTTTTTCGGTGAGATCTAGGCATTTCTTGCCAAGTTTTTTTTTAACATTTGATTGTATGGCACCGTATGCCAAATTATATTTCTTTTTCTTCTGTTTTTAATTTTATTATAGTTATTGGTGTTTTGGTGCTTATATTTGATATCAATATTTTTGTATCCACTATTTTTAGAGCTCTTTCGTAGATATTGACTGACCTGTTAAATGCATTTTCATCGCTTCAGTTATTGCTGAGTCTACTTACGATCGAGTTAGGAATCTGTTTTATAATTGATGGTGGGTGATTGTACTTATGGTTTACGTATATTGGATTAGCGTTATCTTTTAAGTAGGTTCATATGTGTTTTTATCTAAATTTAACGTAACGTCCAAGAAGTTTGTTGTTTTTATGTTAGCTGGTACGTCTACTTTTAGGCCTAATTTTTTTTATTTCCTTATGTATGATTTTCTTAAAGTTATCCCCTTTGACTTTGTTGGAGTCTTTTATTATAGGTCGTCCATCATCTCTATATAGGCCGATATCCGTAGTATCAAATATGCTTGTGAGGGTATATAGAATGAATAATCCCACAAGATCTGATACCTCTGCAGAATCCAGAGACACCCATCGCCAAATCAAAAGAATTTGTCATTTCAGTTTTTATCCATTGGTTATTGTTATTTACTAGAACTGATTTTCTACATTTTTTTTAATAATGTGGATTTCTTCCGAGGATATATCAGTGTATGCCTCGGAAAACTCCAGGGCAATGTTGAAAAGTTCTTCAGATATCGGGGTATAAACGTACATTTAATTTTGTTTTCTATATTTTTAAACCAAGTGATTGCTTCGGCAGTATTTGCCCACTGATTAAATTCTAGGTCTTGTTTGATTTGTTTGTTTACTCTAGAAAGTATTGCTTTGCTAATATTCTAATATTTCTGGTTTGGTTGGGGTTATCAAGCGAGTGTTGGGGTTATTATTGAAGTCACTTTTGTGGCCTTTGGGCAGAATGTATGCTTCTCTAGGTTTCAATTTGCCAACTTAATCGCTAATTTTTAATTTATCAGTGATTTGTTTACTCTCAGTATTTATTATATCTATGCAGTCGCATTCGTTTGTATCCAGTTTTTTGTAGTTTTTTGTAATATTTTCTATGATTAATCTGTTATATTCTTGTTTATCTATTTTATAAAAAGTTCTAGTTATATCTGCTTTTACAAAGATTTTATCAGAGTTGTTTATGTTTCTAACGATTTTGTGTAGTTTACGTTGGAAATTGTTAGGTTGATTGCGGAATTCTAAATTTTTAATTACGTATATATATATATATATATATATATATATATATATATATATATATATATATATATATCTTGGCAGTATTTCGCAAACGAAGATTCTATGAAGGGGGTTATCCACGTCGACTGCAGGCACGCTTGTAGCTGACGAGCCCGATGCGGGACAAGCAGGTTTGGCCACAGCGGCTGCAGTCAAAAGTCACGTCAGGTGTGGCTGCTGAGGCTTCCCGAATCTTCCCCTTGCAGCGCTTCTCCTGCAGATTCTCTGTGCGGGAGATCTCAAAGGAGGCGACAGCCTGGTGGGCAGTACGTCGCCAGGTAACACGGTCAGCAGCGAGAGAAGACCACTAGAGGTGGTCAATGTGGCAGTCACCGAGGGACTTCTTCAGAGAGTCTTTATATCTTTTCTTCGGTGTCCCTCTGTTACGACGGCCAGTAGAGAGTTCCCCATATAGGACTATCTTCGGCAGGCGATGGTCGTTCATTCTAGAGATGTGCCCGACCCAGCGTAGCTGTGACTTCAGCAGCATGGCCTCGATGCTGGTGATTTCCGCCCGCTCTTGTGGACGGTCTCGCCAATAGTGATGTGGGAAGGACGGTACTCTACCTGGGGAGCTGGTTAGTGGAGAACTTCCGTCTTTTTCAAGCTGACCTCGAGTCCGAAGAGCTGGGTAGCCTCTGCGAAGTAGGATGTGAGGCACTGCAAACCTGTTTCGGTGTAGACAACAAGGGCAGCGTCGTCGGCAAAGAGGAGGTCTCGGATCAGTTGATCGAAGGTCTCTGTGTGGGCTTGCAATCTTTTGAGGTTGAATAGACTGCCGTTGAGGCGATAGCGAATGTAGACAGTATCGTCATCGTCAAGATCCTCGGTCACCTGCTTGAGCATCATGCTGAAGAAGGTTCTGAACAGAGTTGTCATGTCCCAGTAAACCGCTTCAGCTGGCAGGCTAAACCATGTGAGGGGGCGGTGTCTAACATTGCACCACTGGGCGTACGAACTTCATCTGAGGTCACCGGCCAGAGGAAATGGGACCCATGGTGAGCTCATTGATGAATATGTTCCCCGTGCCTCCGGGAAAGGTTTTTGGGACCAGAGACTAGGACAAGGACAGTCTGACGTAAAACCTACGACATGTGGACCTCGCTGTGACAGTCCCAGCTTACTGGGCTATGACGGGTAAGGCGGGTGTAAAAGGTGAGACCAGTACCGTGCACACTGCACTTCACCATAAAAATCCACTGCACAGCTTGAAGGACACATCCACTTGCCACCGGCTTTACCAAGTCCTGTAGCGATAGGAAAGGGGTGAAAACGGCAGTTGAGAGATGATCACGTGAAGCCGCAGAATCAAATCCTGCATGCAGGTGGTTCAGGATATTGGTCGCCTAATGTTGACCCTGGAGACGACAACATCACTTGGCAGCAGTCTGAATAATCAAGCAGCCTTATCTTGGGACAGCAGGGATAGCTCCACAAGGATAGGGACCTAGAAAATGTGGCCTAACAAAAGCTCGTTTCCGTCACCACCAGTTGGCTTGCCGCGGTCAACGGTCATCTCCCAACGCGGTCGAAATACTACAAAGAAACGGAGGTATGCACCCACCTGTAAGAGTGCAAAAGCACTGAAACTGGCATGTTGGAACATCAGAATATGCTAGACAAAGACGACCACAACAGACCTGAGCGTCGCTCTGCTTTGATTGCACTTGAGCTGTCCAGGCTGAATATCGACATCGCTGCACTTGGCGAGGTTCACTGGGGTTGGCAACCTTCAGGAACACGGCGCCGGATACGCCCTCTTTTGGTCTGGGAAACCTACAACGGTGGAGCATTTCTCAAGAGTTGGCTTCCTGGTCAGAACCTCCATCGCTTCCACATTGGAAAGCTTTCTAACTGGTCATTCTGACCGCATCATGTCAATGCGCCTCCCTCTGAGGAATAAGGAATTTGCTACGCTTCTCAGTGTGTACCCCCCAACTCTTCAAGCTGAACTTGCAGAAAAAGACAGATTTTACTCAGAGCTCCGCTTTGTACTGCGGCGCACCCCCGTAGCCGATAAGGTGATAATCCTCGGCGACTTTAACGCTAGAGTGGGCCGGGATGCAGTTTCCTGGAGAGGAGTGCTTGACAGACACGGCACTGGAAACTGCAACGAAAATGGGCGTTTGCTGCTGGAGTTTTGCACGGAGCTACAACTCGTCATCACAAACACCATCTTCCAGCAAAAAGAAAAACTAAAGACAACCTGGAGGCATCCTCGGTCCAGACATTGGCACCTCATAGATTACATCCTAGTACGCCAAAGAGACCGCAGAGATGTCTTACACACCCGAGTGACTCCCAGTGCAGAATGTCATACTGACCACCGCCTAGTGCGTTGCAAAATCCGGCTGCACTTTAAACACAAACCAAGGAAGAGAAACGTACAAGCTTAGCAAACTACAATCAGCTGAAGTGAGAACTGTCTTCCAGGCAGGCTTGCATTCCAAGCTTAAAAACGTCAGCGGCCCAGAGGAAGCTCCCTCGCCTGAGCGACTCTGGGATTAACTGAAAACAGCCATTCTGCGGACATCTAAGGAGGTCCTGGAGTTTTCCACTAAAAAGAATCGGGATTTATTTGATAAAAACAATGAAGAAATACGAGAATTGTTGGAGAGGAAGAGATCAGCATATCGGGCCTACTTGGCTCGCCCGTCCTGTCCGCTGAGGGGAGCAGCTTTCCGTCACATCTGCAGCAACCTCCAGCACAAGCTTAGAATCTTAAAGAACGAGTGGTGGTCCAACCTCGCAGTTAAAACACAGCAGTATGTAGACGCTGCTGACTACAGAGACTTTTATGAAACCCTCAAGACAGTGTATGGCCCCACGCATAGTGCGGATCAATCATGGCTTGGGCTCGACCAACAATCAGTGGATAAAGCTGAATGTAGCAAAAAATGTTGAAACGCTAAATTTTTTTTTTTTTTCTGTATACAAAAATGTGAGTTAGTAATTAATATTTGAGTGATGGGGGGAGGGGTACTATACACAGACTCGAAAAAGTTGTCCAAAAACAAATAAATAAAAGCAAAGGTAAGGTAAGTTACGTTTCTACCTAACTAGATAATTATTTAGTGTTTTTATGTAATGTAAAATGTTTAATCGGCTAGAAAAACAGAAATGGTTGCAGACTCTGTTGAATACGTTAAGTTTGGGAAAGTAAGTTGAAAACTAAAAACTATACAATACAGTGTCAAAACCCCACCGAATGTATGTTACCATGACATAGGCTGACATAATCGGTGGGTTTGTGACAGTATTTTTTATAGTTTTTTTTTTGTTTTAACTCACTTTCTCAAACTTAACATAATCAACAGTGTCCGGTACCATTTTTATCTTTCAAATACACCGATAAACACTGTTTTTCGAGCCAACTAAACGTTACATTAAATGAAAAGGGTTTGTATTACTAAACACAGATAAAAGAAGTTGTCAAAAAATAAATATATAACAAATAAATTTTATCAAAGGCAAGAAAAGTAAATGTTCTACCTAACTGGATAACATTGTAGTGTTTTTATGTAATGTATAATGTTTAATCGGTTCAAAAACATGCAGTGTTTATCCGTATATTTGAAAAATACAAATGGCGGCAGACTGTATCGAACACGTTAAGTTTGGGGAAATTTTGGGAAAATGAGTTTAATCTAAAAAAACTATACAAAATACTGTTAGGAACTCACTCAATATATGTTACTATGACGTAGTCTGACATATAATCAGTGGTTTTAAACTTTTGCTCGATACAGGTAACGACTTTTAAGAGTCCCTTTTAGTAATTACCTGGTTTGAGGATATTATACAACTAAACGGCAAATCTGCCCCTAAAACCCGGTATTATTTTACTTTAAGGCCCGTCTCATGTTCGTATATAACGAAATATTTTATTGTAGATTTCAGTGCACTAAAAACGAATCTGCAAACCGTTTCCGTCGCAAAAAGAAAGTTTTCATGATATGAAGAAATTACTTTTTCGAAAAGTAGGTGATCACTTTTCAATGTAAATTTAACTTAGAATGAGCACCCACTTTCTGGCCACCTGAAAGAGGGGCATTTTTCTGTGTGTGGATTTAAACAGGTAATTTTAAAGGATTTTCCAAGGGTAGAAAGAAAGCCCCCCAAAAAAAACAAATCGTGGACACAAAGTGGGTGTTCATTTTACGTTAAATTATTATGGAAAACTGATCCTTCACTTTTTTAAACTAACATTTCTTCATTTCTTGGAAACTACTCGTTTGCCTTAATTATAAACGTTATCTTCGTTTTCAGCGACCCCGAAAACCTATAAGAGTGGTAATTTTAAAGGAATTTTCTAGGGTGGAGTAATTCTTCATATTTACCTTCTTTTTTTTCCAATAAAATAAGAAATTAAGAATTAGATCAATTTATTTTAGGTACGCTTCGCCAGGAAAGCTTTTAAAAATAAAAAATTAAGATTTTTTTTACCCATCTATTAATTAGATAGTTAAATGTTGTAATTCGAAAGTCGTCAACGTGTGGTGCACGTGAAAGGCTCATATCTACCGGAAATGAAATGGCGGACGGTCTCGCAGTTACGAAAAATATTTTTATTTTATTTAATATATTTTTATAATTTGCGATCTTAACGATCTTAATTTATTTTAATAACATGCAAACATTCCTTGACTTTACAGATAAATTTTCTGAAAATTTCAATTAAATTGGTAATGTAGAAATATGGTTCTATCGACTTCGAACGAACCAAGAATTACATTTATATATATATATATATATATATAATATTCTTATTTTTGTGGCTTCTGCTGCTGCTGCTGCTGCTGCTGATGATGATGATGATGATGATGATGATGATAATGATGATGATGATGATCTTCTGCATAGAGTTCACTAAGATGATGCTTCAGAATAGTCAGGTCTGTATGAAATTCTCCTTGCTGACCGCAGCTTTTTAAAAACCTGCAGTATTACAGGTGTTTACTTCCGGTCCTGAGAACAGTAATGTTCACCGACTGCTTCCGAAGTTGGAGATTGTTAATCAAGAAAGCAATGAAGCAATGTCATCACTTTCCCTGGTGTGTTTTGCTTGATGATGATGATGATGATGATGATGATGATGATCATCATCATCATCATCATCATCATCAGGACGGGCTCCTTGCCCGGACCAATGTGACTCTTCCTCTTCAGCGTTTCCTGTCTTCCATCAGTTGCCTCAGATCTTCAGGTTCACAGTTGGCATCGTGTGCTATTTGCCGTTATTCGTGAACAAAGCAATATCTATCGTCTGCGTAATCTGCATCAGTTATGTTTTGCTTGCTACACACCTTTAATATATAATAATCAGGGATGTACCTGAAGAAGGTAGTTGTAGCTCTTGTCGTGAGAACCATCAAACAAATGCTTCATCAGAGAAACATCGCAGATTTGTGGAAAATCGTTCTTTACTGCACTGCTGCAGTTAGCAGAAAACCGTAAAGTATGAACTGAGGAATGTTTGGTAGTTGTTGTTCCACCAAATCTGAGCAACCATCACTCCAAATTGCACCCCATACTATAACCGAAAAACCTCCATGTTTCAGCGTGGGCTGCATTTTTTTTAAGTCAAACTCCATACCCATACATTTTCACTGTCAGAAAAAAATGCAAATCGCGACTGATCAGAAAAAATGACATTGGTCCAAAAGATTCCACCATTTTACGAACCCAATCTTTTCTGCGTTTGATAATGGCAGGACGAAAAAGGTTTCGTTTTCATAGTTCTATCATAGTATCCCAGCTTGTGAAGATACCTGACAGCTGTTCTGAGACTGACACCAGCTCGAATTGTTATGTCAGAGGTTTTGTATCGAGGATCCTTTTGAGCATTTCTTTTCAGAAGGGCCGGGCGACGTGGATTAAGTTTTGTGAACTCTTTGTCCTCACTTCTGAACTATAGGATCAATCTATTAAGAGTAGAAGGGTTATTGAAAGATTTCCTGCTATTTTGCGTTGACTAAGATCATTTTCATGTTGAATCACAATTAATCCTCGCAGAAATTCTGATCTAATGATCCTTTTGTTTGTAACATGCTTCAATGTTGGTAGATGTAATTTTAATGAGATGCTCTGGGTTACTTCAGAACTATTCTTACGTCGACATAGGAGTTTACATAATATAATAGAGTTAAATAACTAAACCACTAAGGAAGTGCTTCACCGTTAATTTTAACAGAACTATTATCACAATATATATATACTAGTATTTCAGCCCGGCGTTGCCCGGGTGTTTTGATGTGTATGTTGAGCAAAAAAAAGTGGTAGTAGGAAGGCAGGCTCGCACCCGTACCGCAAAGGAGGAAAAGAACGAGGTAAAACCTAACGTTTATGCTGTTACGACCACCGCAAAATCCGAAGCGACATTTTTTTAAATTACGGCTAGACAATCTAAAGGAAATGATAACTTTCAAAAATAACGGCGAAAAAAGTGACCCCCCCCTAGAAAAGTGCCTAGTTAAAGGGGAAGATATTAATGTTTTTAGCCAATTTTTCGATATTTGTCGTATGAAAGGTCGAACTTTAAATCGATACTGACCTTGGTAAAATCCGTCGCCTCTATTGAAAGTTTAAGGCAGACATGCAAACATATATACATACATACATACATTTATATATTGGTAACTAAAAATTTTCGACCCAAACTGATGAAAAAGCTTACCCTATCTCTGATTACACGTTATGTAAAATTTCAAATATTTAGACCAGAAATTGTCTGAGTAATTTGGTAGAGACCGCAGAGGTCAATTTTTTAAAATTTTGACCCCTATTATTACCGCTTAAAATTTATTGTTTGGAGCTCAAATCACGTTATTAAGTTAGATCCATGTCCAAGGAATCTATATCTAAAATTTCAAGTGCGTAGACCCAAAATTGTCGGAGGAGTTTGGCAGAGTTCTCAAAGGTCAAATCGTTGAACTTTGACCCCTTAATCGCCAAATTTCCGGCCAAAAACCAATCACATCGATATTCCCAAATCTCAGTACCCTGTATATCAAATTTCGAGTCTGTAGACTAAAAATTGACAGAGTTATTGCGTAGGAAATTGTACACATACACACACAGACACACACACACACACATTCAATTTTGAGCCTGAAACAATAAATTTTCAGGGGTCATAATAGGGGTCAAAGTTAAAAAAAAATTATCGCTGCGGTCTCTACCAAATTACTCAGTCAATTTCTGGTCTAAACATTTGAAATTTTACATAAAGGGTATTTAGAGATAGAGTGAGTTTTTTAATCGATTTGGGTCGAAAATTTGAGCTACCAATATATAAAGATTAGTATCGTTTTGAAGCTCGGCCTTTCAGACGAAAAATATCGAAAAATTGGCTACAAACATTAATTTCTTCACCTTCAACTGGGCACTTTTCTACGAGGAAGAGTGGCTTTTTTCGCTGATATTTTCGAAAGTCATCCACTCTTTTCGATTGTCTAGCCTTATTTCAAATCTACGTCACATCCAGTTTGGCGGTGGTTGTAACAGCAAAGATGTCACGTTTTTTTCACGTTCTTTTCCTCCTTCGTGGTACGGGTTCGAGCCTGTCTTCCTACTACCACTTTATTTTTGCTCAACATACACTTCCAAACACCCGGGCAATGCCGGGCTCCCAGGCTAGTATATACATAAAAGTGAAAATAAAAGTGAAATTATCTTTCTGTGTATATGTGTCTGCGTGTGTACATTTCCCTACCAAATTACTTTGTCAATTTTCAGTCTACAGACTCGAGATTTGATATAAGGGGTGTTGAGATTTGGGAAAATCTTTTTAATCGGTTTTCAGTCTGAAATTTGGCTGTCAGGGGGTCAAAATTCAACGATATGACCTTTGAAAACTCTACCAAACTCCTCCGCCAATTTTTGGTCTAAACACTTGAAATTTTAAACGTAGGTTACTTGGATATGAATCAAACTTTTTAATTTGATTTGAGCCCAAAATAATAAACGTTAAGGAGTCAAAATTGTGGTTAAAATTTAAGAAAGTTTGATCCCTGCGGTGTCTACAAAATTACTTAGTCAATTTCTGGTCTAAACATTTGAAATTTTACATAAAATGATGTCAGATATAGGACAAGCCTTTTAATCGGTTTGGGTTGAAAATTTGGGCCAAAAGGTAAAAGTTCAAAAGATTTTACCTTTGCGGTTTCTAGCAAACCACTCAGCCAATTTTTGGTCCAAACATTTCAAATTTTACATAACGGCTATTCAGACATGCAGAAAGTATTTTAATCAGTTTTGTCTAAAGGTTAAAGTTGAAAGAGTTAACCGTTGCAGATTCTAGCAAACTCCTCCGCACATTTTAGGGCCAAACACTTGAAAGTTTAAATGTAGATAACTTAGACATGGGTCAAACTTTATATTTTAATTTGAGACTAAAACAATAGATATTACGGGGTCAGAATTGAGGTCAAAGTTTAAAAAAATTACTTCTGCGGCTTCTACCAAATTACTTGGACAATTTTTGGTCTAAACATTTGAAATTTTACATAAAGGGTATTCACACATAGAGCAAGTCATGAAAAGTACATAGGACCCGAGCAAATCCGAGCTGAAATGCTAGTACATATATATATATATATATATATATATATATATATATATATATATATATATATATATATATACATTATATATATATACATATATATATATATATATATATATATATATATATATATATATATATATATATATATATATAAATATTTTTGCGGGGTACAAAATTTCATTATGGCTATGTAAAGACTAAATTTAAATTTGTTCGAAAACATTATTTATTTAAGATTGTGAAATTAAAAAATAAAAATGAATGTGTCAGCTGACCGGTTTCGAAGCTCGCTCAACAGAGCTAAAATCGAGCTTAATTACGTTTTAAAAAGAAAAGGGGGGAACAATGAATCGGAGATGAAAAAGTAGGGGAAAAAAGTAGGGAGGGATATATGTATAAAAAAGGGTGGGATAGATTAATTATTAAATAGAAACTAGATTAAACCCTAAGAGATTTTCTTTTTGTTTGCAAAGAGGTTTCAGAATCTTAATATATATAGTTTCTAGAATTTTAAGATGGTAAAGAGAGTGCGACTTACTTTGGATAGAAAAAAAGTCTGCACTAAAATTCAAAGCGCAAATACGATTATTTATTTGCTATAGATGAGCCATGGGTATTGTTCAAAACGTCCGAAGGTAGGTAGTTCCATTTCGAATTTTGGATGGAACATGTTATTTTACCCTATTATCTAATCTTTGAGACATCCGCCCGACGTAGCGCACACCGCAGCTACATTTAAATAAATAAATAATAGAGTTGTTATGGTGGTGGGGGGGGAGAACGTCTTTACAAATTGAAGACAAAATGGGTTTACAAGAAAAAACAACACGGATATTTGATGCTAAGTAACATTGTTGTACGACAGAAGAAATTTGCTTGGCAAATCTTTCACTAACATTACCTAGCCAAGATAGGCGTAGGTAGATAGGGTATTTGTGGACAGATGCCTGTTTAATTTTATTGAAATTAGAGATTTTATTTTTAATTGTAGATTCCACGATTTGCAATGGAAAACCATTATTGCAAAGAGTCTTGGTAATAAATTTGACTTCATCATTTAATTTGGTCTCTGAACATATCATACAAGCTCTATGGATAAGAATGTTGATGAGATTATATTTTTGTTTAGTGGGGCAAAAAGAGTCCCAACGTGTGTAAAGACCAGTGAATGTAGGTTTACGGTAGATGGAAGTCAAGAAAACACACAAGAAAAATAATTACTTTCCTTTTCTATAGTAAATTTTAGAACATTATTAAGGGAAGCAAAAAAGGTATCTGCTTCCGTTTCATTGTTGAACAGACAAAGTGTCGTCAACATAATGAAAATAAATATCTGGTTTTTGAAAGCCAGATAAAAGACACTTTTCGTGGAAACCTACGAAAATATTTGCCAGAGCTGATCCCAGGGGAGAACCCATGGAAACACCATCTATCTGCCTGTACAAAATGTTATTACAACTGCATTCGACTGACATGGTGGTGAATTCCATAAGTTCCACAAAAATATTCTCAGGAATAGGGGGGAGTTGACTGCGATAAAGGGCATCGGCATATATATCAATAGTCTCTGAGAGTAGAACGCAGGTAAATAGGCTTTCAATATCAAAAGAACACATAAATTTGTCAGTCTGAGTATAATTCTGCATAAATTTAGCAAAAGAAAAAGAATCTTTAATGCAGAAAGAATTATGCTCTTCCAAAACTGGTTCTAAAATATTAGTAAGCCATTTGGCTACTTTATGTTGGGCCGAACCTATCATGGATAATATCGGTCTTAAAGGTACCCCACTCTTATGGGTTTTAGGTAAACCATAGAGACGAGGACGTAATGAACCAGTCGTTCTGATTAAATCAGAAATGGAGGAAGAAAGAGCTCCACTCTTCACCCATTTAACCAGACATCTTTGGAATCTAGATTCAATAGATACAGTAGAGTCGTGTGTCTCTACCGGACCTAGCTGTTCAAATTTAGAGGTGCCATTGAGAATTGTCATCATTTTATTGATATAATCCTGGTGGTCAAGTATAACAACACCAGAGCCTTTGTCCAGTTTAGTGATAGTAAGAGATTTATTCTGGCGTAGTGTTTTGATAACACGAAAATGTTAATTACGCCATTTGGATTCACTAAACGAGACTGGTGTACCTGCATATGAATGAGCAATATCATTCAATTTCGCCATAAGGTCACTAACCTTACCGTCGGAAACAGGGGAATGTTTTTCTAATCGAGCAAAAAAGACTTCGAATTCAGAATAAATCTCTTCACGTTTGGGGTTAGAAGGGGGGATGCAGAAGTCCAACCCATGTGAAAGTATATTCAATTTGCGTTGGGACAACTGCGAGGAAGAGATATTAAGGACGTTTCTAGAAATATCCGGGAAAGTCGAGCAACCAAATTTTTTAAATATTAAATGTTGCAATTTATTCTGGTGTTTTGACTTCAACATGGAAAGGCTACGTTCGTGTATTCTTGTAACGTAACGAATAAATCGTATTTTATCAAACAAGGATAAAATGCCCACATAATTTCTCCTCCATAAGTCAGAGTACTTCCTTCTCAAGTATGCCAGATGGCAAGAAAGTTTAGACAAAAAATTGGAGATAAATGCATCTTCAATCTTTTGTCCAGGATGTAAATTAGCTCTTTTTATTTTAAACAAAATAAATAAGGGACAGACTTTATTGCTCTGGCACATATATAAAAAGGACTGGTTAGTCTGCATAGTTCTTATTTTACTCCTAATTTTTAACAATGAATTCAATCCATTGATTAATTCAAGTGGGTACCTAGTCTTAAGATATTTAAATATTTTTTGCGGGGTATAAAATTTTATTATGGCTATGTAAAGACTAAATTTAAACTTGTTCGAAAACATTATTTAAGATTGTGAAATTAAAAAATAAAAATGAGTGTGTCAGCTGACCGGTTTCGGAGCTCGCTCAACTGAGCTAAAAATCGAGCTTAATTACGTTTTAAAAAGAAAAGGGGGGAACAATGAATCGGAGATTAAAAAATGGGGGGGAATGTATGTATAAAAAAAGGGGTGGATTAATTATTAAATAGAAACTAGATTAAACCCTAAGAGATTCTCTTTTTGTTTGCAAAGAGAAGGTTTCAGAGTCTTAATATATATAGTTTCTAGAATTTTAAGATGATAAAGAAAGTGCGACTTACTAAGTATAGAAAAAAAGTCCGCACTAAAATTCAAAGCGCAAATACGATTATTTATAAGGTGCTCTCCTATAGATGAGCAATGGGTATTGTTACAAAACGTCCGAAGGTAGGTAGTTCCATTTCGAATTTTGGATGGAACATGTTTTACCCTATTATCTAATCTTTGAGACGTCCGCCTGACGTAGCGCACACCGCAGCTACATTTAAATAAATAAATAATAGAATTGTTATGGTGGCGGGGGGGATTTTAGCTATGTTGAGCGAGCTTCGAAACCGGTCAGTTGACACATTCATTTTTATTTTTTAATTTCACAATCTTAAATAAATAATGTTTTCGAACAAGTTTAAATTTAGTCTTTACATAGCCATAATATATATATATATATATATCTCACGGGGTTCCGATTTCGAATCTCGCTAGATTCAGCCACTCTGATGAGTCGTAGACGACGAAACACGTGTCAATGGATTATTATATTTTAAAAATAGTATATATATATATATATATATATATATATATATATATAATTTGTTTATTTTGCCTGTGACATTTTTTAGCAGAGAGCGCTACCTAAATGCTAATTGATTATATTTTCCTTTCGTCAATGTGATATCCCCAAATGTGAAGCACACACACACACGTACGCGCGCACACACACACACACATGTATATATATATATATATATATATATATATATATATATATATAATTAAACATCATAATATATATAATTATCCACAGACGTTTTTCCTGTGGTTGTACGACTCATCTAGCGAAATTCAATATATATATATATATATATATATATATATATATATATATATATATATATATATATATATATACATTAACGCACCTCAGACTAATTATTATTTTCATGTTTTCTTAATAATCTCATTCAATTCGTGTATGTGATTTGACTGAATAAATCCCATTGTTTAAAATAATTCCCACAAGACAACAAAAAGTTAATTCATTTGAGTGCCGATGAAACAAGAATCAGTATGTATTCGAAATGTCACACACTTGGAACAAAACTGAAATAGTGTGAAGTCGAGAAGACTTTCTTGCTTCTTCTTCTTTCCGACTCTTTGTTCTATTTGGTTTGTTTGCTACACAGTTGCCTTGAATACAAATCTCCTTCTTACAGGAATTCCGGTTCCGTTCCAAAGAGAAGCGGAGAGACGATTCTTCTCCTTCTTTTTCTTCGTCTTTTTCTTAGTCTTCTTCGTCTTTTTTCTTCTTAAAGGTGAACTGACAATATAATTCGTTGTGTTAAAGTAGAGCCACTGAAAATTAATCAAATATAATTTCTATAATACTCGTAATTTTGTTTAGAATGTTCGCTTATGGGTTGATTCATATCAAATGTTGATAATATATATATATATATATATATATATATATATATATATATATATATATATATATATATATATATATACTAGCAGGCTTCCCAGCGTAGTCCGGTCGTAAAAACAAAACGTTTAAATATGATATTTTTATTCATGTAGGTTTCCTATATACTATTCTAGACCCAATTCTCTATTATATTTTACTTGACGCCTTGCGTGGCTTGGGCATAAAGAAGGCCTTGAATATGATATTTTTATTTGTGCTAATATAATATTTATTATTATAGAACTAATACTCTTTTGATTATTACGTTGTACCCAATATATAGTAGTGGCTTCAATATATAGGTATGCCATCACCTAGAATTAAAACAAAAACATGTAGCTCTCTAGTTTAAGTCGTTTTCGTTTTAGAAACCAATACGCATATAAAACCTTTTCAAAATAACGTCCTTAAAGACATAAATATCTGGTCGCGAATGCTTAGAAATATATAAGAAAAAGAATAAACGTGTACAGTATTATGAATGATAAAGAAGACTTTTATAGATTTTCGAATAATAGATAAAATAAAAAACACAATTCAAGAAAGATATATAAGAAAAAAAGAAATAAAAAGAAAATAGAATTAATACAAAAGTAATTATATATAAAGTATAAAATCAAATTTAATAAATAAGACATGAATATATAAAAGTTTTTAAAATATATGATAGAAATTAATAAATAGATTAATCAATTAAAAAATAATAAAAAAATTTTTAAAATATAAATTTAAGCATTAACATAGTATTAAGTATGACGTTGGATCTTGCCAATATATCTCGTAATGATTTAAAATTTAAAAAAAAAATGAGTTCGGTGCTCTCAGCTGAATCGGAACCAAAACATTAGTCGTCATTTAGCGCCTCGGCTTTTGGTGTTACGATCAAAGCTCTCGCCAAATGGGTAGAAAAGACTTGAAAATAAGAGACTTTAAGCTAAAATATATATGTACGCATGTTCAGAAGTTAGACGATTTACTCCTGACAAGATAAAAATTCTTATCAGTGTTGGCCCCTTAGTAGCTAATTTTACCCCCCCCCCAAAAAAAAACAAGTCTAAAGTGTTTCCGAGATTCATTTTTTTTTTTTTTTTACAAAGCAGTCACCTATCAAGGCCCGGAGGCCACGCAAGTATAACAGTACAGTAGTCAATGGAATAATATCGTAGTAATCGTAAGCAGTGGAAATTTGGTCAATTGGATTACTTAAGGGGCTGACTCATCAAGAACTTGTTTACATTGGACTTGAAGACAGCCATATTGTAGTCAGTTAAAAAGCAAGAAAACGGAACAGAATTCCACAGGCGTGCAGTTCTTAGAAAGAAGAATGTTCATAGAATCTACGTTTAAGTTTAGGCACAGATAAAAAGTGGGAGAAATTATTGATAGTGGTTTCAGATAGACGAGTGTTTTTCGTGAAAGTAAGGCCAGGAGGGGACCATAAATTGGAGCTCAGCACTTGCCATGAAAATAACGATAAAGAAGAGACAGGCTCACAACGTCTCTTCTGTGGGAAAGAGGTTGCAGGGAAGAGAAAAGGGTATCCTAACTAGGCTACGAAGTCTATTTTGAATTCTTTCAAGGCAGGATAAGATGCTTCTAGCAGCTCCTGCCCAGATGTGGCAACAGTACTTTATCCTCAGGTAGAGAATTGCATCAGCAGAGAGAGATATACTGGAATGGTAGAACGATCCAATCATTTTTCCAGCAGCCTTGGCAACGGATTTGATGTACATGTTCGATCTTAGATCAGAAGTAAACGTCAGACCCAAAAGATTATCAAAATATGGAGTCTCCCCAAGACAAGAGCCATTCGTGTTCAAGATCTGGGGACAACTTGGTCATTTACGGCTTTGAACTGTTGCTATAGATGTCGTCAATATAAATGTCTACGAATGATCTTAGGATTTGATTTGGGAGATAATTAGATCTCTAGATCAGAAAGAGAGTTGGGCCCAGGATGAACCTCAGAGGACTCCAGCATTAATTCTATGAGTTTCTGATTTTTGCCCATCAACCACTACTCTTATGAACTTATAAGAGAAATGATTTAATAATTGAAAAGACATTTCCAGCTATACCGTAGCTGGAGATTTTCTGAAGTAGTCCTTTATGCCATATCCAAACAAAGGCGTTTGCTATGTCGAGAGCAATTGCCCTAGAAAGGAAGCCTCCGTTGAGAGATCCATTAATCCTATGAGATATAACTGTTAGCACATCTGTTGTAGACCTAGCAGAGCGGAAACCATAGTGTATGTCACTAAGGTTATTTTCGCTGAGGCAGTTGACTACTTCTCCGTTTGACACAGATTTCAGCAAATTACTCATGATGCATAGGAGACTGTATTGAGAGGAAGATGATCGATCACCTGAATTTTTTAATACAGGACATGCTGATGGGGTTTTTCAAGCAATTCTCCTTAAGACAACGCTTAAACAGCTTTGTACGTATGGGGGTTAGTTCTGGTTAAAGCTTTTTGAGTACTATAATAGGAATGCCCACAGTCCTAGTTGCTTTACTGGAATCGAGGTTTTTGACTAGTTAGCAACATCACGCACAGATATTTGTATCTCGCATAGTGTTTTCAGACACAGGAGGAAATACGTGGGAGCCCTGACCGCATAGGCAAAGTTCTTGGCAAAGAGTTTAGCTTTGTCCGATGCTGATGAGATTACTTCAGATCCATTGATAACAGTTGAGATAGAGCACACATTTCTGTTCAGGACCCTGTTTTTTACTTGCCAAAACTGGTGGGAACTAAATCGCTGCTCAGCTACTTTAGAATCGACGAACTGAGCGTACAACTCTCTCGCGTTCTTTATTACTCTTTTACAGTGGTTGCTGGCAGTCCTGAAAGCAGCTTTAGTTTCAGTACATCTATTACGTTATTTCTATGCGCAATGGCAGCAGCACATTCGGAAGAGAAACCATAGTTGGCTGTTAGGTTTTTGCTAGAATATTTTTGGAAAGTATGAAGCAGTCTATACCTACAATTAACCATTCCGTTAAGTCTGATGCTATAGAGGATATATTCTTTTTAAACGTTGAACCAGAGGTAGATCTGATATAAATATGCGAAAGATACCCCAATTAGCCATAGAGTATCGATATACTGTACGATGGAGAGGTATGCATTTTGTTTTTATCTTAACTGAGACAACCGAGTGGTCAGAAGATTCCAATGAAGACGGAACAGAAGACGAA
This sequence comes from Euprymna scolopes, assembly GCF_053919585.1. NCBI lineage: Eukaryota > Metazoa > Mollusca > Cephalopoda > Sepiida > Sepiolidae > Euprymna > Euprymna scolopes. The sequence goes on along the minus strand of NC_136512.1, from coordinate 54,823,037 downwards.
CATGGCTCAGGGCAGGTTGTGAGAAAAAGGTCTAGGAGACTAGCATATCAACCGTCAGTGTCGGGCATACCGGTGAGTTCGTGAACAATCTGAGTTAGGTCATAAGCAATGAAAAAATCGTGACAAAACCTCCCCTCATCATCTGTCTTGTTTGAGTGGACTAGTCATTCCACATTGTGAACAGTGAAGTCTCCACAAACATGAATGTTAGCCGAAGGATGAGCAGGCAGGATGTGGTCAATTTTCTAAAATATGCTCTTAAAGATAGTAACTCCGCTGTTATGGGGGCGATAAAGGGCAAATATCAACACAACCCGGAAACATATATAGGGGAATCGAAGGTCTCCAATGGAGATGTCCCTACCACATGGAAAACCATCTCTAATGATGTCACATATCCCATAACCATGACGATCTTGGGGGTCAAATTTGGATGTTAAATTAGAATATTCTTTTATCGCGAACTCATCTAGGGAAATAGTCAGTTCAATGCCAGTTTTGCTTAGGAAGAATAAGTCTGGTTTGGTCTCCTTTAATTGAATTTCAATTTCTGGAAGGTTGGAAAGTAAACCCCTGATATTGGAGAAAGAGACATGGTAGTAGGGGTCTACGTTGAAAGTTGGAGTTTTGGGTTCAATCGTGTATTTTTTCTGGAAGCTGTTCGTGATGGAGTTTTAGGGTTTATGGAAGAGGTCGCCAGACTTGGTTAGAGAGAGAGAGAGAAAAAAGAGAGAAAGAGAGAGAGAGAAAGTAAGGGAGAAAAAGAATTGAAGAAATATTTTTTATAGACCATGATAAGGTAAAGCAATAACAATTACCTACTAATACGACATCGAGAAGCCCCACCAGAAGCTACTGCATGGTCCAGAATCCATTCACCAAATGGCAATACAGCAGCCCCAGTACTTTGCACCAGTGATAGGACGGCCTCCTTAGTGGTTAATCCAAGGTTCGGGACCTGACTATCAGGCGGATAACGTCATCCCAGTGAAGCATAATAAGTTCTCCTCTCACTAACTGAAATAAAGAAAGAATTCAGTTGGCAAACTTCATTTCCCCGAGTCATTCATGCTCTTTATACCAAGTTTCACGTCTGTAAACTAAATATTCAAAGTAGAGTTTGATAGAGACTTTTCGCACACACACAGACAAGGTCACACACACACATATATATATGTATATATATATATATATAGAGAGAGAGAGACAGACAGACAGACAGACAGAGACAGAGACAGACAGAAAGAAAGAAAGAAAGAAACATGCCAGTGTGCTAGAACGTTTTCGTCCTAAATTCTACGTAATTTTTTACACTGTAAAAAATATGCATAAAAAGAATTAAGCGTAATAGTTAAATGTAACCAATTAGAATAATAATATAATAAGAACCCATAAAATAAATAATTACTTAATGAATGCTCGATTTTCAAAGGAATGTTCAAATTAGTTAACCTTCATATAGTTGCTCACATATCCATGAGTGAGTATATAAAGAAGTTTGTTTAATTAATTTCTAGATAGAAAAAGTAGGAGTTTATATCAATGTCAGAGCAAGAAAAAACTCAACTTTATAGGTTTATAGAAAGATTATATTGCATTATAAATATAGATAGATGGATAAGGACAAAGCGAATTCGTCTTTCTATCACAATTTCAATGAGCTTACCTCCCGTTATCAGTATTCTTGAGAGAAAATGAAAATTCTATAAACAAAAGTTTTTTTCTAATAACTTTACATATTCCGCCGGAACATGTTACAAGAAGATTAATTGGTCGTATGTAAATATTTTATTGAACTGTACAAGTCGTAAGAAAAAGACACCCAGACACACATGAAGTTGCTTCATAATTATTTTATAGAGAAAAATGTTTATTCACATCGAAGGTAGATTTTGCCAGATTAACAGTTCGTTTCATACAATAAAATATACCAGAAGCAGTTGCCTCCCTTCTATATTCTGTGAAGCAACTTTTTCTTTTAGTTTGTTCATATTTGCCTGCTGTGCGTAAGCAATGCTGGAAATTCCTGGAAATGCGAGAGATCTTTTATTTGCATTTAATTGTCAATGATGAAATGTCTGCGTTACATTGCTTTGTATTTTGTCTTCTTGCAAGTGTGGTTCTCTTGAATGGGAATCTTTCAATTAATAATGGTATTAAAAATAAATTATAATTCCTGATGACATACAATACTTTTATATGCCGATTTGTTTTATGTTCCATTTCATTTTCCCATTGTGGTGAGGGGGGCACAAAAATCGAAAACGAAAAAAAATCAAATCAATAAATCGTGACATTCGGATAAAGGTAAAAATCTTTGGCTCTTTCTCAGACCGTAACATCAACGATGCCTAAATAGACCACATTGTATTTCCTCTGATATACATTCCATCAGACTTATCGACGGATTATACGCTGCCTTTGTTAACAGAAGAAAAGCAAAGATCTTCTGAAAAAGCGTTTTTTTTTTTATTCCTTTGAATGTAAGATTCATTCACATGTCAAATAAAACTAATTTCAACATTATATAGAGTTTCGTATTTTCCAAATTATTTTCTTTGCCCTTCGAGCAATCTTCCGAGTATTGATGAGTAAGTGATGGAGCGGATCCAATGTTGTTGTATGGTACATCTCGAGCGCTTTCGATCTTATCGATCATCATCGGGAAACATTTATTTGAAATTATTCATTTTTAATTTTATCTTGCAATGCCTCTTTTGAGGCAGGGAAGTCGTTTAAATAAATTATAGTTCAAAATAACAAAATAATCCTTAATGATAACTGCGAAGCTTGAAATCAGTTGAAAAAGTCCATAAAATAAACTTGTACTCTTACTACACAACCTCGATACTCTGAAGATTTAATAAAATAATTTAAAAAGTGAAAAGGTACTCCGTGGTTGTTTATTAAACCTGCACACACACACACACACACACACGCACGCACACACACACACACACACACACACACACACATATATATATATATATATATATATATAATGCTCCCTATTTTCGGTTTAGCATATTGGGAAGTGATATACAAACTGCTATTAGCGATACTCTTTGTGTAAACAAATTGAGCTTAGGGATTTGGATAATATCAAAGCATTGTTAATTCGCTATCCGCATAGCAGCAGACGAATAGCGCAACGGTTAGAGCGACTGTCGATTAGGCGGTCGAGTTTCGATCCTGGCTTGTGGTAGTTGTTTGTCTAGCCGCACTGATGAGCTGTGATACAACGAAACAGTACTATATATGGATGACTATATATATATATATATATATATATATATATATATATATATATATATATATATGCGGAAGTGTAAGAAGGCTACGGCAATGCAGGGAATTGGCTGTTAAATTAGTGTGATATATGAACAAAAATGGTCAAATAATAGACGGTCTTGCTTGTTTTTGTTGTTTTTTATCTTTGTATTTTCCAAAAACAATCACAAATGTCAATAAGTATGGAATTACTGTTTGAGATAAACAGGATGGTGGAAATATTTAATATTTCAAAAATATCTCTTTTTTTTAAATAAAAATTGAAAATGTCGTAAAACGGAACCGGAAGTTGGAATAGTTGAGCTGTCAAGCAGGAATGGGGCTTATGTAATAAAGTTTTCTTACTTGTCGCCATTATTACCATCATTTCTACGCTTTTTGTATTCTTCATGTATGTCGTACTATATCAGCAAAAAAATAATATAAATATTATATAAATATATTTGTGGTTTTGGAATGTTTACTAACAACATATATACTCTGAAAGTGCAAATTCATTTTATTGAGCTTAAATAAATGTGATGGTTTGGGAATAACTTAATTGAACGAATACATTAAAAGTACTATCAAATGTATATATATATATATATATATATATATATATATATATATATATATATAACGCTACAAATTCCAAAAATGATGTCATCTCTCACTGTAAACATAGGAAAAAGTTTAAATACACCCACTTCCTAGTTCCCCACCTTCTTTCTTATTTTAATAGCCCACGTCCTATTTCGCTTAACTTTACATAACATTTACAATTTTAATTTAACCCTATATAATCGTTTTCCTCCATCTTTATTTTTCTATTCGGCCCAGCTATAAGATAAATTTAAAGTAAATTCTCATATATTTTTTAAATTTCAAACTTTTATCTAATATATTTTAAAACTTTATTGCATTATATTTCGCTACATTTATTAATTTTCCATTTTACCTTTCTCTTTTCTTTCTGTGCTCCACTTATAGTTACTAATTTATTTTATGTGTATATATATATATATATATATATATATATATATATATATATATATATATGCGTGTGTGTGTATTAATATGAGCACCGCTACTAGTAACCAGGTCCCCACCTACCCACTCTGCTTTTGATAATTAGTAGGGGATATGCGATTCTTTTTTATGAATAATTTGTAAAAGAGGTTGGTCCACAGAATTAGTCAAATTTGTGTTTTCGTCAACAGTTATTCCTCGCGATACCTCTTGGAGGGCATCCCACAACTCATCTTTGCTCTCATTGCGTCCACTTGCACAGAGACGTCGCTTCATGATACTCCAAAGGTTCTCAATTTGGTTCAAATCTGGTGAATTCGCAGGCCACTCCATCTTCCTTAGCACAGAGAACCCCAGTTGTTGCAAACATCCTTTGCTTTTGTTTGCTGCATGCGAAGTAGCATTATCCTGCATAAAAATAATGGTTCTTTTGAACGCCAACTTTTGCTTCTTCGGCCATGGTTCAAAGTGTTCCTTCAGAAAAGCTATGTAAGAATTTGACATCACTTTTACGCCTTCTGGAACTATCCATGAGCTAACTAAAGTACCTCCGATAACCCCAGCCCAAATCATTATCCCACCACCACCCTGTTGGCGCCTTAAACGCTGATGAAGATGTCGTCCATCTAGGACCCAACCCTTGCTCCAGCCATCTGGGCCATCAAGAGTGACACACACTTCATCCGTGAACAAAACTTTGGAAAAATCCGTTTTCATGTTGTCCTTTGCCCATTTCAATCGATTTTGTATGTGATGTTGCTTTAATGGAGGCTTTGTCACAGGCCGTACAGACTGTGCCACTTCTTTCAGAAGGCGACATCGAGTACTTTTTGAGACATTCTTCAATCCGGCTTGGTCAAAGACTTTTCGACTTGTCTGGGCAGGGTTCTTAATAACTTCACGTTTAATTTGGAGTAGAGAACGGCGTGAAACAACTCTAGATTTACCTTTATCAGCTCTCTTACATACCTTTGTAGGGTCCTTGACAAAGTTCTTCACAGTTTGATGGTACCTTCCTATCATTTTCGATATTTCGATGGCATTTTTACCTTTTGCTAGTTGTTCTGTAATAGTAAGCTTTTCAGAACTAATCAAACCACATTTACGACCCATTTTATTGACGAAACAAACTGCCTTGTTAATAATTTGAGACACCTCAAATACCGTGGATTCAGCAATTACGATGGCAAGTTGTTTACATTGCGCGGAACAGTACGAAAATTTCACAGTACGCGCAGCTCAGCATTGCAAACGTTTCCGAAGCTTTTGTAGTGAGCTTTGAAGATGGTCGGTGAAAGAAATATAATCGCCAAAAGATAGGCGTTTCATTATTTCTGGTCGCCACTTTGAAAAATCACTTGCAAATGCGACTGTTTCAATCGCAATGTAGAGCCCTGTTTGAACATTATTTTGTCAGTAAGTCAATTAATCTCCCGTATCGCTGAATAGTTTTACTTACATGAACAAACAATAGTACCAATGTTCTTAAAGGGACCATCAGTTGTTTACCATGAAACGACAGATGCACATTTTCTCCAAAAGATTAGTTCTTTTATGAATAATTTTCATTCTCAGAGACTTTACTCATTCAACACCTAGTTATTTTGGTCTATTCGTGAAACCCTCTTTGTGACGATCATGCCTACAAAGCATTACAAAGTTAAAGAATTTAACAGTCAGCAGTTATTACTTAATACATCAGCTATCTTTTTCTCCCTCTCTCTCTTTATTTCCTTCTATCTCTCTTTCTTTTCTCCATATATCCTCTCTTTCTTTGTTGTGTTTATAATTTAATTATTTATATCATTCTATTACAAAGTCAAGATACATACCTCTATCTTCCTTTATCTTTCAACCCCCTTCTCTCTCTTTCTCTCTCTTTCTCTCTCTTTCTCTCTCTCGCTCTTGATCTCTTTTTCTCTTTCTACCTCCTCTATCTCTGTCTTCCCCATTCATCTTTCATTTCTCTTCTTTTCCTCTCTCTCTCTCTCTCTCTCTCTCTCTCTCTCTCTCTCTCCTTACTTTTCATATCTTTAGCCTATTTTCGTTACGTTATTGTTTTTTCTCACATTTAAAATATTCGATCACTAATGAAGTGTGCACGGTGACAAGCAAGCAAAATGACGGCATCATCAGGCAGGTGGCGGTGGCGCAGTGGTTAACACCTGGTACTGACAGTCTGGGTGTACCAAGTTCGAATTCAGGTCGTTCCCCACAAACGCTTTTACTTAGAGACTTTGGCGATCTTAATGTAGTTCCTCCCATAAGTACCCGATATCTTTCTAGGAAGAATTCTTAATAGAAAGGTATCGAGGAAACGAATGCTAACAAAACCATTATTAAAGATGCTCAACAACAATAACAACACCATTGTCAGAGCTTTGCTTATATATTAGATCTCTAGTGGTTTAGATGTTCTTCTAGATAATGGATCGTTGAGTGTTTGGATGAGGTTATTATTTTGTGACGTCATCGAATGTGCATGGTTATCCCCTATGTTTCTATTTTTGTGGCTTACATCATTAATTTTGACGTCATTGGCATTATCGTTTTGATATCATCAAATATGCACGGTGACAAGCAAGTAATCTCCACGGTGTTTTCGTAGTATATAAAAATAGATATTGATTCGTATCTTGCAAATGAGTAGATGCTGTGAGCCATCATACGTCAAGCACTAAAAGAAAAATAGCTTCTTCAAATTCCCAAGCAAATGTTTCCTGTTTCTCGAATGTCGTGTCTGACAGCATATAACGAATATCCAAACTTCAGTAAGCCTTTCTGACATTTAATTGAAATAAATTTCGGATTCCAAACTATGACGTGGTTTTAACTTCGCCTCTAGATATATACATAGCAATATTATCTTTAGATCCTCGAATGAACTTTTAAAATGTCTAGAGAGAAAATTTTCCTTTTCAGAAAATACTCTCAACGTTAAACATTATCAGAATTGAATAGAAGAAAGCATTACCTATATTTTTTCAACAGTTAGTATTGTATTATCTTGTTGCCCACTTTTCATTTAGTAGTTTAGGTCCTAGATATGATCTTAAACTATATCCAGTGGTGAGGCCCCAGCTTGTGGGCTTTGGGGAGAGTGGAGCCACCCTTTAAATACCATTCCACTCTGATCCGGAGTGGTAGTACCTGTTAGGGTCCCAACTATGGATTAAATAGAAACCGACTTGAAAACAACAAATATATTCTATTAAAAAATTTTCTTCAAAATCTTTTGATTCAGCATTAAATTTAAATAACCCGTAAAGGCTTGATATGCCGTAAAACAAAAACAACCAACCAACTAACATACGTTTAGATGATCCGAGGTAGGGCGCATAAGGTAAATAAGTGCGAATGATAAGAAAAGTGATGGAAGGACGCGAATGCTGTAATTACATGCTTTAAAAAAAGAGAAAGAATCAGAGGGGAAAGAGAGAGGAGAGAAATAGATAAAGGGAAGAAGATAGAGAATCTACTATGACATCACAATGTATTCTGACTTTTATAAATACGTTGACTTCTAAAATATGATTATCAAGTACTGTCAAATTTAAAATATATATTTAATGAACTATTGGAGATTTGCAATATATGAGTCTGAAGTCGAAAATATGCTATTACTATATTTCAATGCTCAATTTGATGAGAGTAGTGTAGTATTTCTTCTGTTGTCAAATAAACACAAAAAGTTATGAAAAAGAAGACAATTTCGAAAGATAGGCTGGAAACGGGCATATGAAGTCAATTGGAGGCAAAAACAACTTTCTAATACTGTTTTGAGTAGACGTTAACAATTTCAATTCTGCGCCGCCAGAAGTAGTGTGACAATATAAATGTGTATTGCGTTAAACATTTTAAAATGTTGTTATTGTTTTCATACATAATGTTATTATTTATAGATTGTTGAGTTTTAATGAGAATAACGTCGAGTATTTTCATTTTTCAATTGGTTTTAAAATTTATTATTTTTGTGTTATTAACTAAAATTTGTCTTAAATCAGAAAAGACCGTTTTTGTGGACGCTGGTTAATCGAACTAGAGTTTACAATATGCATGGTGAGGCGATAAGATAAGATATTGATTGTAAAACCAATGTAGGTGTTAACTTTATTAATTTTATGGTATTTGCATTCTTCCAAAGATCATTTAAACTTATAAATAACATTGGCTCTTTATAACATATAAGGGGTTGGAGAGGAGTTATTTTTACTATAAGATTTTGGTCCTCCAATTTCTAAATGATGAAATAATGAAGTATATAATTTTGTTATCGGTATGTTATAAGGTTGCTGGTATCACATGACCTTCGAACACATGAAGATATAAAAGAAGGTAGGTTTTTAACAATGACCGTTTTATAGTAATGGAGTGATTCGCTTTTGAAATTTTAAAACTAGAATTGAAGCTGATTGAATCTTATAATTATTATAGAAGTGTTAAATGTATTATTAGAGATATCAATAAGAACATCAAGGAAAAATTACTATAGTTTATTCTAACATATATTTAATCATTTTATTAATAGAAATGCGTACTGAATGGAAGAGAAAGGTTGCATTTTTATTCGTAATCAAACAAGACTATGTGGCATGTATTTTTGAAGAAAAATCATCAACGGCAGTGCAGACGAATTTTCGACTGAATATTGTTCAAGCATGAGATACCTTAACAGAATTGAAGTTGCGCCCGGGGGAGTTGGTAAGGGTTAATGATGTTGAAGGAAAGATACATTTAATTAGATGACTGAAAAAAAAGCTACAGGGCAAGGGGATACAAATAAGCATATTGAAGAATCTTCAAAGAAAATGAGTATGTAGGGAGTATTCCATGAATAGAAGCAGAAGACGCTTGAACGAAAGGAAAGAGAGTTCTAAGGTAAGTCGGGCTTGCCTTTGGCTAAAAGAATCCCCTTTGTTAATGTATGTGTTATTAGAACTTAATTAGTTATCAAAAAAGATAAATAAAACAGTAGAAGCTGCAAATCATTCAGAGAATGAAAGAAAGCACGTGTCTTTTGGAGAACGATTGGCTGAAGAATATTCGTGATGTTTAGGATAATTGTCGGAATCTAAGCACTAAGAAATACTCAAAGTACAATTTTTAAGAAAACAGTTGAAGTTACAATGTTTTAATTTAAATGGATGACAATTTCCGCGATTAATACACGACACTACTAGAGGTTACTGGAGATAGAATTGCCAAACCCCTCAAAATGAAAATCCAAACAGTCCAACACTTAAAGACACAGCTCAACGAAGTTTCCAGCCGCGGTTATGGTCTTGGGTATGGTGTCAGGTGAGGACGACATTATGCCACCTCACGTCTTCGAAATTGGCTTGAAAGTCAACACAAAAGTGTACCTGGATGTGCTGAAGAGTGTGATGATTCCCTGGTGCAATCAGGTGGCCACTGACAGCCCCTAAGTGTGGCAGCAGGACTCGGCGTCGGCCCACAAGTCCAAAGAAATCCAGGCTTGGTTTCAGGAGTGGTCATACGTCGAGAACATCATCAACATGACCTCCCACGCTAGTGGAAAACAAGGCGGTGATTGAGGTTGAACGTGGCTACATAGAATAGATGTCAGCTATTCAATGTCAGGATTCTGTTTTGAAAAGTTACACTCTTCTGGAGGTTGAAGGTTCAGATCTTAGTGCGGACAACATTCAATGAGGGTTGGATATATAATCAAGTTACCTAAATTGATTTTTCAATAAAAGTTTAAAAATAAAGCTATAGCGTTTTCTTTAGGGCGACAATTTTATCATCCTATCCTAGTAGTAGTAGTAGTAGTAGTAGTAGTAGTAGTAGTAGTAGTAGGTCAGGATCGACTAGAGTTGATGTATCTTTAATCTATTTGTCCGATCTGTTTAATATGTTGGAGCTACGCCACTTGTGGCTGAAGATATCAATGTGGCAATGGTAGCCTCTTTTGCAAATGTCAAAACATGTGTGGACTGTTGGCAATAATGCTCTCCTTTTTGTATACACGTTTTTTGCAGCAACGTTCATAAGCTTCACATCCCCTGTTTTTAGATGTTGTTATCTAGTACGGTGTTCAGTCTGATGTCTCGCAATCCTCACACACCCAATGCAGAAAGCAAACTGTGGCCAAACAACACCTACCTGGGTAGTGGTTACTCAATTTTAAGTGGGTGAAAATATCCGTTGATATCTGGGAAATCCTTTCATCGTCAGGAACAACCCTTTAGCGATGTCTTATAATGGATAACTGTTGGTCTACATATTGTATCCACGCCACTTGTAAAACTGAAGGGTCCTCTCTAAGCTGGAGGTTTGTTGGTTGAGTGTTGTTAGATTCTAGCCTATGTGAAAGAGAACAGGCAGTTGTCCATGTAACACGTCCTCCTCTCTACGTATATGAAGTATCCTAAAGAACAGCAAGGTTGTAACAGTTTGACACCAATGTCATTGCAGGAGTTGGTAGAACAAAGTTGTAGGCAACGACGAACTGTCCTAGAGACCGCTCTATAAATATTTCCTTGCGATTTTCTCTTAAAAACTTTCCTTAAGAGTATGTATTCCACAAGGCAACGGAGGTTTGAAATCAGGGTTTCACCTTTCCCCCAGGGAAACTGCTTTCCAGGGTTGACCAGTTTCATCTACCTAAACAACTGATTATGACCCACATGACCCGCGATCACCTTTTCACCTGTCAGTGGAAGCAAGTCTGCCGGGATTATATGTAAGTCACGCGAGTAGGTCAGGAGCTGAACTTAATTAAGTATTATTACGTATTACTAAATAATATATTGAATGTGTTTCCAACCAGAAGCCTAATCTCCACGATTAATGGGTGTGGGATGTGTGAGATTGAACTATTTAATTATCAGGGAAAGGTAGTTTAATAAATCTATCAAGTTGATATAATAATGGGGTGTTTTACCTCAAGCAGTGTGTATATCGTGATATGGGCTGCTCTTTTAAATAAGGATATAGAACTGTGAAGTCTAAAAAAGTTGATATTATAAAGGTGAGTCCATTTTTAAACAATTCGCTTCGTAATGAGTTTTAGGTACATCATTTAGTATTTTATCATTTTATCTAATAGGAACACTTAGTTCATCTTATTAATTATCCTTAATCTACTTATGACGTTCAGTTAGGATCTGTTGCGTAGTGGATAAAGTACTGAATGGATTCTGTTTTGAAAAGTTTCCCCCCTCTGGACGTTGCGGATGACATTCAAAATATAATTGCAAATTACTTAGGACTTCTACCCAGTCAGAACTTCTACCTAGTTTCACAGTCAGGTTCCAAGGTTGATGGAATGTGAGCCTGCTACATCTGTGGATTAAACAAAGGATTCCGTTCAAAAAATCATGCAGATTCCTAAGTTCGACAGAAAAAATCTTAAGTCCAAGAGAAAGATTCTTGAGAGAAAAAAAATAACACTCTTAAATGGAAATTACAGTAGCCTATATCTATTCCATGTTTTCATTCGTAATTATGGGAGGGGAATTTATCTTCAAATATCTTACATTTCAAATTAAAGCGACGGACTAAGTAAATATTAATAAGTCCTTACATCCCCCCTTTTTTTTAATGGAGAGTAGACAACGCATTGTGGATGCGTTATCGGCAGTTCTCGTTACTCTCGCTTCCTCTTATTCGTCCCTCATTCCTCATTTCCAATGAGTGATGTTTCTGACAAAGGGTGAAGAAAAAGCTGCTCTCCAGGACGACAGTACTTCGTGAACAGTAGCCTGAGATGTCGGAAATATTCTGTTCCTGTGTCTATCCTTGTGGCCATGTCACTAGTAAGGGTGCTAGATGTAAACGTTTCATCTGGGCTGACGTTATCCGCCTGATAGTCAGGGACCCGAACCTTGGATTGACCACTAAGGAAGCCGTCCTATCAGCAGGTGCAAAATACTGGGGCTGATGTATTGCCATTTGGTGAATGGACATGCAGTAGTTTCGAGTGGGGCCTCTCGATGCCATACTAGTGGGTAATTGTTACGGCTTTACCTTATCATTGCTACAAAAAAAAGTCTTCCTCTCATTTTCTCTTTTACCTTCCCTCTCTGTCCTGCTCTAACCATGACTTTCGACCTGTTCCACAAATCCCAATCCTCAACATGAAATACCTCCAGAAAAATAACACTTGTAAACCTAGAACCCCATCCTCCAACGTAGACCCCTACTACCATGTCTCCTTCTCCAACATCAGGGGTCTCCGTTCCAACGGAGGTTGAAACCCAATTACAGGAGACGAAACCAGACATATTCTTCCTAAGTGAAACTGGCATTAGGCCGACCGCTTCCCTTGACGAATTCATAATAAAAGGTACTCTAACTTAACATCTAAATCTGACCCCAAAGATCGCCATGGACATGGAATATGTGCCTACATTAAAGATGGCTTTCCTTGTGGTAAGGATATCTCCAGAGAAGACCCTAATTTACCTTATATGTGCTTCCGGGTTGCATTTGCTTACACCATTGCATTTATATTCGCTCTCTATCGCCCCCACAACAGTGGAGTTACTATCCTTAAGAGCATATCTGAAAAAATTGACCACATCTTGTCTGCTCACCCTTCAGCTAACATCCACATTTGTGGTGACTTCAATATCCACAATGATGAATGGCTGACTCACTCTGACAAGACAGATGATGAGGGGAGGTTCTCTTATGATTTTGCCATTGCCTATGACCTCACCCAGATTGTCCACGAACTCACCCGAGTGTCCGATACTTCCGGTCAGTATGCTAGCCTTCTAGACCTTTTTCTCACAACTTCCCCTGAGCTATGTTCAAGTTCCGTTCTGTCTCCTCTGGAATCTTCCGACCACGCGGTTGTATCAGTTAAGATAAAAACGAAATGCAATAAGCCTGGAAATGTACCTCTCCACCGTACTGTATATCGATAATCTACCGCTGACTGGGATAGCTTCCGTACACTTATATCTGATCTACCACCGCATTCCATGTTTAAAAAAGATGTGTCCTCCGTAGTATCAGACCTGACCGAAGCTAATTGTAGGCATAGACCGATTCATACCATCTTAAAAATTCCAACAAAAACCTAACAGCCAGCCATGGTTCTCCCCAGAATGTGCTGCTGCCATCGCGCACAGAAATCACTTTTTCCATAGCTACCAACGTAATAGATGCACTGAGACTAAAGCTGCCTTCAGGACTGCCAGCAACCACTGCAAAAGAGTAATAAAAAATGCAAGAGAGCTATATGCTCAGTCCGTTAAATCCAACGTAGCTGAGCAGCGGCTTGGTTCCCACCAGTTTTGACAAGTAGCAAACAGGATCCTGAACAGAAGCGTGCGTTCTATCCCAACCATCATTAATGAACCTGAGGTCATCTCGTCAGCATCAGACAAGGCCAAACTATTTGCCAAGAACTTTGCAGCTAATTCTACCCTATGCGACGAAGGCCATCAACTCCCTGTATTTCCTCCTATAACGGACAACACGCTCTGCAACATACAAATATATGTGTGTGATGTCGCTAAGCTAATCAAGAACCTTGATTCCAGTAAAGCAACTGGCCTTGACGGCATTCCAATCATTGTGCTGGAAAAGCTTCAACTAGAACTTGCCCTCATACTTACAAAACTCTTAAGCGTTGCCTTAAAGAGAAGTGCTTCCCAACATCCTGGAAAACCTCATCAGTATGCCCTGTATTTAAGAACTCAGGTGATAAGTCCTCTCCCTCTCAGTGCAGACCAATAAGTCTCCTGTGTGTCATGAGTAAGCTGTTGGAATCCATATTAAATAGAGAAGTAAACCACCTCAGCAGAAATAACCTTCTTAGTAACATGAAATATGGTTTCCGTTCTGCCAGATCTACAGCAGATGTGCTAACGGTTATATCTCATAGGACTAGCGAATCTCTTGACAATGGCTTCCTCTCTAGGACAATTGCTCTTGACATATCAAAGGCATAAGGGCCTATTTCACAAGATTTCCAGCTACGGTATAACTGGAAATGTTTTCTCGATCATAAAATCATTTCTCTCCAATAGGCTCATAAGAGTAGTAGTTGCCATCAATATTAATGCTGGAGTCTCTAAGGGATCCATCCTAGGCTCAACTCTCTTCCTGATATACATCAATGATCTCCCAAAACACATACTTAAATCATTCGTTGACATCTATGCTGATGACACGACCATCTATGGCAACACATCAAAGGCCGTAAATGACAAAGTTCTCTCAGATTCTCTCTCCTCTGATCTTGAGCGCGTGGTATAGTGGGGAGGAGGTGGCTGGTTACTTTTAATGCATCTAAAACCAAACTCCTATCTTTACATCATCAACGCTCTGATCCCCATCTGGCATCAATTGATATGGGTGGCTCTCGTCTAGAGGAAGCTCCATGTTTTGATAAGCTTCTGGGCTTGACTTTTACCCCTGACCTGAAATGGAATACGTACATCAAGTCAGTTGCCAAGATCGCTGGAAAAATAGTAGGATCCTTCTACCGCTCCAGAAGATATCTCACTACTGATGCAATTCTCTATCTGTATAAAAGCCAAGTACGCCCAATGATAGAATACTGTTGCCACATCTGGACAGGAGCTGCTAAAAACAGCCTATTCTGCCTTGACAGAGTACAAAATAGGCTTCGTGGCCTAGTGGGTGATGCTCTTTTCTCTTCCCTGCAACCTCTCTCTCTCACACAGGAGAAACGTTGCGGGCCTGTCTTTGTTTTATCGTCACTACCATAATAGGTGCTCGTCTGAACTCCAATCTCTGGTCCCCCCCTCGCCAATCTTTCACGATAAACACCAGCCTAGCGGAAACCACTGTCAAAAATTTTCCCCATTCCTTATCTGTGCCAAAATAAAAACGTAAATTCCATGAACAAAGCTTCTTTCTTAGAAGTGCACGCCTGTGGAACTCTGTTCCGGTTGCCTGTGTCCCACCTGACTACAACCTGGATGTCTTCAAGTCCAATGTGAACAAATTACTGATGAACCGCCTCCTTAAGTAAGACACTTTATCAAATCACCAACACTAACGTACTTTACACACAATAATCCTTATCCTCGTGTGGCTTCCGAGCCTTGATAAGTAGTGGCTACCTTGTAAAAAAATAAAAGTTTGACAATATACACCTGAAGAAGGTTGCATTCACCAAAAAGTTGTGAAAATGATATTCAAGATTGAGAACAGTAGTCCGAAGAATCCAAATAATACGAATTAATCCTCATCTCAAAAAATCATTCTGTAAATGTGTATGCTTGAGTGACTTTCGACCTTGATAAGTGATGGTCATTCTGTAGGAAAAAAAATTGTCGTAGGCCATATGCTCGTCACCACTCCTTTGATAAAAAACAGTCCCTGTTAATTTCTACTACTTAATATTCTGCTTTAAAATCAATTAGATGAGCAAGTACAATTGTGAATTATTATGGTCAGTTACCAGAGTTACGGAGACATTAGTCTTTAGTGTCTGGTCGACTTGCTTTTCCAACAATGAGGGTTGAATTTTGACGTTGTATTGAAGTTGAAGGACAGGTCAATGAACATCGAAATAATCCTGAATATGACAGAAAGAATCATGAGAATGACAGATTAATCGCACTATTTGATAGTTTGTGGATTATCCTGAAAAAGGCAGATGTCCCGAGAACGAGACAATAATTACAAGAATGTAACACTTCTTAAATCATCCTTAAAAATACAACGATTGTCCTGAGAAAGACAAACTAATTGTAAAAACTTTGCGGTTGTCATGATATTTTGCGAACTATCGTTCGTAAATTATTATGTGAAAAACAGTATGTTTATTTTATTTATTTATTTATTTATTTAGATAGGTGTAATTATTCGCACTGCTTAGTAGTTGATAAAGTGTTTGTTACCAAGTGAGTTGCGGTTGTATCGCCAACGATAAGACAATTGGTAATCATTTTAAAATAGGATTTCTAAGTCTCTCAATAACGTTATATTATTATTCATTTGTGTATTTTCTTAGAGAAATCAATCCAGGCAAAGCTTGAACCCACTTCAGGTAAGGAGTTTAAAATACCAATCCAAAGACAAAAACTAGCCAACAATAAATATTATATACTAGCATGGGCGCCCGGCGTTGCCTGGGTGTTTGAGCAAAAAAAAAAGTGGTAGTAGGAAGGCAGGCTCGCACTCGTACCGCAAAGGAGGAAAAGAACGGGGTAAAACCTAACGTTTATACTGTTACGACCACCGCTAAACAGGAAGCGACATTTTTTTTTAAAGTAAGGCTAGACAATCTAAAGGAGAGGATAACTTTCAAAAATATCGGCGAAAAAAGTGACCCCCCACCTGTAGAAAAGTGCCGAGTTGAAAGGGAAGATATTAATGTTTTTAGCCAATTTTTCGGTATTTGTCGTATGAAAGATCGAACTTTAAAACAATACTGATCTTGGTAAAATCCGTCGCCTCTATTGAAAGTTTAAAGCAGACATGCAAACATACATACATAAATACATACATACATACATACATACATACATACATACCTTTATATATTGGTAACTAAAAATTTTCGACCCAAACTGATGAAAAAGCTTGCCCTATCTCTGAATACCCTTTATGTAAAATTTCAAATATTTAGACCAGAAATTGTCTAATTTGGAAGAGACCACAGAGGTCAATTTTTTTAAACTTTGACCCCTATTATGACCCCTTAAAATTTATTCTTTTGGGCTCAAATCAAGTTATTAAATTAGATCCATGTCCAAGGAATCTATATCTAAAATTTCAAGTGCGTAGACCCAAAATTGGCAGAGGAGTTTGGTAGAGTTCTCAAAGGTCAAATCGTTGAACTTTGATCCCCTTAATCGCCAAATTTCTGACCAAAAACCGATCCAATCGATTTTTCCAAATCTCAGTACCCTGTATATCAAATTTCGAGTCTGTAGACTAAAAATTAACAAAGTTATTGCATAGGGAAATGTACACAGACACACAGATACACAGACACGTTCACTTTTATAGATATATAGATTAGATGAATATATTACAACCCAGAAAACAGCTATTCTTTCCCTTTTGTCAGAAACATTGCTCATGGAATGTGAGTACTAAATGACAATCTAAAGGAAACGGGTGTTTATTTAATGTCTGCAAATGGGTGCCGAATTGCAGTTTATTTTGTGTGATTTTATTGTGTATTTGTACAAGTAAAATATTTTTTTTAAAAAAACACGAAAAGTGTTTGCTTTCTTTTTAATTAATATATGAAAAGATTATTTTCACCACAATGTAAAAATCACGCTTACATTTATGTATCACCGTTTTATAAGACCTTACAAATATGCGCACTACAACTGATAAAACTATTCGTCTTTGTGGGATGACGTTGTTGGTGAATGTTTACCTGACTTGATACTGCCCAAGTTTAGTTAATAGGTCAAACCACTTCAATTAATGTAAATAAAATACTAAAATCGAACCAAAGTAAACTGTTATATAAGAAGTAATTTACTTATCCATATCAAGTTCGTTGGTTGTATTGGATGTCACTATTCATGCGCATATGAAATCCAAACTTTGGATGGTTTAATGTCGATGTGAACTCTGATAAATAAAACAAAAACTAAAGTAGCCCCCTTGTTAATCCGATACAGATCTTAGAACGTCGACTCTCTATGAACAGATTGAAGAAATGAAATTAAGTTAATTCTCTTAATTTTAAACAAGCTGGCGTTGTCCGGGCGTGACTAACAAAATCAAAGAGTTAAAATAAGTGTGTGTGTAATGTATTTCTTTTAAATTTTTTCATAATTTGACAATGAACAGAATAATTTTTGTAACACCTTACACATGGGACTCACGCGTTGTATGCAGTCTAGTCGCAAATCACATAAGTAATAACTGGACACTTTTTGTAACAACATTTATTTCCTCATTCTCCGCCACGCATGACTTCTCATTACAGCCGTGACGTTACTCACGTCTCTAAAGTGATCGTCCTCTCTAATGTGCCCTCTATATCCTTTTTATAGTATTTTTCTTTTGCCTTACTGTGGCGTCATTTTGCACACTGCTCGGTATTTGGATACGCACATCCGCGCTCTGTTACATTTTAAGTTACGTCTTTAATTTATTAAAATGGTAAATTAAATAAAACGTTAAAGTTTCATTAGTTTAAATTGTTAAAATCCGATCATCGTTAGAGAAGCAAATCTGTCACACCTTCAACATTAATGTTAATTGATCAACTCTAGCTATTTACAATTCTACTTGCTATGGCCAAAGAAACCGGATATTAAGTTTAACAAACAAAATGGAATATCCGGCTTTTTTTTCTTTTTTTTTTCTTTTTTTTTTTTTTTTTCTTTTTTGTAAAGCGGGATTTTAAGTGGCAGGAACAAACAGGCCTTGTTTGTTACCAAAGGAGTGGCGTTTGTGACGCCTACGACAGTTTCGTCAAGTTAAACACGGAAGTTATATAAAAAAATATGTTTATAAAAAGAGTTCGTAAAACCATAATGGTTCTACTGTTTCAATGCTAAACATTGTTTATTTAAATTACTGCAGATATTTGGCAAAAATGTTCGAACTGAATCTGAAGGGTGAAAAAAACTGTAATTACAAAATATTAGGTTATCAAAAGATATTATACACTTATAGTTTGTCCTTATTCCCCTTTTCAGTCCATCTAGCTGTCCTTCAACTTCAGTCTGACGTCAAAATTCGATCATCATCATTGGAATAGCAAGTCGATCAGACACTAACGACTAATGTTCTCGCGATGCCGGCGGCTGACCATAACCAATAACAATTGTACTTGTTTTAGACAAATAAATCGGATATTTTTATATTTACTAATTTTTTATGGAAATTGAAATAAAGATTCTAGAGATGGGGTTTGATAGAACGACTTTTATATGCATTGATTTTTATCTTCACAAAAAAATATAAAAGTAGACCCCTACTGCTTCCACAAACTATTGTTCAAATCATGGCGGTTATAAGTTAAATGTGATCCTCAACTTTATCCTTTATCAAAGAACTAGCTCAGGTGCCCGGCGTTGCCCGGGTGTTTGGAGGTGTGTATTGAGCAAAAAAAATAGTATAGTAGACAGGCGGGCTGGAACCCGTACCGGAAAGGAGGAAAAGAAAGTGAAGAAACGTGACGTCTTTACCGTCGCGTCCATTGGCAAACCGGAAGTGGTAAAGGTTTAAATTAAGGCTAGTCAATCGAAAAGAGGGGATGGCTTTCGAAAATAGCGGCGAAAAATGCGACCCCTCTTTGTAGAAAAGTGCCCAGTTGAGGGTGAAGGAAGTAATATTTTTAATCAGTTTTTCGATATTTGTCGTCCGAATGGTCGAGCTTCAAAACGATACCGATCTCGGGAAAGTCTGTTGCCTCTGTCGAAAGTTTTAGGCATACATACATACATACATACATACATATATACATACATACATACATTTAAACAGACAGGTGAGGTTTATATTATGTATGGTTGTTTCTGTAGTAGAAATGCTACCAATAACCTCACCTCAAACAAGCGAATGGTATGTCTTATCTGTTGCCAGCCCGGAAAAATCACGAGAGATGTGGTATGTTGTATAGAGAAGAAGTGGCGAGAGTTGCTTAACATAAATGGCTAAAATCTAAGGGAAAATAGTCAGTATTTCGCTCACGCTTGATGAGTAAACCTCCATAAGCAAAAGACGTGCATGCTTATGGTACAAAACGGTGATCAAGGAAAAGTCTCTCTTGCTGTGAGCCGTAATTCTCCAAACTCTACAGAACGATCTATTTCAGCTAACGAACAGTGAAACACAAATGGCAGGCAAAGCATTTGACATTCGATTTATTTCCGAATTTCATGTCATCTCATCCGATCACACAGTGTCAGAATAGGTGGAACAAGTGGGGTTTCTGTTCGAAATGCGTAATATGGACAACGCTGGGTGTGCTTCACCACTCAGGTTGAGAGGTTGTGCCAGTATACCGACGATTAACCCGTGATAAGAGGGATGATTTAAAGCAGGTGAAAAAAGACCTCATTGTGACTTTTGCGCCGAATATTTTTGTTGCATTTGATAAGTTTGTCTCTCTTCATTTCCGCCCCGGGGAAACCATGGACGAATCACTGAGTGACCTACAGAACCTAACATGTCTAACCGAAGAAGCCCCCTCTGGCCAATGGTTCAGTTGCGCTTTCGTGTCAGGACTCTTCGGTTTCGTTAAACAACAATTGCGTAGATCCTCAAGGATGGAAAATATTATTTTGAAACAGATTCTTTGTTGGGCTCGAGCTATCATGACAGAAGAGGTAGAGATGGATGAACCTGTTGCTTCGGCAGTCGGGCGACACAGAATTCTTCCTCGTGTGCATATGAACCCATCTTCAACCTTCAACCAGCAGGATGCAGTGACAGTACAGTGCCACAAATATGGAGCTCCCAATCACTTTACTAGAAACTGCCCGGGGGGGGGGGCAAAGCAAAACAAAAAACACCCTTGAAAATAAATTGTTAACGGTGCGAACAATAACGACATGTCGCATCAAGATGTCCGGGAAACGAGGAAAGGGACGGGAGACCAACACTACTCTCTCTCTCTCTCTCTCTCTCTCTCTCTCTCTCTCTCTCTCTCTCTCTCTCTCTCTCTCCACATAAACTAAAAATGCTTCCCGAAATAAAAGAAAAAATCAATGGATTATATCGGATAACGTTAATGAATTCTGAGTGCTCCTCATCTCTTATGAGTGAGTTATGTCAACCCAAAGTACGGAAAGTACGGGTGACCGAGTGTGGATAAAGGCTCAACATGGACCATGTACCACAAAGTATGAAGTGGGACGTGTGATCGGAATTACCAGCACACAAAACATATCGGTCAACGAAATACCACGCTATGTGAAAGATCTGCAACGCATAGTAGGACTAGACCTGTTCTGAGATGTCTTCAGAGAATTCGAGTACATGATTAAAGAGAGACAATATGAACAGACACCTCGCATGTATGTAGGTAATGTCTCTTCTGGTGATACTTCGAATGGAGACCCAGTAACTGTACCGTCATGAAAAAGCACGCGGCGCAAAAGACCACCTACGGTATATTTCATGTGTGGTCATAGGATCAGCACAGGAAAACAAGGAAAAGACGCAAAATTGGTGGCATGTTATATGGAGTATAATGAAGTGGCGAGAGTTGCTGAACATAAATGGCCAGAATCTAACGGACAATAGTCAGTATTTCGCTTGATGAATAAACAACCCTCAACAAAAGACGCGCATGCATATGGTATAAAAACGGTGATCAATGAAAAAAGTCTCCCTTGCAAATAGTTCCGATGTTGTGAGCCGCAATTCTCTCACTGCGAGAATCTATCGTTTAATAATTCAAAACCAGTCAACCTGCATAACCTTTTTTGTCTACAAGCTGGGTTTTCAACTTATTGTCTGGGAATTAAACCTTTGCCTGGTTCTCTTATTAGCAATAAATGATTCATGAGCATCCACTAGCAAAGTTTTTCGACTTCGCCCGGGATCCATAATACCTCCACAAAAGTTATAAAATATACTTTATTCTATAATATCTACGTGATAAACGATTATTATAATATTTTGTGGGGGGGAACGTGAAGCTTAAAAACAAATACCATTAATAATATAAACAGTTTCTAAAAGTTTGACATAAGTATTGATAATTATTATTATTTGGATTATTTGGAGTACTGTTCTCATATTCTTTTGTTATTCGTACAGCGTTTTCGTCAATTAAAATGTTGCCACAAGCGTTTATTTTGTAATATCTACGTAATGAAAGATGATATTTTGTGGGGGAAAATGTTAAGCTTAAAACAAATAATATAAACAGCTTCTGAAAATTTGACATGAGTTAATAATAATAATAATAATAATAATAATAATAATAATAATAATAATAATTATTATTATTATTATTATTATTATTACTATTATTATTATTATTATTATTATTATTATTATTATTATTATTATTATTATTATTATTATTTGGATTATTTGAGATACTGTTCTCATCTTCTGTGTTATTCGCACAGCATTTCGGTCAATATAATCTTCGACCTTCTTCAGGTGCATTTTGTCAAACTCTGGAATCTTTATGCCAAACTCGGAGAACTGCACGAAATAAAAAATAAAACATACCCGAAGAAGGTCATAAGGTTTAGGAAGGTGGTTAATAGTTGTTAGCGAATATGTTCACGGCGGTTGAGGTTATACTTTAGAGTGTTTTGTAAGGAGAGAAGTATTTTAGGGATGAGCTGGATTCATAGAAATATTTTCAGTGAAAAGGTTTTGCAGGTTTTATGATAAAATGTGAGAAAACGAGAGACATTGTCATACGGCAAACAAAACAAAATAATGAGTTAAAAAGGCATATATTCACCAAAGATACCGTATATTTCGGCCTATAAGGCGACTGTTAGATAAGACGAGATACAAAATTGGAGCAAATTTTAATAAATTTATCAAATATCGGTTGTATAAGACGACTGCTAAATCACGAAACCATGTTTGTTTATCCTAGGGTAGAGAGTGCAACACTCGGTATTTTATGAAATATTGTTTTTTAAAGATGATTTTTAACTTTAAGGGTCGTCTTATACGCCGAAATATACGGTAATTTATATATGGAAGGTTTACAGCAAATAGGAAAACAGAAAATTCGTGAATATTTTCAGAGTTCTAGTAAAGACGAGGGGGTTCATTTGTTGAGACATTAGAAGAAGTCTGGATCAATTAAGAGCTATGAGTTTCAGGGTTCAGGAAAATCGTATTAAAAACTTCTCTGCTCATTTTTATAAATTATAATTCATTGAAAGTTGTTTATAAAAGCCATTGTTCGTTTGTTATTCTTAATACAATATGTAAAAGTAATCTAATGCAAAATATTTCAACGAAATCGATTGGATATATTTCAATGAATAAAGTTTATATAGTTTGCCAGACGATAATGTGATGAGTTGTTTGTGCCTGTGTGTTCGTTAATGTTTGGGTGCGTGAGTGAAGAGAAATGTTGCAGAGATGAGCGCCCGCAGTGGGTCGCCCAGCGACGCCGGTTTGTAGACTCGGGTCAACTGGGTTCCACTGGTTTATTGAATAAAAATCTGGTTTTAAATGATTTAGGTAGCTCCCAGAAAGACCATTTCAAATAAATTCAGAAAGTTTTCTGATTGGTCCAAAATATAATTATTTGTTTTATTATTCGGAATAGTGTATGCGCAGACGACATGCGTACAAACGCGTTTATGAATTTTGATTTTGTATTCAAATTTTTCTTAAGATCCTTATACTTAAGCTTTTAATTTGAGACATTTTTCAGAATCAATATGTTCTAATGGATTTTTATCCAAATATGAATAATGATTCTAGATATGACGTTTAGTTTCGTTATATCTGCGACAGTGTTATAAAAGTAGTGCCAAACTTTTCTGTTTGGGGAATTCATTTTACCGTTCTGCGAATGAATATTCTATTCGTAATTACACAAAAACGGTTACGAAATTCCTCAAAAAATTCTACATTAGGAAGGTTTTGTTTAATTTTATTTTATTTAAAAAATAAAGCAAGGAAATATTTCTGAAAATACTGAATATAACATTTAATTAATGCCCTTGTTTCTAATCCAAAAGTTTTAGATTGACTGTAAAAAAAAAAACAAGATCACCGAATCATATTAACAAGAGCTTCATTTCTAAAGCCATAACTATTGATATGGCAAATGCCTTTGATACGGTTTGACACAAAGGTCAACTCCACAAGCTTACTTGTTATGGAATTTCTGAAAACGTCTTCTCCACCATCAAATCTTTTTTTCGCTGATAGATTATAAAAGTGTGTGATAGGCACATGGTATCAACGTCAACCTGCCTCTAGAATCTATTTTGGGTCAATCTTTATATTCTGATACGATTCATTGATATCTATGTGGACGACACAACTGTTTATGGCAGCAATTCAAAGGATATCAGTAATAAAAATCTTATTAATTACTAATCTGTAACGTTGTCGTTAATATGTTAACACTTCGTAAGAAAATAGATAAAAGGAAAACAAGTGGAGCATGCATGGTCCCCGTGAGTGCACGGTGAACGAGGCATAAAAAAAATGACTAAGTTCAACATTTGACCCCCCCCCCTTCAGCCCCAAAATCCCCAGGGGATGTCAAATCCTGGTAAAAATGAACAAACGATGCAGTTTTAGGCATTAACATATGTAAATTTGAGTTCTGCACCATGCAAAAAAGAATTAACTAAGTCCATCATTTGTCCCCCCCATTTAGCCCCCAAAATCCCCAAGGTCTTAACATATTCAAATTTCAGTTAAGCACAATGCAAAACTGCTAAATACACATACACAGAAAATTTGGGACAAACATGGTAAAATAGTCCCCAAAGTGTTTTTATTAGCCCTAAAAGAGCCCCTGGGACACACCCAAGAGTTATCGCGAAGTATAGACGGACAAAATTGTATAGAAATCAGTTAGTTACAACTTTTCAGAAGGTTTTATAAAAATCCAAGTCATCAATGTTTTTAATAAGCACAAAAGTGTCAATTTTAGCCATTTTAACCCGAAAGGCATCCATAGGGGGGGGGAGGCAACCGAAGTTTTCCCGGAAAATTTATTCTGTTACTTTTTTACTCATATCATGTTTAATGTTTGTGCAAAATTTCAAAAAATTCTAAGGCGTAGGTATTAAGAAAAGTGCGGACACACGAACGGATGAACAGACAGGGGTGAATTTACAGGTTCACCCTCCTTTTGTCGGGGGACCAAAAACTCCACTCACGTATCTTTTTTAGTAAAAGCATTTATATAGTGTATTTCCAACAACGCATTTTTTTCTAAATATTTAAACAATTTATTTCTCCTTCGCTGGTCGCGTGTGTCTGTTCGTCTACGCTATGACGTCACTCACATGTTTCGAACTTGTTATTCCGAACATCGTTTCTCCGAACACCACCGTATCCAACACGTGTGTCATTTTATTTCTGCTGTGACGTCACTTGGCATGGTCGTTTGCATATCTTTATGAGCTGCTGCTGCTACCAGCGTCAGCATCTCTCTCTCTCTCTCTCACTCTCTCTCTCTCTCTCTCTCTCTCTCTCTCTCTCTCTCTCTCTCTCTTCCGATCAGAAGCATGTGGAGTGATGGGGAAAAGCAGTTTGTTACTTTTCACACCAAGCTTCTCTCCTTTCACCACTAGCACTCTGTCGTTCTGAGTGACAATATGCAATTCTCTCATCGTATTCATCAACATAAAAAATTAGTTAATTGTGAAATCAGTCGATGCGGTTCCCAGGTTGCTTGAGAAGCTGATTGCGGACGCTGCTTTCCATAGTGAATTCTAAATAAAAACCCTATGCTATACGTTTTCTTGTCATTAATTTTTGGAAAGAATCATATTTCAATAATAAATTGCTAGCACTTAAAAAATAATAATAATAAAGGAAAAATGCATGTCTACCACAACTGTAGAAAGTATTAATGTCATTTTTGCTTTTTTATGAAAATAAAACATCGTAAATTGTAACAATAAAAATTTTTTCAGGAACATTACGAAAAAAACCCTAAAGTCCGTATTAACGAAATCGATATAACTTTTACAAAAATTAATTTCTCGAACTATCGATATTATCATTGAATTAAGCGTTGTTTATTTAATATTTCCACACAAAAACTTATAATTGCCAAAATATTTCTACTTTTTTTTAAGATTATAACTCGATATAACTCGAAGAAAAATTAATTTCTCGAACTATCGATATTATCATTGAATTAAGCGTTGTTTATTTAATATTTCCACACAAAAAATTATAATTGCCAAAATATTTCTACCTTTTTTTTAAGATTATAACTCGATATAACTCTTACAAAAATTAATTTCTCGAACTATCGATATTATCATTGAATTAAGCGTTGTTTATTTAATATTTCCACACAAAAAATTATAATTGCCAAAATATTTCTACTATTTTTAAGATTATAACTCGATATAACTCTTACAAAAATTAATTTCTCGAACTATCTATATTATCATTGAATTAAGCGTTGTTTATTTAATATTTCCACACAAAAAATTATAATTGCCAAAATATTTCTACTTTTTTTAAGATTATAACTCGATAAACTCGCACAAAAATTAATTTCTCGAACTATCTATATTATCATTGAATTAAGCGTTGTTTATTTAATATTTCCACACAAAAACTTATAATTGCCAAAATATTTCTACTATTTTTAAGATTATAACTCGATATAACTCGAAGAAAAATTAATTTCTCGAACTATCGATATTATCATTGAATTAAGCGTTGTTTATTTAATATTTCCACACAAAAAATTATAATTGCCAAAATATTTCTACCTTTTTTTTAAGATTATAACTCGATATAACTCTTACAAAAATTAATTTCTCGAACTATCGATATTATCATTGAATTAAGCGTTGTTTATTTAATATTTCCACACAAAAAATTATAATTGCCAAAATATTTCTACTTTTTTTAAGATTATAACTCGATATAACTCGAAGAAAAATTAATTTCTCGAACTATCGATATTATCATTGAATTAAGCGTTGTTTATTTAATATTTCCACACAAAAAATTATAATTGCCAAAATATTTCTACCTTTTTTTTAAGATTATAACTCGATATAACTCTTACAAAAATTAATTTCTCGAACTATCGATATTATCATTGAATTAAGCGTTGTTTATTTAATATTTCCACACAAAAAATTATAATTGCCAAAATATTTCTACTATTTTTAAGATTATAACTCGATATAACTCTTACAAAAATTAATTTCTCGAACTATCTATATTATCATTGAATTAAGCGTTGTTTATTTAATATTTCCACACAAAAAATTATAATTGCCAAAATATTTCTACTTTTTTTTTAAGATTATAACTCGATATAACTCTTACAAAAATTAATTTCTCGAACTATCGATATTATCATTGAATTATGCGTTGTTTATTTAATATTTCCACACAAAAAATTATAATTGCCAAAATATTTCTACTATTTTTAAGATTATAACTCGATATAACTCGTACAAAAATTAATTTCTCGAACTATCTATATTATCATTGAATTAAGCGTTGTTTATTTAATATTTCCACACAAAAAATTATAATTGCCAAAATATTTCTACTTTTTTTTTAAGATTATAACTCGATATAACTCTTACAAAAATTAATTTCTCGAACTATCGATATTATCATTGAATTAAGCGTTGTTTATTTAATATTTCCACACAAAAAATTATAATTGCCAAAATATTTCTACTTTTTTTTTAAGATTATAACTCGATATAACTCGAAGAAAAATTAATTTCTCGAACTATCGATATTATCATTGAATTAAGCGTTGTTTATTTAATATTTCCACACAAAAAATTATAATTGCCAAAATATTTCTACCTGTTTTTAAGATTATAACTCGATATAACTCTTACAAAAATTAATTTCTCGAACTATCGATATTATCATTGAATTAAGCGTTGTTTATTTAATATTTCCACACAAAAAATTATAATTGCCAAAATATTTCTACTATTTTTAAGATTATAACTCGATATAACTCTTACAAAAATTAATTTCTCGAACTATCTATATTATCATTGAATTAAGCGTTGTTTATTTAATATTTCCACACAAAAAATTATAATTGCCAAAATATTTCTACTTTTTTTTAAGATTATAACTCGATATAACTCGAAGAAAAATTAATTTCTCGAACTATCTATATTATCATTGAATTAAGCGTTGTTTATTTAATATTTCCACACAAAAAATTATAATTGCCAAAATATTTCTACCTTTTTTTAAGATTATAACTCGATATAACTCTTACTAAAATTAATTTCTCGAACTATCGATATTATCATTGAATTAAGCGTTGTTTATTTAATATTTCCACACAAAAAATTATAATTGCCAAAATATTTCTACTATTTTTAAGATTATAACTCGATATAACTCGTACAAAAATTAATTTCTCGAACTATCTATATTATCATTGAATTAAGCGTTGTTTATTTAATATTTCCACACAAAAAATTATAATTGCCAAAATATTTCTACTTTTTTTTTAAGATTATAACTCGATATAACTCTTACAAAAATTAATTTCTCGAACTATCGATATTATCATTGAATTAAGCGTTGTTTATTTAATATTTCCACACAAAAAATTATAATTGCCAAAATATTTCTACTTTTTTTTTAAGATTATAACTCGATATAACTCGAAGAAAAATTAATTTCTCGAACTATCGATATTATCATTGAATTAAGCGTTGTTTATTTAATATTTCCACACAAAAAATTATAATTGCCAAAATATTTCTACCTTTTTTTTAAGATTATAACTCGATATAACTCTTACAAAAATTAATTTCTCGAACTATCGATATTATCATTGAATTAAGCGTTGTTTATTTAATATTTCCACACAAAAAATTATAATTGCCAAAATATTTCTACTATTTTTAAGATTATAACTCGATATAACTCTTACAAAAATTAATTTCTCGAACTATCTATATTATCATTGAATTAAGCGTTGTTTATTTAATATTTCCACACAAAAAATTATAATTGCAAAAATATTTCTACTATTTTTAAGATTATAACTCGATATAACTCGCACAAAAATTAATTTCTCGAACTATCGATATTATCATTGAATTAAGCGTTGTTTATTTAATATTTCCACACAAAAAATTATAATTGCCAAAATATTTCTACTTTTTTTAAGATTATAACTCGATATAACTCGTACAAAAATTAATTTCTCGAACTATCGATATTATTGAATTAAGCGTTGTTTATTTAATATTTCCACACAAAAAATTATAATTGCCAAAATATTTCTACTATTTTTTAAGATTATAACTCGATATAACTCGTACAAAAATTAATTTCTCGAACTATCGATATTATCATTGAATTAAGCGTTGTTTATTTAATATTTCCACACAAAAAATTATAATTGCCAAAATATTTCTACTATTTTTAAGATTATAACTCGATATAACTCGTACAAAAATTAATTTCTCGAACTATCGATATTATCATTGAATTAAGCGTTGTTTATTTAATATTTCCACACAAAAAATTATAATTGCCAAAATATTTCTACTATTTTTTAAGATTATAACTCGATATAACTCGTACAAAAATTAATTTCTCGAACTATCGATATTATCATTGAATTAAGCGTTGTTTATTTAATATTTCCACACAAAAAATTATAATTGCCAAAATATTTCTACTATTTTTTAAGATTATAACTCGATATAACTCGTACAAAAATTAATTTCTCGAACTATCGATATTATCATTGAATTAAGCGTTGTTTATTTAATATTTCCACACAAAAAATTATAATTGCCAAAATATTTCTACTATTTTTTAAGATTATAACTCGATATAACTCGTACAAAAATTAATTTCTCGAACTATCGATATTATCATTGAATTAAGCGTTGTTTATTTAATATTTCCACACAAAAAATTATAATTGCCAAAATATTTCTACTATTTTTTAAGATTATAACTCGATATAACTCGTACAAAAATTAATTTCTCGAACTATCGATATTATCATTGAATTAAGCGTTGTTTATTTAATATTTCCACACAAAAAATTATAATTGCCAAAATATTTCTACTATTTTTTAAGATTATAACTCGATATAACTCGTACAAAAATTAATTTCTCGAACTATCGATATTATCATTGAATTAAGCGTTGTTTATTTAATATTTCCACACAAAAAATTATAATTGCTAAAATATTTCTACTTTTTTTAAGATTATAACTCGATATAACTCGTACAAAAATTAATTTCTCGAACTATCGATATTATTGAATTAAGCGTTGTTTATTTAATATTTCCACACAAAAAATTATAATTGCCAAAATATTTCTACTATTTTTTAAGATTATAACTCGATATAACTCGTACAAAAATTAATTTCTCGAACTATCGATATTATCATTGAATTAAGCGTTGTTTATTTAATATTTCCACACAAAAAATTATAATTGCCAAAATATTTCTACTATTTTTAAGATTATAACTCGATATAACTCGTACAAAAATTAATTTCTCGAACTATCGATATTATTGAATTAAGCGTTGTTTATTTAATATTTCCACACAAAAAATTATAATTGCCAAAATATTTCTACTATTTTTTAAGATTATAACTCGATATAACTCGTACAAAAATTAATTTCTCGAACTATCGATATTATCATTGAATTAAGCGTTGTTTATTTAATATTTCCACACTAAAAATTATAATTGCCAAAATATTTCTACCTGTTTTTAAGATTATAACTCGATATAACTCGCACAAAAATTAATTTCTCGAACTATTGATATTATCATTGAATTAAGCGTTGTTTATTTAATATTTCCACACAAAAAATTATAATTGCTAAAATATTTCTACTATTTTTAAGATTATAACTCGATATAACTCGCACAAAAATTAATTTCTCGAACTATCTATATTATCATTGAATTAAGCGTTGTTTATTTAATATTTCCACACAAAAAATTATAATTGCTAAAATATTTCTACTTTTTTTAAGATTATAACTCGATATAACTCGTACAAAAATTAATTTCTCGAACTATCGATATTATTGAATTAAGCGTTGTTTATTTAATATTTCCACACAAAAAATTATAATTGCCAAAATATTTCTACTATTTTTTAAGATTATAACTCGATATAACTCGTACAAAAATTAATTTCTCGAACTATCGATATTATCATTGAATTAAGCGTTGTTTATTTAATATTTCCACACAAAAAATTATAATTGCCAAAATATTTCTACTATTTTTAAGATTATAACTCGATATAACTCGTACAAAAATTAATTTCTCGAACTATCGATATTATCATTGAATTAAGCGTTGTTTATTTAATATTTCCACACTAAAAATTATAATTGCCAAAATATTTCTACCTGTTTTTAAGATTATAACTCGATATAACTCGCACAAAAATTAATTTCTCGAACTATTGATATTATCATTGAATTAAGCGTTGTTTATTTAATATTTCCACACAAAAAATTATAATTGCCAAAATATTTCTACCTGTTTTTAAGATTATAACTCGATATAACTCGTACAAAAATTAATTTCTCGAACTATTGATATTATCATTGAATTAAGCGTTGTTTATTTAATATTTCCACACAAAAAATTATAATTGCCAAAATATTTCTACTATTTTTAAGATTATAACTCGATATAACTCTTACAAAAATTAATTTCTCGAACTATCTATATTATCATTGAATTAAGCGTTGTTTATTTAATATTTCCACACAAAAAATTATAATTGCTAAAATATTTCTACTATTTTTAAGATTATAACTCGATATAACTCGCACAAAAATTAATTTCTCGAACTATCTATATTATCATTGAATTAAGCGTTGTTTATTTAATATTTCCACACAAAAAATTATAATTGCCAAAATATTTCTACTATTTTTTAAGATTATAACTCGATATAACTCGTACAAAAATTAATTTCTCGAACTATCGATATTATTGAATTAAGCGTTGTTTATTTAATATTTCCACACAAAAAATTATAATTGCCAAAATATTTCTACTATTTTTTAAGATTATAACTCGATATAACTCTTACAAAAATTAATTTCTCGAACTATCGATATTATCATTGAATTAAGCGTTGTTTATTTAATATTTCCACACAAAAAATTATAATTGCCAAAATATTTCTACTTTTTTTTAAGATTATAACTCGATATAACTCGAAGAAAAATTAATTTCTCGAACTATCTATATTATCATTGAATTAAGCGTTGTTTATTTAATATTTCCACACAAAAAATTATAATTGCCAAAATATTTCTACCTTTTTTAAGATTATAACTCGATATAACTCGTACAAAAATTAATTTCTCGAACTATCGATATTATCATGGAATTAAGCGTTGTTTATTTAATATTTCCACACAAAAAATTATAATTGCCAAAATATTTCTACTATTTTTAAGATTATAACTCGATATAACTCGTACAAAAATTAATTTCTCGAACTATCTATATTATCATTGAATTAAGCGTTGTTTATTTAATATTTCAACACAAAAAATTATAATTGCTAAAATATTTCTACTTTATTTTAAGATTATAACTCGATATAACTCGAAGAAAAATTAATTTCTCGAACTATCGATATTATCATTGAATTAAGCGTTGTTTATTTAATATTTCCACACAAAAAATTATAATTGCCAAAATATTTCTACTTTTTTTTAAGATTATAACTCGATATAACTCGCACAAAAATTAATTTCTCGAACTATCGATATTATCATTGAATTAAGCGTTTCTACTTTTTTTAGATTACGTGCTTCGCATAATTTTTATATGTAAGATTCTGATATTTTCCTTGCTTAAATAAACGTGAAACTTTCGGCGTTACATATTTTTTCATATAATATTGAAAAATATTTTTTTTTTTTCAATTTAAAAGCAAGAAAGTAGAAAAATAATTTAATATAAAAATGGTAAAAATTATTCAAACGTTCACGATAGGAATGTACGGATGCCCGGCTAGGGAAAAAGAAGACCAGCACTATCTACCTTCCTTTAACTTCCTGGTGTCATTTTCACACAGCCTTTTGACTTTCTGGCATTTCGGCTTCCGTAGAATCCACACTTAAACGATTTTTCGTGTGTTGTGATTGTGCAAAGCCAGATCTTCTCGCTTGGGGAGGGGGGCTAATTAAGCTAGTTTTTGTACAAACAAGGTGTTTTTTTTATTTAATTCAATATCTTACGATTTTACTAATTATCTTTGAAATAGATCGAGAAAACTAATATTTATCTTTAAAAGGATTTTTGTAATGAATTTATTTAACTTCCAAACTTAGCTGAATTTGTCAACTTCTGAATGTCGCCGTGAAAATATTTTTCATTAAAATTTCTTTTTTCACGTGTACACATATTTCCCCCCTCCCTATTGGAAATTAACTTCAGGCTAAAGTAGTCGTAAACCTACAAAAAATTACGATAAACCAGCTTTCTAAGCAATGACCACTATTTTTTCGGCCATTTTTGCCCATACCTAATATAATCCCGATCACATTCTTTATCTAAATAAAATATTTGCCGTCATAAGATTTAAAACCGTCTCGTCATCAAATAACTAGTCCGTCGTCACTGATACGTTACAACTTTCTATTTGGTTCAACATTCCTGATATCAAGTTCTTCAACGATATATTGAACTAATCAAATATAAAATTACATTAATTAATGACGTAAAAGAGAAACGGGCAACCTATCAGCTTAAAGAAAGGTTATTTTACTGAAGATGTGAACGTATATGCACCTTTTCAATTTTATTAAAATTGCGTGAACACTTCTCGTGTGTTTGTGCGCTTATCGCCTCTACATGATTTACGCGTTATAATTTTTATAGTTTACTGTCACGATATTGGGCTATATCAATATCGTATTAATAAAAAACAAATAAATTTAATGATTAAAAATCTAAAACGTGAGACAAGTAAGCCGTTACCATAGCAACAACGGCGATATCGAAGAGTGAAATAAAGATGAAGAAGGAAAGAAAAACGCTAATATATTTAAAATTCAGAAAAAAACATTCCGGCGTTTCGTTCGAAAAAAGTTACAGTTCAGAATTAAAAACGCCAATTAGTTGCAGACAGGAATCCTAAGCAGAAACATGTCTAAGCAGGGCAGCTCCGCTAATATAAAAATGACATCACGAGAAATACAAGAATTGTATATCATCGATGTCCGTCAGCGTAAAACAAATGTTGGTTCATCTTTCACTCTTTCCATTTGTCAGTTATAGAGGAAATATCGGATCTCTTTAAGAGAACTATTAACAATATCAAAAACTCAGATTTTGCCGGTGCTTGTCAAAAAGGAAAAATTTATCATACGAAAGCAAGAAAACAAACAATATAAACAAAATAGCGAATCAACCGGAGTAACATCCCTTTAAGAAAACTATTGAAAATCCGATGATGGAGGGGGAACAACTCGGTACTTTTCTTTGGTTATGAATCCGTTTCGATTCGTTATTTGGAGCTCCAGGAAAAAAGGATAAGACTTATGAACTGAAATATTATTGTCCTCTTTTTTTTTTAATTCTGTATATATTACCTATTCGTTTTTGATTCTGTTCATTAAAATAGAAAAGAAGAAATATATATACATGTTGAATTGATTATCTTTTCATGTTAAAAATATATGTCAAAACTTTTCTAACCTAAACTCTATTACAGTGATGATCAACTGATGGCTAAAAGAAAATTTACCTATCCGTCTGGCATTTATTTTGTACAACACAAGCCTATAGACCATGTTTAAATCAGAGAAGAGAGCAAATAATTGTTACCCTATTTAGATGCTCTTTTTTTGTGGAGGAAGTCAATCAAATACGGACTGGCACGTACCCCCCATAGCGGGATGCCACGCGATCTGAGAAAACCTCAGAAGGGGGACGTCACATTACTATTAACCTATTATCAAATTACTTAAATCAAAATGCACTAGCGTAAAGTACTATAAAATGAAATCACCCAAGTTGCACCCCAAATCACAATCATATTAATATTTTGTAAATAGTTGAGAAAAAGAATGAATTATTTCGTGACCGTAAGAAATTTTAAAACTAGATCTACAGATGAGGCAACGGTTATATCTCATAGGATTAGCGAATCTATCGACAGAGACTTCCTTTCTAGGGCAATTGCTCTTGACATATCAAAAGCCTTTGATAGGATATGGTATAAAGTTCTACTTAGCAAGATCTCCAGCTACAGTATAGCTGGAAATGTCTTTTCAATTATAAAATCATTCCTCTTATATGTTCATAAGAGTAGTGGTTAATGTTCAGAAATCAGAAGCTCACATTAATTAATGTTAATGTTAGAGACCCTCAGAGGTCCATCCTGGGGCCAACTCTCTTTCTGATCTACATCAATGATCTCCTAAATCACATCTTAAGATCATTCATAGACACTTCAAAGGCCGTAAATGACCAAGTTCTTTCTGATTCTCTCTCCTCTGATCTTGGTCACGTGGTGGAATGGGGAAAGTGGTGGCTGGTTAATTTTAATGCATCTAAAACCAAGCTTCTATTTTTACATCATCAACACTCTGATCCCCGTCTGGCATTAACTGAAATGAATGGACCTCGTCTTTTGGAGGCTCCATGTTTTAACAAACTTCTTAGTCTGACATTTACTCCTAATCTAAAATGGAATACGTACATCAAATCCGTTGCCAACGTCACTGGAAAAATGGTGAGATCATTCTATCACTCCAGTAGATATCTTACTCCTGATGCAATTCTCTACTTGTATAAGAGCCAAGTACGTCCAAGGATAAAGTACTGTTGCCACATCTGAGCAGGATCTACTACAAAGTCTTATCCCGCCTTGACAGAGTTCACAATAAACTTCGTAGCCTACTGGCGAATGCCCTTTTCTCTTTCCTGAAAACTCTTTCCCACAAAAGAGACGTTTCGAGCTTTTCTCTGCTTTATCGTTATTTTCATGGTAAATGCTCGTCTGAGCTCCACACTATGGTCTCCCCTCGCCAAACTTTCACGAGAAATACTATCAATAATGTCCCCCACTCTTTATCTGTATCAAACCTAAATATAGATTCCATAAACAAAGCTTCTTTCTTAAAACTGCACGTATGTTGAACTCTTTTCCGTTTTCCCCGTTTTATAACTGGCTACAATATGATCGTCTTCAAATCTAATGTAAATAAGTTCTTAGTGAGCCGTCCTCTTAAGTAATCCAATTCACCAAATGCCCACTACTAACGATTACTACGATTCGGCCTTGATAAGTGGTGACTCCTTTGTAAAAAAACACACACACAACTCATTAATCTTTTCTAAGATGACCATAATAAAAAAGGAAATTTCGTTACCCATTACAAATAATAACAATAAAAAAAATTGTAAAATAAAATTGATTCATTGTAATTTTTGAAGTATTCTCAAGAAGAAAGATTCTTAAAAATCTAATTCTGTTTTCTACTTTTCGTAAAACCGGTGAATTTTAGAAAAATTCCCCAAAAAGCTGAAAACGGGAAAATTGAAAGCATAGGTTAATTCCTCATAAACAATGAAAACAACGCGATTTTTAAAATCCTCTCAAAAATCAAATAATTTATCAATTTCGTTAATTTTTTATAGACTTATTTAAAAAATTGGCTGAACTATATATAAACTGAAATAAAATAATATACAAAAAACATTCTCATATTTTGCGCCCCCTCTCCCCAAACGAATTTTTTTGAGGGGGGAAGAAGAAATATATATATATGTTGAATTGATTATCTTTTCATGTTAAAAATATATGTCAAAACTTTTCTTAACTACACCCTAGTTCAGTGATGATTAGCTGATGGCTAAAAGAAAATTTACCTATCCGTTTGACATTTATTTTGTACAACACACAAGTCAATAGACCGTGTTTAAATCAGAGAAGAGAGCAGATAATTGTTACCCCGTTTAGATGCTCTTTTTTTGGTGTAGAGGAAGTCAATCAAATACAGATTGGCACGTATCCTCCCCATAGCGGGCTTCTACGCTATCTGAGGAACCTCAAAACGGGGAAGTCACATTACTATTAACCTATTATCAAATTATTTAAATCAAAATGCACATAAAAATTTATATTTCCTTTAATAAAGAGAAATTTAATAAAAAATAATTTAAATATTAATTTTGGGGGGATACAAATTACGATATTAAAAATTAATAATAGAGAAAATTCTGTCAGTTAACAACCTCCCTATCAAATCGAGAGTTAATTGTTTTAGGTGTTTTCTGCAAATCTTTTTTTCTAGATATATATGTGTGTATGTGCGTGGGTGTCTTTTTCATAATATTTCAAGCCAAAGGTAAGAGTTTTTGCTGTTATATTTCATTTGAATAATGATTGAAAAAACTTTAAAGATATAATGTATATTTGTAAAGTTTTTTCTCTGTATTTTATAAGGCCTGCTTTTCGTATGTCGGTTACATCATGTTATATTCTCATTTAAATTTTTTTTCATTTTGTGACGTTCAAATCAAAGAATGTTTACAAGCGATTTAACCCCTGATCTCTCTTCTACAATACTATGAGTTAATTTTATTTTACTAGTTTTTACTTGCAGTTTTTGTTATGGGTGTCGGAAATTAGTGTCATATCTATATTTTCTCGTTATCGTCTGTTCATCAAAAACAAAGTAATCAACCTTTTCATTTTAAATACTCCTAACTTTTCTAACTGAACTTCCTTTCTACAATGAAAATAAATGGCCATTTAGTCTTATTAATACATTTCAATCAAATATAATTTATATAATTGAGTGAGGAAGTTTTATTGCGATTTTTCATACCCGTGGAAAATTTGCGACTCTTAAATTATCAATCCAGACGTTTTTGATATCTTAACTAATGAATCCACCTTAATGTTGGTCCTAATTGACTGTTCAGCGACAACTCGGCTATATGCAGTATGTCCCGTAAATTGCAACGAAAAGCATTTGAGTCGATATGGATCTTCGGCTGGAGAAGTATCCGAAAAAGACGAAGCGAAACAAAAATGAAAGTGAAAAGAAAAAATCCCGGACAACGCCAGTTAAATCTGATATAGAAGAAACAACGAGGCAATAAAACTGTGCTTATAATTATACTAGATTTTCAGCAAGTGAATTGCCCTCGGCTTAACTGGTTTTAAAGTGACGTCATCATTTCAAATTTATGACACTTCTATGTTTAGATTATGCGGAAACGCCTGGTGATGTTATTGACATCTATAATACCAAGAATGGTAATTGTTAAATTTAGCAGTGATGTTGCTAATTATTAAGCGATGTACTTGAATCTAGAACTTAAATATACATACTTAGTATATTTGGAACAATTACTTTAGCAGTAAAAAGAGTAGACATCTTAAACTAGCATGCGCGTAAATAATTATATATACAAATGTTGATGAAAAAGAACCGAGATGTCTTAATTTAAACGAGAAAAGATTAACGATAGAATTTAATATGCTCAATAATATATTGATTGATGTAATTTAGTTATTCGGGACTAGATTTATCTGATTTTTATTATGAAGGCATTGGTAATAATATTTTAGAAATCATTCGTACTGATATTAATGTTTGTTAAGTAAGTTGGCTTCACACGGAGCTCATGAATACCATGCCTCATGGTTACGTGGTTTGTATGAAGTCCTCTTCCTTGGTTGCAGTTATTCGTTAGACCTACGGATTGCAGAGTTCTACCCCAATATTAAAAGCAGTAAGTCTCAACGGTTGCATGCAACCCCGGAAAAGGTTTATCTTCAAACATATAAAGGAATTGAGCATAAAAGCAACATTGTCACTCTCACTTCATCGATTTCTAGTTTCTCAGCTGGCATGTATTTGTTTGTCACACACAGAGGCAGAAATGACCAGAGAACGACGTGTCTTGGTGCTGATTCTTCCTGTACTTTAAATTTAAACGTCATCATGTACTTTAAATTTACTTTCAAATTAAACTTTGTTAACCAGGTACTTCTGATATTACCATGTTGACAACGCTTGTGAGGAAGGGTCGGACTTTAATGGGTTATGTTGATGTTAAAAGTTTTATTAATTGCGATCGACATAGTATTAATATAGTATAAAAGTACAGAATTTCAATATATGGAATATTGATGATATCTAATGACCTAATAAATAAATTCTGTATTAATTGCTCTTCTGGGGATATATTGAATTGTTATGTTATGTATATATTGTATACGAAAAAGTTTAAGATAACGGAAGTGGTTTATAGCCACTTGATTGATTTAAGCCATTTTTCACGTAACGTTCGTTTTTCTGTTTCACGTTTGCCTTACGTTATTTCTTTTTTTTACTTCGCTTATTCTTAGATTTTCATTAACATCTCCCCCACCCTCGCCCGACCACACACACTCAAAAACACCTGGGCAACTCCGGGTACCCCCCGCTAGTTCACTATAAAATGTTTTTTGTTTTTTTACAAGGGAGTCATCACTTATCAACGCCCGAAGGCCACTTGAGAATAAGAGCTAATGAATGTAAGGTCATTTAAGAACGTAAGGTGTAGTAATCGCTAATGCTGTAAGTTAGGTAGAATTTGATTATTTAAGGGGACGGCTCAGCAAGAACTTGTTTACATTAGACTTAGAGGCTACCATATTGTAGTCGGCTGGGAAGCAGCCAGCGGAATAGATGGGCAGTTCTAGGAAAAAAGTTTTGTTCATAGAATCTGCGTTTAGATTAAGGCACAGATAGAAAGTGGCGGAAATTGTTTTTAGTCGAGTGTTTTTTTTTTTGTTTTTTTTTGTGTGAAAGTTTAGCAGGGGGCAGGCATTGAAGCTCAGACGAGTCTTTGCCATGAAAATAACGATAGAGCAGAGACAGGCGCGCGACGTCTCTTCTGTGGGAAGGAGGTTGCAGGAAAAAGAAAAGGTCATTACTTACTAGGTTTTAAAGCCGGTTTGAACTATATCAAGGCAGGATAGGCGCGCCGACCAGCTCCTCTCCAGATCCGACAACAGTACTCCATTTTAGACGTAATTGGCTCTTATACAGATAGAGGATTTTATCGGCAGTATCCTAGTGGAGCGATAGAATGATCCAACCGTTTTTCCAGCGATCTTAGCAAATTGGGGGTCAGTCATAGAAGCTTGTCAGGATATGTTGCTTCCTCAAGACATGTAGTGTAATATATATTATATCAGAAAAATTACATAGCAAAATGTCTCTTTATCCTTAAATTATCCATAAAATAATAATGAAATTTATTACAGGATGGATCGATAAAATTGTCGCCCTAGAAAAGACATGATTCTTTTTCCATTTGATGAAAACAGTGGTTTTTCTTGTTGTTGTTTTTTTTGTTTTTTTGTTTTTTTGCTTTTGTTTTTTTGGGGGGGGGACAGACCATCTACTAGTTGGTCAGTTGTGTACAAATCCCAAGAGCAATAAGAACCTTCTATTATGTCTGAAAGTGACAATATTCAACGAGCGAGATTGGAGATACCCCGCTGTAAAATACAAGCTCTCTACCGATCCATGTTATGACAGCAGCACCATTGCCAGCACTCTCTAAATGCAAGTCTGGACAGTTCAACGCTTGCGGGTACAGCTCAACCAAGTTTCCAACAACGGTTATGGTATTTTGTGTGGTTTCAAGCGAGAGTCATATCATACAACCTCACTTCTTCGAAGTCGGCTTGAAAGTCAACACCAAAGTGTACCTGAATATGCTGAAAAATGTAGCGATCTCCTGGTGCAGATCTCCTGGGTATGGCAGCAGGACTCGGCGCCGGCCCACAAGTTCAAAGAGACCCAGACTTGTCTTTATAAGGAGTGCTACGATTTTGTTCCCTTCTCTCACTGTCCTCCGTCTTTCCCCGACCTGGACCCGCTGGACTATTTCGTTTGGTCATAGTCTAGAACATCACCAACGTGACCTCCTACAACACGAAAGCCAGCCTGATTGCCGCCATCCGCTGGGTATTCGCCCAGCTCCCACCGTCGCTTGTGAAAAAGGTATGTTCCCAATTCCGGACTC
Source organism: Euprymna scolopes (assembly GCF_053919585.1). NCBI lineage: Eukaryota > Metazoa > Mollusca > Cephalopoda > Sepiida > Sepiolidae > Euprymna > Euprymna scolopes. The sequence continues at coordinate 54,782,091 of NC_136512.1, read as the reverse complement.
ATATCAAGGCGGTGATTGAAGCTGAAGGTGGCTACATTGAATAAATGTCAGCTCAACTACATAATTAAATTTTTGAATTGATTTTCCAATAAAAGTTTTAAAATAAAGCTGCAGTGTTGTTTTCTTTATGGCGACAAATTTATTTAATTTTACCTTGTATTTTTAGTTGTGCAAGAAGAATGTTTTTAAAGCTGTCACAGTTTATGCATTTTCAGATGAAATCAAAACAGAAAAATGGCAGTGCTTCTGATTAGACAGTTTTACATAAAATCACCGCTCTAAACCTGTTCGTCCCTGACCCATTGTTTTGCTACAGTGCGTTTTAAATCAGACGATGATTAACAATAAGTTAATATGCTTAGAATGTGTATCTATGACATATGCAACTGTATTGAATCGCATGAAAGCCACAGATCAAATGATCTGGCATTTTTTTTACTTAGTCCACCGTTCAGATTTCTTAAGAAAATACTTCGTCAATGACTTTGAAAATGTCAAATTATTTGCTTCCTCGCGTGCGCGTTGTCGACATTCACGTATTGCCGAAATATCTATTGATTTACATTCATAGCTAATGGTTTTTGTTAGTTCTGCATCCGATAAAACTAATAGTGTTTACATAGTTCAAATGCAGAAATTCATAATATCTTTGAAACATTTAAATTTAATTAAAATTGTATCTATTAAACAATATTAAATAGTGTAGCCACTTCTTTTGTGTGTGTTTATCTATTGATTTTTTGTGCGTGTTTATCTATTGATTTAAATTATACCTAATAGCGTTTAAATGCAGAAATGCATTTTTTTTTGATACATTTAAATCTAATAAAAATTGTACTTTTAAAACCATATTAATAAAAAGTGTATCAATATTGAAATTACATAATGTCTCGCGATATTTGTTGAAAATTTATCGCAAATATAACACATCTGTAATTCCACAGTCAAGTGGCGCATTAATTAAGCCATGCTAAAAACATTGTGAAAAACTAGAGTCGACTGAACTGACTTTGATTGAAGTACATTTCTCTCCAACACCTTCAAGCAAGATTAATTATTTGACAATTTTAACAAAATCTATCCACAGTCTTCGCATTATATACCACTAGATGAAATATATGACAATGTTGGCTTTCTTAAATTGTAGCATTTTTATAACAAATAAAAGTATTTTTATACATACATGCGAGTGTTTATGCAGGGTGTTTTTTTTTTAATTTTTATCGTCGCTGTTTCGCTTCATCGTGTTTCAATCGTCTCATCTGTTTAGCTAAAGTGAATAAAACTTTTTTCATCCAGGAAAGACACAAAGAGTCATTCGCTGAGCTTTCTGCAAGGTTTTATTTGGAGAAATTTTATTTGGAGAGAGAGAGAGAGAGAGAGAGAGAGAGAGAGAGACTGTCTAATGTTATCATAGTTAATTATTTACTTCTCAACATTATTTTTTTTAACTTAACAAAATGAGTGACGTGCACGAATAGAGACATCCGTAAGATTCGTTGAAATTATCAATTTTTTTATATCATTGTCGAGGACTCATTTGCACGGCTTCCAGGGAGAGACACTTGAAAACTTAAATTTTTTTCGTCCTAAAAACTTAACGTCATTCGTCATTTGTTGTTAGTCAACTTCTGTTTTGTCTATGGTGTTTGGCATTTTTCCCTTGCTTCAACTTTACGTGACTTGTCTTTAGGAACGATTCTGTTTGCAGACTAAAGTTATCCTGACAAGCACTAAATGTGACTCTTGTCAAAATTCACGCAAGATAAATTAATCACGAGTGACATAGGATCCCTAATATGTAGCAAAACCATTTTAACCTCATTATTATTATTATTATTATTATTATTATTATTATTATTATTATTATTGGCTCACATGGAGCTTTCACACAGGTCATCATAGGTCTGATGAAAAACCTGTGGTATTTCCTGGAAGCTGAGTGACAACAAGTCTTACCTGACGTCCAGCACTCTCCACCTCCTTTGATAGCATTTGCAAATAAATTTGCGTTATCGCAACAGCCTCTCACCATTGATTTCTCGCTGGCAGCGGCCATTGGTCTGTACTGGAATTTGAGTGGCACTAAGCCTCCCCAATGCCCCAGTTCTCTTCGCGCTTGTCCAGCGGAGGTCTGGTCAGTGCTCTCTCCTCGGTCTTTCCCTCCTCCTTGACCCTTCTCGGTTCTATTGTTGTTAAACCTACATATAATTATTCGATTGTCTAAGAGTAAAAGAAATGTTTCAATAATGAAAAATAAATAAGAATATTAAATACGAACGAGGATATTATTCTTAAAATAATCCCTTATTTTGCATGTCTATTAATTTATTTTTCTGATAGTAAACATTAAGTATGTTGTTCAGCCTAATGAAGAGGAAACTTTAAAGTCGCGGAACATTTTTATCTAATGTTATTTCTACGTACTTTTCATTTTGAATAATGAGATTTTTAAAGGTTCGCCAAGTTCTGACATCGGATTGAAGGTGTTGAGTCAAAATTTTGCAGTTAGTTTGGCTCTTAGATAAACTTTTCAACTGTGAATTCTGGAAATCATGTGGTGTCAAATGGCTATCGAGCCAAACGGAATGCAAATATATTTGAATTTTCAATTTGGAAGTTGTTCCAATATTATGCCCTCCTGAAGTTCCTATGCATTATTTTAAATTTTAAGAATATTTCTAATTGATGTTTCATGTTTTTGTTAAAATCTCACAACAATCGTACGTATCTGTTTTTTTACGACAGGAGTCCATCTAATCACTGCCCCCGTTTGCATAACATTGAATTAAACTAAAGATAGCTCACATTATTCACTCTTACGCCTGGTATCTCTGTGCCAAAATTCATAATAATCGGTTAACTAGTTTAGGAGTGAATCCTATACATAAAAATATATAAACACGCATAACTTTATAAATAGAGCTATAGCAATTGTATTTTTAACAAAAATAGATCCGCAGTTTTCAATTTAACGATATTAGTTTCATCAAATCATAACTATGTTTACGCAGAATTACTAAAAATAAATAAATAAATAAGCGAAATGTCTCAAAATAACAGAGATTCTTTTCAAGTCTGAGAACAAAATTCTATTATGAGACGAAATCAATTCGAAAACAATTCTGTGGAAATTTGCAACGGTCTGTTGTTTGAATGACGTCATATATTAAGGAAAAGTCGCTTGATATTTCAGTCACTGTCCTCCTAAACACGAAATGATTCTTGCTTCTAAAATCTAAAACACACTAGTCAGTTATGACAGAATTAAATCGGAATTTAGACCACATACTTATTATTATCATTTGTACTCACTAATATTTCTTACACAGGTGATCATCAGAGATTGCGCATTGACATCAACCAGTTGTGCTCTCGAGAGTCTGGGTGGCAACAAGTTTCCCAGATTTCCAATACTCTTCATCTTCTTCGATAACCTCTGAAAATAAAATTGCATTATAACAACAGATGTTTTTGCATGGTAAAATATTTTATGGCATTGCAGTTCAGACGGTTACAAATTCCGTGTGGTAAAATTTTGATCTCAAAGATGGTTGGACATTATAAAAAAGAAAGATTGACATAAACAGTTACTTCATTTTTATTGATAATTTTAAGATAAGGAAAGTGCGACATTGGATGAAAGGTCCTTGGTGAAAAGAAATAAAATTCACGCGTTTATTTCAGCTGGTGCCATGTGTAAATCAAATATGCATGTAGGTATGTGTGTGTTTATTAACATGTTAGTGAGAAAGAGTAGGTGCGTTTTTTTTTTTAGTTTTTTTTTTTATTACATTTTCACCCCAAACAAGGCACATTGCCACTTTGGTGTAGGGGGCTACTATCAGGGGCAACAACTACTGAGGTACTATGTAGGGATTTGGGCAGCAAGATGTCGGTTCACGTTACACTTGAACTTCTGCACGTCAGTACTGTTGGGGAAGCAGGGACCTGGAATGGAATTCCAGAGTCTAGCGGTTCTGGGGAAGAAACTATTGGAGTAAAAAGATATTTTATATCTAGGGATCTCTACAGTGTGGGGGTGGGATTTAGCAGCCTGTCGGGTTTGTCGAGGGTGCTCACGTCGTGGGGGCACAAGTGATTGCAGTTCGTCAGAGCATTCACCACTAAAATACTTGTAGAAAAGGCAGAGGGATGCAACATTTCGTCGATGGGACAGAGGCTGAAGCTTAGATGCCAGTTCAGGGCCTATCAGGTTTGCGACTCTCTTTTGAACTTTGTCAAGGAGCGAGAGACTAGTAGCAGATGCACCAGCCCATATGTGACAGCAGTACTCCATACATGAGCGAATGGTGGCCTTATAGAGGTACAGGATACTTTCGGGTGTTAGTAGTTATCTAGCACGGTAGAGAGAACCCACTTTTCTTGCAGCGGCCCTGGCAATGCCTTCAATGTAATTGTTCCAACTCATGTTTCCTGTGAACGTTAGACCAAGGAGTTTAAAAGATGTACTCAGATAAAGAGTCGTTGGCCATTGCTATAGGTGGTAGAGAGGGTTTCTTGTAATTATTGAATGAAACTAGTTTAGTCTTGGCAGCATTGAACGCGACCAACTACGTTTGTCCCCATTCCACCACAGATTGGAGGTCTTCCTCTAATGTTTCTGCCATTTCTTTAGAAATGTGTTCATTCGTCTTCCTGTCGTGCCTGTCATAGAGTGTAATGTCATCAGCATATATACCCATCTCAGAGGCAATTTTGTCGGGGAGGTCATTTATGAATATCAGGAACAATAGAGGTCCAAGGATAGAACCCTGGGGCACCCCCGCATTTATATCATATTGTTTACATGTACGACCGTCGAGGACAACTTGGATTTTTCTCTCATCTAAGAAGTATTTAATTATGTTAAATATTCTACCAGTGATACCGTATGATCTAATTTTCCTGAGGAGACCCTCATGCCATACCCTGTCAAAAGCCTTAGATATATCTAGAGCTACCGCTCTGCCCTTCCCCGCTTTGTCCAGTGAATGGTATATACGTTCAGAGATTACTGTTAGGATGTCTGCTGTGGAACGGGCTTGTCTAAATCCATATTGTTTGTCAGTCAGAAGTTTAGCATCTGTAAGGTGATGGACTAGAGCATGGTTAATTAAGGTCTCAAATATTTTGGCAAAAAGTGGGAGGAGGCTAATGGGGCGATAATTTGATGGGTCAGTCCTTTCGCCAGAATTCTTGAATACTGGTGCCACAGAAGCAGTTTTCCAACAGCCTGGAAAGCAAGCTTCATTAAGGCACTTGTTGTAGAGTTTGGAGAGAACTGGAGCTACTTCGGCTGAGCACTTTTTTAATAGCACAGCTGGGATAAGATCGGGTCCACATGCTTTTGAAGTGTCAAGGTTTTTTATGATAGCATGCACCTGAGCAGGGGTGATTTTCAGATCATCTAGCGTGGCGTCTGTCCGCATAGGAAAGTCAGGTAGGGGGTGGTTGGAAGGGTCCAGTGTGGAGTTTGAGGCAAACCGACTGGCAAGCATGTTAGCCTTGTCGGTTGCTGAGGAGACAACCTCGTGATTGTTGGTTAGTGGAGGAATTGTTGATTGTCCATTATTTACTACACTGTTGTAGATTTTCCAGAAGTCTCGAGTTCCTAGTTTTTGTACTTCGATGCGCTTTTTAGTGGTTTCCATAAATTCTCTCTTAGCTGTCGCTATTTCTTTCTTAACGTTATTTCTAGCTTCTATATACTTCAGTCTGTTTGAACTGGACTCATGTCGGTTAAACCTACGGTATGCATGCTGCTTTTGAGCAATGGCTGTTGCGCAAGTCGACGTAAACCATTGGGGAGAGTGGGGCTTACTATAAAATTTCCGCATGGCTTCGATTGCAGTTTTGAACCAGTCAGTGGTCTCGTTTGCACACTGTTCAGCAGGGAGAGAAAAAATATTTCTCCATGGGACATCTCTGATTAGTTCCCTGATGGCTTCCCAGTCAGCCTTTTTATAATATCTCGTTGTTTTGAGCACTGGCTCTTCAGTTTTGGCTCTAGAGTTTAGGGCGATTTCAACCATTATCACTGCATGATCAGCGTTCCCGAGTGGGCTGTGGGCCTTCGTTATGCAGTCATCGAGAACTGTGGTCAAAAACAGATCTAGAAGTGATGCGTGTTGTTCTTCCTGGTCAGGGAAACGGGTTGGAAACGTAACAATTTGTGATAGGGAGTGAGATATAGTGAAGCTATGAGTTGTGCTGCCCGCTGCATCTGTGTAAGTAGAGAATCCAAGCCAGTTTTTGTGGTGGACATTAAAGTCACCAAATACATGTATTTGTGCGCTAGTGTCGAGGGACAGTGCCGTGTCTATGCTGTCAGAGACTTTGTTTATTATGGTGTAGTCCTGAGTCGAGGGAGAGCGGTAGAGAAAATAATAGTAGCTAATATTGTGTTGCATGTTTAGTCTAAAGCACATAAATGCTTGATCATCTGTTTCTAGGTTTGTTTCTCTAATCAGTAAATGTAAACTCCAAGTCCGTGCATGTGTCTGTCAGAGTCCTTACGGCAGAGTGGGAGATATCCAGGCATGTTAAAATGGTTAGAGGGGATGGAGGAGTGTAGGTTAGTCTCACTTAATGCTAAGATATCCGGGGTATTTGTTAAGAGAAATGCTTCAACATCAGCTAAATTAGTTCTAAGACCACGGATATTTGTGAATGCAAGCCTCAAGGGAGGAGGCAAGTTGAATTTGTTTGTCCCTAAGCCTGGTTTAAGCTTATTTTTAGATTGTACTGTCGTCATATTTTTTTAAAGAGTTTCGGTTTAGGTAAGGGGGAGCTAAACAAGAGGTTAAGCAGAGCATCAGACATGCATCACAAGTAGACCATCAGCTGACCTTTCTCCAATTAGGATTGTGGCCTCAGCAAAGCCCACCGGAGATGAGTGCAGGGTCCCTTTCCATGCGCGTCATGGCACTACAAACAACCCGATATTATTCAACTGTTGATGGAGCAGCCGCTCTAAGCGCTACCAAAGAGTTAGGCCACCTGTACTACCAGTCGGGAACAGCAGCCAGGAACTGTCAATACGGTACCCTCAACCCATTAGAAGAAGGTCAACCCAATCTAATTGCTCAGGCGTATATCATACTCAAGCACTCCCAACTGTCCAGTTTTAGGGGTGAGGTGTGCTGGGAATGGGGAAAAATGGCGTTCGTTGTCGTAGCCAGGAAACAAGATCTACCGCTGGGTGTTTCTGTCGAATCACTGAGATAGTGTCTCTGCGCTTGACTAATAGGCAAAGAAGGAGTATGGAAGCCGGGCGATAGACAGAACCTATCTAGTGATTAGCGTGCATTTGTTGTCGCTATGTTTAATAATCCACGAAGGTTTTTCGTTGCAGCTGTTAAACTAACCTCGTAAAAGGGCATTTTAAGGGCATATGCACGTGCGTTACCTCTGGAGGAAAAGTATCGAATAAAAATGTTATGTTTTTGGTGTTTATAGTACACGTCAATATTCGGGAGTAAATATCCTTGCTTCTCTGATTGGCTGATAGAAACAGCTGATTGGCATCTTTGTCCAATCTTTGTGAATACTTAAAGACAACATTTGCTGCCACTACGTACCATTATAAACGTGGGAATTGAAAATAAAATTTTCACATATATAATTTTAGAATTACGGAATTTGCCCAAAATAGAGATCGAATATTTAAACGGAATTCGATAATCACGGGAAAAGAATTAAGTTAGAAATAAATTGATAAAAAAACAGTACATTACCAGCTCGTCACACAATTAAGGAATGTAGTTAAAGTTGGTGTCAGAATTTACAAAAATAATTCGCTGGAAAATAAAACAACAATGGCGCGAAATGGTTATATACGAAGGAAAGAAAGTAATAGTTAGACAGAAACAGTTTGTGTCGGTTTAGACAAGCATGCTTTGGGGCAAATTTACTGGAACCACAGCTAAGCACACGCATTAGTTGGTTGCACGTTCATTAAGTGGATCATCATCACAACAACGTATCGAAGTAAATAAATATAAGTGTCACTTGGGCTTGTTCACTACGATGAAAAAATATTTACATCGTACCTTGTTTGAATATATGAATATTCGCATCAAACCCTAATCTTTCAATTTTTTGTTTATGTGTTTCAGTTATGGGATCGACGAAATTTTGCTGATAATTTACGAAGAAGAAAATGACGAAAATTGAGTTGCTTAAAATTGATATAAGCTCTCCATTCGCTTGGATATATTACTGGGCTTCAGCAACGTCTCGTTGAATAATGACTGAAATATCAAGATTTCATTTTTAACATTAGAGTTAGGGCTAGGGTTCTAGTCTTGATGACCACACATTTTTTTTTCGAAACCAATTACGAAAAATGCTTTGCTTTGGCATCGTTTTGATGCCAATGCGATGTGTAGATCACATAGCAAAGTGTAGATATTATACCAAAGAAGATTCGTGATACGTAGATAATAAGCAAAAGCGTCAATAAAAATATACTTTTTTTTAAATTGCTATTGTTTTTGTGTTTTTTGTTGTTAACTCTCCCAGAGAAGCCGCGAGGACGACGATGGGGTCACCACTACCAGTAGCAGTAGCAACAACACAAACATGATTTACGAACAAATAAAGTTCAACAAAACTCATTATAGGTCAGTGCTTGTTAATTCTTCATCCATTTTTACAGGCATAAACATACAGTTGCTGTTTGCAGACTTTTATCTATTTAAGATAAAACGCATATTTAACGTTCACAGACAACGAGTTATTTTTTTTTCTTTTCGTCACTCAACATCCACCCCCAAGCTGTTCACCTCTTAGGCAATTCAACCAGCTTAAACTAATTTATTCACCACCAGTTAGCGATTAAGCCGTGACGCTTTTATCAATTATATAACGTTATTGAAAGGTTTGGCTGTAAATCTAGGTGTTAATAGAATAGTTTCCATTAAACTAAGCCAGAACCGAAGAAGAAGGGTGTCGAAGAAACCTTCGAGAAGAAACTGCTGCTAAAGGTTCTCCTCAACGCTAGGTAGGGATCCAGTGGCGAGCATGGCAGTCAAAATATAGCTGCCTATTTGACTCGATGGTTCGTGGGCTCTACTAAAGATTTGAGATTCACTTTCGTGGAAAACACTCACCTAGCTACAACCACTGTCAGAAATTTCCCATACTTTCTATCTATGCCTAACACTAAACAAAAATTTCATAATCAAAGCTTCTTTGCTAGAACTGGCCGTTTGTGGAACACAATAAGGCGAAGCTGTTTCCCTTTTGACTATAACAGTCATTTTCAGGTCCAACGTAAATAAGTTTTTGTAAAGCCCTTCTCGTAAGTAATCAATTTCTATCCAATTTACACCATCATCGATCATTACGATGTTGTCTCACCTGATACTCACTAACCCTTATTATCGAGTGATCTATCGGCATTAATAAGCGGTGATATCCTAGTAATAAAAAAAGATTGATTGCAGTTTTAATTTTAGGCTAGTTCAATGTCGGACACTAGGTTCGTCTGCCCGATCTTGCAGTTCATCACAAAACCGAGTGGACAACTAATAATAATAATAGACTAGAAGGAACGTAGCAGTCAGAAACATGTCACTCAAAATCGAGTAAACATGTGACAACCAACAATAAAAACAAAATGGCGTACTAATTAGAGTGAGTAAATTCAAGTGGTAAAACAGTAACACAGAGATGGAAACCATCTGCCTTTTCTATCTCCCAGACGAAACCACTTTAAAATGACAAAGTAAGCCAGAAAAAAGTTAGTCAGACTAAAATGAATACGGCAAAAAATAATATAACTTTCAAAAGTAGAATCATGAAGAAAAGTGAATAAATCAACATTTTAAATGTCAAAGTATTGACTACAAGTATTGCATTCATAAACTATAAAAAAAATAGAAAATAATCTGGCAGTTAAAGAAAAGAACATTTTAAAACTCTTTTCTAATTTTGTTATTGAACGATATGTTGACTCTCCATTGGATCAAACTTAAGCTATCTTCATTGAATTATACTTTTCTTTTTTTTTTTACATGGGGGTCACCACTTATCAAGACCCGAAGGCCACTCAGGGATAAGGGTTATTGCGTGTACAGTAATCAATGAGATAGTATTGTAGTAATCATTAGTATTGGGGGTTTTGATAGAGTGTCTTACTTAAGGGGGCGGTTTGTCAGGAGTTTGTTTATATTGGACTTGAAGACGTCCAAGTTGTAGTCAGGTGGGAAACAGGCAAGCGGCAGAGAGTTCCACTGGCGTGCAGTTCTAAGAAAGAAGCTTTGCTCATGGAATCTACGTTTGGATTTAGGCACAGATAAAGAGTGGGGAAAATTATTGACAGTAGTTTCAGCCAGACGGGTGTTTCTCCTGAAAGATAGGCGAGGGGGGGGCGAGAGATTGGAGCTTAGACGAGCACCTGCCATGGAAATAGCGATAAAACAAAGACAGGCTTGCAACGTCTCTTCTGTGGGAGAGAGGTTGCAGGGAAGAGAAAAGTGCATCCCCCACTAAACCACGAAGTCTATTTTGTACTCTGTCAAGGCAGGATATGCTGTTTTTAGCAGCTCCTGCCCAGATGTGGCAGCAGTACTCGATCATTGGGCGTACTTGGCTTTTATACAGATAGAGAATTGCATCAGTAGTGAGATATTTTCTGGGGCGGTAGAAGAATCCCACCATTTTCCCAGCGTCCCTGGCAACAGATTTGATGTACGTGTTCCATTTCAGATCAGGAGTAAAGGTCAAACCCAGAAGCTTGTCAAAACATGGAGCCTCTCCAAGACGAGAGCCATCCATTTCAATTGATGCCAGATGGGGATCAGAGCGTAGATGATGTAACGATAGAAGCTTGGTTTTGGATGCATTAAAAGTGACCAGCCACCTCTTCCCCCATTGTACCACGTGCTCAAGATCAGAGGAGAGAGAATTAGAGAGAACTTTGTCATTTACGGTCTTTGATGTGTTGCCATAGATGATTGTGTCATCAGCATAGATGTCAACGAATGATTTAAGTATGTGCTTTGGGAGATCATTGATGTAGACTAGGAAGAGAGTTGGACCCAGGATGGACCCCTGAGGGACTCCAGCATTAATACTGTGGGCCTTTGATTTCTGCCCATCAACCACTACTCTTATGAGCCTATCGGAGAGAAATGATTTAATGGTTGAGAAAACATTTCCAGTAATACCGTAGCTGGAAATCTTGTGAAGTAGGCACTTATGCCATACCTTATCGAAGGCCTTCGATATGTCAAGAGCAATTGCCCTGGAAAGGAAACCTTTGTCAAGAGATTCACTAATCCTGTGTGATATAACCGTTAGCACATCTGCTGTAGATCTTGCAGAGCGGAAACCATATTGCATGTCACTAAGAAGGTTGTTTCTGTTGAGGTGGTTGACTACTCCTTTATTTAATGTGGATTCCAACAACTTACTCATGACACACAGGAGACTTATTGGTCTGTACTGAGAGGGAAATGACTTTACTGAACAACAAAAGAATACATTCTGCTTCTAGAAATTAAAAATCTGAGTCCATCCACGTGACGAATATAGAACCCGAATTTAATTCGTTTTTTGCCTTGGACATCCAATTCATCTGACGGGATTTGACAAGTTGCCAACTCGGCAAGCCTTTCATTAATAATTATTCCAATTGTTTTTAAAATACTTAACGGCTTCCTAAACACCATCAAATAAATGTAACTCACGTTTATTCATACAGTTTCATACAGATTGATTCTATTCTAGTAACCTGCATAATAAACGCTTTCTTTTTCTTTTCTTCTTTTTTTTTTGCGAGTATGTTGGTACATTACTATGCACTTTTCACCATTTTGTGTGGTTTTAATTCATTCGTGTATCAGGTTTCGTATATCTCTTCGATAACTACATGAGAATATATATATATATATATATATATATATATATATATATATATATATATATATATATATATTAGCAGGGAACCCGACGTTGTTCGAGATTGAATGAATAATGATCATCAAAGTCGAATGTTTCACACTCATATTTTTATCATCATCGAAATCAGTGAAATCTCCCATTTTCCAATCAAATCGATTGATTGCCTATTCTAGTTGAAGACCTATCGCTGTGTGCCGGAAGCTTCACGTCTTCCCGCAGTGACTTACTCCACATTACATTGTTGTCTACATTTCACAGCAGGTTTTATAAAATTATTTTTTATATATAATTGCTTGAATTAAAGTTTAAAATGCAAAAGTCAAGTATCATGGTTCATTTGTGCTCTAAAAAAGAACATTCATTTTATATGCTAGGCATTTCTGTTTGTGTTTTAACAAAACTTCTCAAATGCACTTTTGATGTTAGGTTGTATTTTTAAAATTTCTTTCGTCGGATTTTTTTCGATTATCGATTACCAATACTTACCGAAGACATTCCGATACAAAACCTATCTAAGAACACTACCAGATACATAAAGTGAATTTATGTGAAATTTCATAAAAATCGGTCCTATCGGTTCGGAGTCTAAAGGGAACTCTCTCTCTCTCTCTCTCTCTCTCTCTCTCTCTCTCTCTCTCTCTCTCTCTCTCTCTCTCTCTCTCTCTCTCTCGCACACACACACACACACATACAGAACGTTCCTGTTATATAATAGATAGATAGATAGATAGATAGATAGATAGATATAAATTCAACTGTTTCTTCATTATTACCCTTTTCCTTTGTTTATTCCGACCCTGCGTATTTATTTAAGAGAACACTACACATAAAATGGCGTCCGCATGTCAGAGAAAAAAAATAAAGTATTCATTAAAAAAAATGAATGTGTTCAATGGGAAGATGATTACCATTTTCCAAAGAAAGCACCAACATCTCGACAAAAGTATAAATAAACTTTATTCAAAGGAAACACCGAAATATAAAGATAGTAGCTCGTCAAGCTGGGTTTTGCTAAAAATGTGGTATCCAGGAGTTTTATCTCGTCTTGTCGCTTTTGGCAAAAGGCGAGAACGGGATAGAATGTCTTGTCGTAACAAAATTTATTCAAACACTGTATCATCTTTGGCGTCAAATTCTCTGAGTGAAAACTGAAGTTGAGTTTACGCAGAAGTTTTCTCTCACCGACACTAGTACATAAATCTGGACGTCACCACACATGTCCCAAGCCGAACAGTAACTTAACATCGCACAATATATTATGCGTACAAATAAACAAAATAAATATGTCATAAAACTGCTACATATTCTTTGCACACGTGACAAGTATTGTTCGTTTGTATTCGCGTGCGACGAATATGACATATGTGTGAGAAAAAGGAAGACAACAGAAAGAGTTGTATAGCATATTACATTGATGTTTATTTATAGTTTATCGGCGACTAAATATAACAGAATAGTTGAAAACCTCTCGATACATGAAAGTATACAAAGACAATATAAAAATGCAAGAGTTGTTTGTTTTGTTTTTTTTTAGTTTTTTTTAATAGATGAAAATAAAATTGTGTGAATGACTGGAATGTTAAAGTTACTTACAGTCTTAATGGTGATGGTGCTCCACATGGGAGAAAATACGGATAAAATCTTTTCGTTCATTGACCATTGTATAAGAATCTGTTGACTCGAGCAGACAAATAATCATAACAGGCAAGGCGCTTAGGATTTAATAGACGATCGCATGGAACGCAAGAGCATATCGAATCAATTGTCATTAGAAAGAATAATTTGCGAAGAAAATAGCTCAGATACGAATACTAGTCTCTGTAAGTTATTGATAAACATGGTTATTGTTTTACTGGAATAAGGGCTGTCGTTTATTGTAGTAATCTAACCAAGGAAAGTGGATTTATCTAAAGATATAATAAAAATAAGTTTGATAATATAATTTGAACCATTTTGGTGTTGTTTTTATATTCATGTAAATTATTGATAGACATTAATACTGTATCCGTTTTGTGAGAAAATGAATAATAGATGAAAAATGTTACCACATTCTCCCGAGATGGATAGAGCTATTAATAAAAAGAAGTTTTTTTTAATCATTTCTTGCATAAAGATTTACTTCTAAGTTTCGGAATCGTAAATATGCGCTAACCTCGTAAGTTCGATAGCATGTGTTATTTTCTGTGTCACGCTTACATCTGAGCCGTTTAATTGTTATGTACTTATATTTCTTGTGATAAATAATTTTACTAAGAATTTTTCATAAGTTTAGGTTTCGGTTTCGATTATAGCTCATGGAACTTAAGTCATCATTATAGCTGATTGCACTTAAGTCATCAAGAATTCTTCATAAGTTTTGGTTGTGGCTTCGATTATGTCTGAAGGAACTCAAGGTATATATATATATATATATATATATATATATATATATATATATATATATATATATATATATATATATATAACTTATAACAAAATTTATGAAATATATATATATATATATATATATATATATATATATATATATACATACATATATTTTTTCATAAATTTTTATTTCGGTTTCGATTCAAGCTAATGCGCCCAAATTGTATGGATATATATTTTTATTTTTGAAATCGCAACTTTATAATATATAAAATAGAAAGTACATTAACTTGATAATAATATTTACGACATCTGCAAGAATTAAAATATCATATTTAAGCGTACTTTACGACCGGGCTTTGCCGGGCGTTCGTGCTAGCTTAGATAAATACTTTTACAGTTTTAACAAAAAAGCTACAATAATATCAGCGGGTCTGCATTTACACTGAACATCTACAGAATGCCAACATAAATACGCTTCCGGCAAAAAGAAAGTCCGCACTTGTATTTTTTTTAAAAACTGCAAATTTAAGCTAAATTTAATGTAACTGTTTAAACAACCTATACTTCATTTGATTCGCCTTTTATTTCCCTATAATTTTACCTGTTTATATTTGACTTTTAATTTGAATATTCTAGTGTTCACGTCAATTTTAAAAAATAACTTCAAATTAAGGAGGCAAAAAGAAAGTCCGCAGCAACAAATTCGCTAAAAACCAACTTAAATTATTGCCCCTAAATCAGTTTAAAATATCCACCAACAGGCAACAAAGCATCTCTAATCGTATTTGTTGTTGTTCCAGATTATACAACGTAACATTTAGACCATATACCACGACTTTCTCTTAGTGATCGTCAGAAGCTCATTAATCTCCACCTTTCTGGTTTATCCAATAGAGAAATCGGTCGCAGATTGAAATGTGATGAGAAAACGGTACGAAAAACTGTACAAAAGCACCAAAACACCGGCCGTGTTCGTGATGCCCGTAAATCTGGTCGTACTAGAGTTACTTCTAACAGGGAAGACAATGCTATCAAGATCTGCAGCCTAAGAAACAGATTTGAAATGGCTCCCCAAATCCAACAACAGTGCAATCTTGTTAAAAAGTGTTCTTTTTCTACTATCAAGAACAGATTAAAGGAATTTAATCTGCGAGGATATGTTGCAATACGCAAGCCAATGATATCTGTAAAGAACTGAATGCGCCGTCTGGACTTCGTCAGATGCAATGGAGATCATGACTATTAGTCAAAAGTGCTTTTTAGCAACGAAAGCAAGTTCAATAGGCTAGGCAGTGATGGTAGGCAGTAGGTCCGTCGGAGGAAAGACGAAGAATTTAATCCTAGGTGCTCAGTTTCAACGCTGCAAGGTGGTGGAGGTTCATTTTTGGTGTGGGGCATTATTAGTGCCAATGGGCCAGGGCCTATAGTTCGCTTGCAAGTACATTAATATGTTGACTGAGCATTTTCTACCCTACTTTGGTCGGAATTTGGATGATAATCTCATCTTCATGCAGGATAATGCCCTCATTCACACAGCTGGTAATATCAAGAGGTTCCTAGAAGAGCATGATATTCCGTGTTTGGATTGGCCTGCACAATCTCCAGACCTCAATCCTATTGAAAATATATGGCATTACATCAAGCAACAGCTACACAATGACAAAATTTCAAATTTGGAAGACCTTTGGACAAAAATTAAAGAAAAGTGGGATGCCCTTTCCCCGGAGTATTGATACAGTCTAATGCAAGGAATTTCCAAAAGATTACAAGCTGTCATATTGCCGAAGAGCTATGCTACTAAATATTAACTAGTTCATTGTGTTCCTGTTGTATTTGTTTTTAATTAATGTCCTAAAGTTGCATTTAAATAACAATTTTCCATTGTGCGGACTTTCTTTTTGCCTTTTCAATTTGAAGTTATTTTTTTAATTGACGTGAACACTAGAATATTTCAAGTAAAAGTAGTAGAAGAATAAAAGGCCAATCAAATGAGGTTTGTTTGAAGAGTTATTATTATTATTATTATTATTATTATTATTATTATTATTATTATTATTTGTTTGAAGAGTTACATTAAATTTAGCTTAAATTTGAGTTTTTGAAAAAATTACAAATGCGAACTTTCTTTTTGCCGCCTGTGTATATTACATATGAATGAGTTCCCTGTGAAATTTCCATAGGTCCCTCTCTTTTTATTATTATTATTATTATTATTATTATTATTATTATTATTATTATTATTATTATTATTATAAATAAAACGTAATTAACGTTTGTATCTATAAATCTGCTTTCTCTGTACTATAATAACAAAGCATGTTTAATTCTTAACATATTTTCCTGTTAATAAACCTCAGACACAACAATTATTTTAGGAGTAATTGACATTTGAATAATTTTGGCAGCCATCTTGAAAAGTTACATGATGAAAACTTGTAGACTTTTGACACATAGCATAATCAAGCACTTGGCTTTGCATTTAGTTTCGAGTGAACTTCTACTGCTTCGTAAAAGTACGTAGAAATGTTAATGTCCGTAAAAAGATAAACAGTTTTTATTTGTAATTTCATTCGAGAATATTTATATGATCTAACCCTTTTTCCACAACACATTTTTCCTTAAGAATAACAATTGAAATAAATTAGAATACTTGACATTCCATTTAATTGCCATATAACAATGGTTGGAGAAGTGAAGTCATATCAAAAGACGATGTCTGAAAACGCCATTCATTTGCTTAAATTAAGTATTTTATTAAATAATATTATGCCAAAAGTACTTAATTAAATTAGTTGTATATTGGATTAAAAACAATCGTGGGGGTTATTTATGTCTATTGCAATTATGTGTGTCCATTTTGTATATTGGATTAAAATACGGCAATCATAGAATAATAAATCAAAAGTACATCTGAATGTTTGTTGGATTTTATGGCATTGGTGGGTCATTTTATGCTTAAAGCGTTCATATGTCTCGTACACGACGTTTTATTATATCTGTTTTGTGTGAGTGTGCAAATAGTCTACAAATCAACTATATTATTTGGACTATAGCTGGAGCTCTAACAGGTACTACCACTCCTCAGATTATGCTTAGGAGTAAGGATAAGTAAGGAGTGGCTCTACACTCCCCAAATATCCCAAGTTGGGTCACACTTTTAGATTCGGTTTTGTGTCACGGAAAAAGAGCTTGTGTAGTTGATAGGTTTAAGAAATATGGTGGTCAGAAAAAAGGGTAGAACGGGTTAAGGTGGATTTTGAAGTGCGTGATGAGATAAAGGCGAACATCTTGCGCTGGGATCAAATTCCATTGATCCCCTTTCTCTTTGCAGTCTCTCTCTTTATCGCTTTTCGTCTCGCTTTATCTTCCGTTATCCCTTCCTCTCTCTCTTTCTTTCTCACTCTGTCACAGACACACACTCTAATCTTTAATCTATCCCTTTTTTTAATCATGTACATCAACCTATTCATCTCGCCGCTTCTACTAACATATATCCTTCTTATTTACTTATTCACTCTTCCTCCTACCATCTAAACAATTCATTTACATGTAAAGTGTGTAACAAGCAAACAAGATAAAGCATCACAGTTTTAGTAGCATTTCCATTGAATTTCGGTGAAGAACTCATTTACAGACACGTGATAAATCAATACATTTTTTTTTATTTTAAAGCAAAGTAATAACTGATAAATCATAATATAATATAATATATATATAAAATAATATAATAACAAAGTAATAACTTAGATATAAAATATCAAACTATTAAAAATGTTATAAATTTGATGGTTTAAAAGAGTTTTTACATTTAAAATAATTAATTTTTAACATATAATTCAGAACAGAGTTATAAAATTAAATTATCCTTCTACCTTTAGTAGTCTCTTTCTCGACATGATTACGACTATATTTTCGATCTTAAAGTTCGTTTAAGTATTTTACGTGTACAAGTCAACGCTTTTAGTGATACTTTTTTACTACAACATCGTTTAAATAAAACTAAGTTGTTTGCGAGTAATGCCAAACCATGCAGAACTCCATTATACTCTAAATAATTTAGGTGATAGAAATTAGAATAAAAATCAATCAAACTTTACACTCAAAAACAAGTTCAAAATGAATTTCTCATATTCTTTTATTCAATGGTATTGCTTAGGACAAGTACGGTAGAGAAGTGAAAGCCCGAAAATACGTCCGTTTAATTTAAGATTCGACGCCCATGAGAAAGGAAATTTTTCTTTATTGCGAGGAATTGTGAATATACAGTGGATGTGTATATAACATGTGTATATATGTACGTTTCTGTTTTCGTCTCTAGTGTTCTTGATCGTCTACGTAATATTCGTTGCGCGCGCGTGCGTGCGTGCGTGCGTGTGTGTGTGTGTGTGTGTGTGTGTGTGTGTGTGTGTGTGTGTGTGTGTGTGTGTGTGTGTGTGTGTGTGTGTGTGTGTTCGGTGTTAACACATATAATAAACAGATATAGATACCTTCAACAACAGGTTAACAAATGAGATGAATATCATCTTACAATCAGTTCCTCTGGGGGCAAATAAACGTCCTTCTGGGGGTTATTCAAGCCAAAAAAAGGCGGAGAAATATACCTCTTCCGTTGGTTAGTTTTGATTCTGGAAAAGTTTAAATGAGATTGTCTGAAGAAAGATAATCAACACTCAGGGTTATTATTTGCAACTTTTAATCCTGACGTCCCCTCATTTCTGGTGCTTAACGTTTCTCCTAGTCTCACATCTTGTGATGCGTCCACTCTTCACTCGACCAACTTCTGACTCCCTAACTTTCTGAGTGTCTCGAACCCATCTGTTCTCGACGTGTATATACCAAAGTATATATTTGTTTTTCTCTGACGTGATTATTCACGTCATTATTAATTAATGCTACGTAACACAAAAACAATCACCCCCATCTTTATCAAGTAATACATTCGTGTTTATTATTGTTAGTTATGAAAACTATCATTCCTAACTTTATTCTAAAATTCCATTTTATCAAGTTAACATTCCTGGTACATATTTTAGCTAGCAAAGCATTTTCAAATCGTCAACAATAATCATAATAATAACTGTCTATGTTACTTTGCGTCGCTTTATCAGTACTACTATATAACAATTGGTCAGTATGAAGGAAGTACATACTTGCCGAGACAACTTTCCTTTATATAATGTAAAACTAGCAAAAATATGCGATAAAAATATTGTGTGTGTCTGTAGTAATGTAACATTAAAAATATAATATAATAAAAATATAACATTTAAGATATTCATTTACTAAAAATTGTTTATAAAAGAATCGGCAAAGAAATTGTGTGTTTGTGAGATTGCAGTTTCCTATAAAAGAAATTACTAAAAAAATCAAAATCAATTTTATGTGTTTAATTAGTTCATCTCCTGAATCTTGGTGCTCAGTGTGCTTACTTCTGTGCGGTTCCGAGTTTAATGGCGTGGTATTGGTCGGTTCCTCGATGACGAAGTTGATGAGAGACTCCTTCAAGGGTTCCCGCCGATGACTAGGGAAGCTCTCGTCAAAGCTCACCTGACGCCGAGATGACCTAACCAGAGCAGATGCAGACTCGGATGCCACTCAAGTGGAAGGAAGCGCCCTGAGCACCAAAATCCAGGAGATGAACTAAAAAACGAATAAAATAGACTTTGATTTTCTTTATGATTTCTTTTACAGGAGAATGAACTGAGGGACTGTCTTGTATGAACTTTAACCCCATATAAGACCATGGGCCAAATTGAAATAATTGAAAGAAAAGAAGAATAAAATTATAAACGGCGAATGGTCGTCCTTAAATAGGTTAGTTTCATGTGTTTTTGTGCCGAAAATGAATTGAAGAAAAACAGAAAGAACAAGAATAAACGTTGACGCCAGAAGAGCCAACGGTCTCAGGGGAGGTAATTGAGAAAACAAGAAAATAGACTGTTGCATGGTTTTATTTTACATCTTTTTTTTTCACGGGGAACTTGACTGAACAACTGTATCCTAAGAACTTTTTAATGAATTATTACTGAACTAAAAATTCAACCTCAGATAAAATAAGGCAATGGTTCAAGGGGAAATAATCTGAAAAAAAATGTAGAAGGCGAGTAATCGCCTTTGATTAGAACTGAACTTTTGCTTTCATAATAAACTATATATAACCTTTTCTTGCATTGATATATAACTTTTGCACGATTAGTATATCTTGCATGAATTTTGATTCTTTTGCAGGTGGAATAGTAATCGAAGAAATAGCCTGTACAATTTAGCTAACGTGGCTGCGCGATGGGGTATCGTGGATGTCTGTCAGCGACTAAAGAAGCTACAAGACTGATTACGGATAGGTCAGGGACGTGCGAGAGACGCGTGGAAGGGTTAGACTCAACAATTTCCTTTGAAAGCTGGGTGAGCTAAGGGGGTGAATGTGACATGGTCGAAATTACATCAGTAATGGGTGAATTAGAGCATTTTATTATGTGAACAATCCCGGGCAACAATAATCGGTCTTGCTGGCCAAACTGTTAGATTGGTGACGCAAAATGCAAGAGAAAAAAATAACTTCGGGAATGAGGAGCCTGATAATAATATCCTTAATAATCATATTGCTTTGTGACGGGAATCATTACATGGTGTTGAATAGTAATGTTTTGTCTTCGGTATAACCTTGAGGTCAAGGCTTTCAGTTTTTGCCTATATGGGAAAACTAATAAGTGAAAATTTAATTTCTGTTGGGGAACTTATCTAATTAATATGTGCAAATGATTTGGCCAATTAGCCAATCAAGATGTCTTAGAGTATTATGTAATGAAAAGGGATTGGCTGAATGAGAAACGTAGGCTCCTCAGGCCCCTCACCGCTACCTTCCAATAAAAGAATGCGCAGAGCGATTTTTCACGAATCAAAAGAATAAAAACCGGTTGGAGTCAAAAGTCGAGTCTTCACCAGCGTCGTGCCCGCTGTTCATTTATCGTCCGATAAAGAGAGAAGAGACAATCGGTTGTCGAAAAGAAGATTCAGTTGAATTTATGTCAAAGCAGACTGTTTGTTGAAAGAAAAAGACATTGCATTTTTTTCTTTTCTTTTTTTTTTGTTCATAACTGTAAAAATAACGTTTTTTCTTGTATTCGGAATTTATTTAACTGGAGTCAATTATGTGTTGCGACGGCATTCATGACTACCTCACGAATGAACGTTACCAATTGAAAGTAATATCTTTCAGGAGACAACAAGCAAGAGAGAGGTTAGCCAACCCAGCACTCGTGAATATGGGCCACGACGCGGATACTCCCCCGAGACTCTGAGCTGTGTACTTTGTTTTTTTTTGGGGGGGGGGATTTTTTATATATCTTTTTTGTTCTTTACTTGTGAGCCACTGTTAAGGCAGGAAAGACAGGAGTCTCGCATGAACCTCGTCATTGTAGAATCGGCCAATACCACACCATTGACTTTTCTTGGGTGTTCTGAAATCAGAACCGCCTAGGACTATTCTTATGTACCGGTGAACACTACCGTCTATATCCGTGTACTATATACATGTGTGTATATATGTATATATACATATATATATATATATATATATATACATACATACATGTATATTGGAATAAAATTTTCTAATTCTGTATTCAAATAGCAAATATTTTCCACACAACACAAAATCCGTTTAGATAGCTCGATAATGCAATACTAAAGCTATAAATATTTTCTTTCATTGGGAACAAACATTCATTTTTATGCTCCTCCAAAAGACTTAAGTTTATTTACTATATAAGAGTACAATTGTTTCGGCCAGACTGATACCTTTATATATGGTATAGGCTATAAAAATATACTAGGTTATATAATACCACAGAAAGCAACGGGTTGATTACCATGTTAGTTTTGAAAAAAAAGTTAAATAGTATTTTCAACATGGAAATATTGCATAATTTATTATAATCAGACGAAATGAAAAATGCGTATGATACCGGAAATAATACGACAGATTTCAACAGGATTTTAATTACCGGAACTCTTTAATATGAACACGACAAAAATTCATGAAATTTAATATATATTGTTTTAATTAAAATACACAATAATTGAATTTTATTTATACAAACAATAGACGGGTTTAAATATTTACATAGAAACATTTTAGCCCTACTACTATTAACTACCGAATAGTGATAATTTACCGGAAGTTTGTAATTCTAATGATACCGCATGATCGATTAATAGGAAAGCAAAAAAATATATAATATTACGCCCGTATAAAGGTAAGAAATAACCCAAAAATATGATTATCTAAGGTTAGTACATTTATTGAAATAATTGTATTGTGAAATTTATTTGTAAAACCATTTGTACTAATGATTCTGGATTATGTAGGTAATGTGTAACATATAATGATAGACTGTAAAGGAAAAACTTCCAAATCGGGAATGTATCAGATTGTCTGGAAAGAAGAGTATGTTTAGTTTGATGTGACATTTTGTTGCTTGGTTTTATGTATATACTTAGCGCTGATAAATATCCTGTTACGAATAATTAAAAAATACATATATGGAGAGAACTATATATAAATATACCAATATGGACCGAAACAATTTTAAGCCTGCATAGTAAATAAACTGAATTCTTTGGGAGGCATAAAAAGAATGTCTGTTCCCATTGAAGCGGTATAATATAAAAGTTTATTCACAAACTTCCTGTTTGGTCGCATACCTTCATTGCTATCTGAATCATGACGAGCCTATTTACATTGCTTCATAAGGAACTTAATTCATGGTGGCCGAGGAGAGAAACGCTAGCCTACAAAGTCAATGTTGACTTTTTGACCGGGTTAGAGTCCCACGACCAGCAGTAATTATCACTTCCTGTGTTGATGATTGCAAAAGCATGAAACAGTGTCTGTAGGTAGAAAAATATTTATATTAATTGTAAAAATATTATAATTATAATCTCTTTTAAGTAAAATTAAATTTGAGCCCGATTTAAGAATTGATAAGGCCGTGAATTAGCTACGTGCATCATTCACAAACTTCCTATTTATTAGAATACTCTTATCGCTGTCTAATTGACTTTCATTCAATTGTAAATTCTTGGTTGCCGAGAGGGAAGAATGCTAGCCTGCAAAGTAGATGCTGACTTTGTTGGATGGGTTCGAATCCAGTGACCAGTAGTAATTACTGATGCATGAAGCAGTAGTGTCTGTACGTATAAATCCTTATTTAAAAAAATTTATATTTGTGTAAAATACTAGCGGGAGAGGGGGCGCCCAGCTTTGCCAGGGCGTAAAATACGCTTAAATATGATATTTTAATTTGTCCAGATTTCGTATAAATGATTATAGAGTCGTGATTAAAAAAGTAAAAAAAAAGTATTTGGATGCCATCAGCTAGAAATAAAATCGAAACTGCAGCATTCAACGTGACACGCATATAAACTGATTAAAAATTAAAAATTAAAAATAAACTAAGATGAATGTACAAAATGTTTAACGATATTTTTTTTAATTTTGACCGACTCTGACCCCTTACAAACTATTTTAACCGGCTAAAGACCCATAAAAGAACGGCCCGTAAAAAATCCTATCCTTTGAGGCCCCTAGTGTCGCTTTGCGACTTTTAGTCTCGGTGGAGATAGAGTTTGAAAATATGGAAATAGACAAACAGACCGACCGACAAACAGACCGACAGACAAACAAACATATAGCCTTTTATATATTAGATTATATATATAATAGTAGTGTCTGCTGGTATAAATTATTATTATTTAAAATATATATATATACTAGCTGCTAGCTCACTATCGTTTCGTCTAGGATGATGCTTGAAACACTGGAAACCAAAATTTAAAATAAACATTACATTCATAAGTTTCTTATAAATTTTCATTTATTTAGATACGTTTATTCAGATATATTAACACTTTAGTAATTTCATACATACAGAGTGGAACGATAAAATTGTCTCCCTAGAAAGGACCATATGATTCCATTTTTTTGTTTGATGAAAATCGGTTTTTCTTTTATTATTGCATTCCATCTACTAGTTGGCCGGTTGTGTACAAATCCCAAGAGCGATAGTGAAAGTCAGTACCTGGGTGTGCTAATGAGTGTGGTGATCCCCTGATGCAATCAGGTGGCCACTGGCAGACCCTGGGTGTAACTACAGAACTCGGTGCCGGCCCACAAGCTCAAAGAGACTCAGGCTTGGATTCAGAAGGAGTGCTATGATTTTGTGTCCATTCTCCTCCGACCTGATTCTGCTGGACTACTTCGTTTGGTTATACGTCAAACACATCACCAACATGACCTCCCACAACACCAAAGCCAACCTGTTCGTCGCCATCCAAGTAGTCGCCGAGTCGACGCGGTGATTGAGGCTGAAGGCGGCTACATTGAATGGATGTCAGTTCTACTACATAATCAAGTTACCTGAATTGATTTTTTTTTTCAATAAAAGTTTTAAAATAAAGCTGTAGTGTTGTTTTCTTTGTGCGACAAATTTATCGTTCCACCCTGTATTTAATTGGGAAAAAATGAAAATAAAATAAAAATCAATTTGCCTGAGTGGTGACATGTGTGAGGTGCTGGTTTTTTGTTGTTGTTTTTTTTTTGTGTGTGTTTTTTTTTTTTTTTTACAATTTAGAAACGTAAGTTTTCTTTGGAGAAAGGCACATTTAAACACAAGTTCGAAATATTTATCCACGTCATCAAAATAATCTTTAAATTAAAAAAAACATTAAACAGAAAATGTCGCGAACAGCAACGATGAAGCAAAGAAAAAAGAGAGTGACCAAGGGAGAATTCAATCAATTACTTTTCCCTTCTTCATGACTACAAATTCTTCTCGCTTATGTTTCGTCGGTATATCCTTCTTTCTAGCAAGCGATGTAAAAAAGCGTAATTTTATTTTTTTTTCATGAAATCACTTTATATTATTACAGTTAATATATCGACAAGAATTATTGCATATATGTGAACAAAATGGACAATAAAATTACAAATCAATACATATTATACATATATTTATACATTTCACCCGTGTTTAGCTTTAGATTACAAGCTTTTAGATAGTTTTGCCTTGTATTGAATAGATTTAAGTGGAAATGGTTCTTATTTAAGTATTATTACTAGAAAAAAAACAACATAAAACCATTTTCATCATCTATACACAATTCTTTTCGTATTATATTTCACCCTTCGAACTCATCATTAATCCAAATAAATACACATTGCACTTTATGATAGAGATGATGTTACAAATAATGTAAAAATTTTATGTTTCTTATTATTTGAATGAATCACATTATTTTCTTTTTTTCCTAAATGAATTTCTATTCTAATCTAAAATGTTAATTAACAACTTTCTTTCTTTTTTTTTTTTTTTTTGCAATTGGACATTTAAGATTTAGAAAAAAAAGACATTTTGGTTAACAACAATGTCTTCTCTTTTAATTAAATTCCTTATATAACCAAAATGTTTAATGAAAAAAATATTTAAAAACTTGGCACGATTAAAATGCCGAACTCATGATATTTACAGAATATATCGATGATAGCAGCAAAAAAATGTTACAAATCAAAAACAATTATATCAATTTTTCTTTCTCACTTCTAATGTACTTTGAATTTTATCTTTTTATTTTCTCTTTTCTTGTTTTTTAGTATATTGTATTTTTTTTTTTTTAATGTCGAAAGGGGAAATGAGGTTTGATTATTTGAGTTGATTATATTTTTCTTGAAAAAAAAAAGCGCACCAGAAAGTACTTGGCTGCTGATGGAATCCTCTATTTTTATAATAGATACGTTTTAAGATCAGTATCTTTACTGAAACAGTGTCGCTCGGGGCACATGTTCTTGCATTGAGAGAGTTAAAAATCGATAATAGCAGCAAAAAAATCTTACGGATCAAAAACAATTATATCCATTTTTTTTTTATTATTTTTTTATTTTTTTTTATTTATTTACTAGCATCTCAGCCCGGCGTTGCCCGGGTGTTTTGAGGTGTATGTTGAGCAAAAAAAAAAAGTGGTAGTACGAAGGCAGGCTCGAACCCGTGCCGCGAAGGAGGAAAAGAATGGGAAAAACGTGACGTCTTTGCTGTTACGACCACCGCCAAACCGGAAGTGATGTAGGTTTAAATTAAGGCTAGACAATCGAAAAGAGGGGATGACTTTCGACAATATCGGCGAAAAAAGTGGCCCCTACCTGTACAAAAGTGCCCAGTTGAACGTGAAAAAATTTATGTTTTTAACCAACTTTTCGATATTTGTCGTCTGAAAGGTCTAGCTTAAAAACGATACTGATCTTGTGAAAATCCGTCGCCTCTGTCGTAAGTTTTAGGCACACATGCAAACATACATGCATTTATATATTGGTAGCTCAAATGTCCGACCCAAACCGATTAAAAAGCTTGCCCTATCTCTGAATACCCTTTATGTAAAATTTCAAATGTTCATACCTGAAATTGTCTAAGTAATTTGGTAGAGACCGTAAAGGTCAATTCTTTTAAACTTTGACCACTATTATGACCCCTTAACATTTATTGTTTTGGGATCAAATCAAGTTATTAAGTTAGATTCATGTCCAAGGAACCTATATCTAAAATTTCAAGTGTTTAGACCCAAAATTGTCGGAGGAGTTTAGTAGAGTTCTCAAAGGTGAAATCGTTGAACTTTGACCCCTTAACAGCAAAATTTCTGGCCGAAACCCGATCACAAAGATTTTCCCAAATCTCAGTACTCCGTATATAAGATTTCGAGTCTGTAGACTGAAAATTGACAGAGTTATTGCATAGGGAAATGTAAACACACAGACACACACACACACACGTTCACTTTTATATATATATATATATATATATATATATATATATATATATATATATAACTACTTCATTTACTCACATAAAATTAATATACGAAAGTATAGATTTATGCGTAAACTTTAATTATTTATTTCAAAAGTGCTCAATACGTGGGTAGAGCTAGTTAGTAATTTATGAAATATATATGGCGATTAAGCTACACTGAATATTCGGCGTTTCATCCACTCTAGGATTCGTCAGGCTTATGCACGAATTCTGTGGTTGTTTCTCGTTTTTATATGGTCCTCTTCTGTTGAGGATTTTAGTAGGTACGTGAAAGAAAATTTCAAAGTTAACATATCTCAAAATGGAACAGCTCAGCAGAAAGAGTATGCAGAGAGCATTCTAATGATACTTGAACCACCTCTGTAGGACAAATAATAAGAAAGTTACAACAATTCTAAAGCTGAAATTTGAGGCTAATTTTTGACAATAGAATCAATGGATTTCCTTAACAAAGTTGTGACCGATATCAAGATTTTTCACAGTTATTTTGTCATAGCTTTCTTATTTCTTGTCCGATTTCAAAAAGACAAATATCACTGGAGAGCTTATTGAATGGAGAACAAGAAAAATCTATTTTGAAAGTTTATTAATGAATTATTTACAAGATTAAGAGGTGAAAGGGGATGCTGGGGCGGAAGATGCAGTCAATTACTAAGGCAATATTACATCCCCGCATATGAAGTCTACTGCTAATGCTGATTTTTTTATGTCAAAATAAACTGCAGAAGCACCGTTTTTTTTATTTCTCATCATACAAACACCAATAAATATAATTTTTTTTTACATTTTTCATGAACTTTTAGCATATAAATTATTAAAATTTCTTTTAGCATATAAATTAAAATTTCGAAAAAGTTGTCAAAAAAACAAATATATAACAAATAAATGTTATCAAAGGCAAGATAAGTTACTTTTCTACCTAACTGGATATATTTTTCGTGTTTTTATTCAGCTCGAATACAGTGTTAATCGATGTATTGGAAAATTCAAAATGGCGCCCGACACTCTCTTTAACACGGTAAGTTCAAGAAAAGATATTATAAATAATAAACTAGACAAAATACTGTTAGAAATTCGCTCATTATATGTTACCGTGACATAAGTTGGCATATATTCGGTGTTTTTTTAATAGTATTTTGTCTTGTTTATTATTTATAACACCTTTTCCCAAACTTACCGTGTTTAAGAGAGAGTGGCCGCCATTTTGAATTTTCCAATACAACGGTAAGCACTGCATGTTTTTCGAGCTGAATAAACATGTTACATTGAATAAAAACAAAAACTGTATCCAGTTTGGTAGAAAAGTAACTTATCTTGCCTTTGATAATATTTATTTGTTATATATTTGTTTTTTGACAACTTTTTCGAATGTGTACAGTAATACAAACCCAAAATTTCTTTTAAATTATTAAAACTTTTAGAATTTAAAGTTTGCAAAATGTGCATAATAAAAAATATATTCATGAAAGTTTTATTTTTTTTAATTTTAAAAATAACTCTTTTTTTTTTTAATTGTAAATTTGTTTATTAGTTTATCATAGAATAAAAAAGCAAAGTAACAAAATGGAAGAAAAAAAAAAGCAGCTCGATAAAATGATAAAATAGAAAAAAATACATTTTGCCGGGGAGAAATGTTTTGGTTTAAAGAAAGTAAAATTTAAATCCTAAAAGTTCATTATGCTGAAATAAATTTTAATAATTTAAAAGAATTTTTTTAGCCAGCCGTAGTTTGGCGTCATTGCCGTTGTTGGAAAATATTTGTAAACAAAGTGCGTAGGTTAACGATATGGCGTTAGTGAAATTTTGAAAATTTTCGTAACGGCTTCACATTTTAGGTAAACTCAAAACCAATGAAGGTAAAGTCATATAGGCTTCATATTTCGCACAAATAAGGTTTAATATCTATATTAACGAATATATATAGTTTCAAAACTATTACAACTTACCTTCAGGTCTAATAATGATGATTTAAATGACACAAAACTTCACTTCAAAATCTTTTACACTTCTACTGAACGTATGGAAATAATTCAAATACCAGCATGTAGCGAAACATGTGTGCTACCTCATCAGTATCCCTGCGGTGTAGTTAACCCCCCGGATATAGGTGGTAGGGGCCAATTTATGACACATACCTCAGTGCACAGAATTACGGCTTACTCAAGTTACCAATGCCACTTAACCCTCGCAAAAGCCTTGGCATTTTCACATACCTAATTTTAGTTAGCCAATCAGCTTTCTAGTATCCACCGTGCCCATTCCTATCAGCCAATGGGCATGCATTTTATCGAACAAACGATCTGTTTTAGAACTAGGTTAGTGGTTTAAGGCAGACCTTTTCCTCCCGTTTATATATATATATATATATATATATATATATAAATATACATATGTGTACATACATATATGCACATATATATACATATATATACACATACATATATGTGTGATCGTTTATGTATATTCATGTTTATTCAATTTATTTATTTGTTTATTTTCTATTGTTTTTGTTAGTTTTAAAGCTATTTTGTATCGCTATCCTAGAGTAAGTTTTATTTTGTGAACACAGTTATTTGCTATTTCTCTTCTACAGTTTAATAGATTTTGGGGTTCTTTAAAGTACAGGATAGTAAATTTTTCATGAAGGCATAATTTACATGGGTCGTCTAAATGCCTACACGTGGTAGCTTGTCTTATTATTTTCCATTCGACTACCGGCGAATGTCCGCTTTCTTTGAGTTCCCAGTATTTATTCGCTAGTGTTGTTTTTGTACAGTGTTTTTTATTGTTGAATGTACTTTTGTGGTCATAGTATCGGGTTTTGAAATCTAAGGAAGTTATGCCTACGAAATATTTCTTATTATTCGGGGTTTCTTTCGCAAATATTGTTGCTTGATAAACTACGCTTTTTGTTAGACATTTATTTTGAACTAGGCAAAGTGTGCGGTGTCTACAGTTGCATTTATCTTGTTCGTTATTAGTATTTTTATTTATGTTATGGTTGTTCTTGTCCGGGGTTGGTTTGTTATTATTATTATTATTATTATTATTATTATTATTATTATTATTATTATTATTATTATTATTGTTGTTGTTATTATTATTATTATTATTATTATTATTATTATTATTATTATTATTATTATTTCTGCTAGTGTTAGTTTTATTTTTGTCATGGTGTCTACTTTTTTTATTGTTTATTTTGTTGTTGTTTACATTGTTTTTATTTAGTATTTTGTTATTATGTGCTTTAATTATCATCTCTAAATTTTCGCAACAACTGTAGGATAACTTTATGGTATTTTTATTGAAGATTTTGTGTAAGGGGTTGATTGCGGGAAAGTGTTTTTCAATAAGATCTAGAAATTTCTTGCCAAGTTTTGTTTTTAACATTTGATTGTATGGGGCCGTATACCAAATTATAGTTCTTTTTCTTCAATTTTTAATTTTATTATAGTTGTTGGTGTTTTGTTGCTTATATTTGATATCTATATTTTTGTATCCACTATTTTTTAGGGCTGTTTCGTAGATATTTGTTGACCTGTTAAATGCATTTTCATCGCTTGAGTTATTACTGAGTCTACTTACGATCGAGTTAGGAATGTGTTTTATAATTGATGGTGGGTGATTGGACTTAGGGTTTACGTAAATTTGAGTAGCGTTATCTTTTAAGTATGGTTCATATGTGTTTTTATCTAAGTTTAACGTGACGTCCAGGAAGTTTGTTATTTTTATGTTAGCTGATATTTCTGCTTTTAGGCCTAATTTTTTCATTTTCTTTTGTATGATTTTTTTAAAGGTTTCTCCCTTGACTTTGTTGGAGTTTTTTATTATAGCTAGTCCGTCATCTCTATATAGGCCGATATCCGTAGTATAGAATATGCTTGTGAGGGTATATAGAATGAATAATCCCACAATATCTGATGCCTCTGCAGAATCTCTGGCACCCATCGCCAAATCAAACGAATTTTTCATTTTAGTTTTTATCCATTGGTTATTGTTATTTATTAGAACTATCGTTTTGATATCTATGACTGGTGTAAGGCTAAAGTAATTCGTCATTGTACTTTTAGTATCGTCTGCACTAAAATGAAACCGTTCAACATTCAGAAGACTGTCACTTAAAACTGATTATTATTTGACGCTTATGCCACAAGTCCTCGCAGTGTTGGCACCTCCGTGGGTTAAATAAAGGGTTCAGATTGTAATTACGTACATAAAAATTTCATAGCTCAACAAGACTCACCTGAAGAAAGTCGTGGTTGACATCGACCGAAACATTGAGAGGATAACATCCAATAAGAGAGTAGTGGGCCAAATAATATGAATAATACAAAAGAAAATGTTTTGCGTTTTATGTCAAGGGCAACTCATGATTTGCGGACATTTTATTTTGATATTATTTTTAGAGGGGAAGGAATCTTGTTTGTTTTCGCTTATTTTGTTGTTCTCATATTTTTGTTTACTCTTTTTCGACTCATTTCCACCATTCACCAATAACGTGAGTTTCATTCTTGTCTCGTCGTCCATAATGTTTACTTGTTGCTACTGTTCACTCAGCGTTTGCCTTTAATACTCTTGTTTACGATTGCTTTTTTAAATAGGATTCTATTTTCTAACATCGTCTTCTGGCCAGTCATGTTCGAATCTTTTTCTTATTTATTTCCTTTATTCAACGCTTTCTTTTATTTTATTTTCTGTTTTCGCCATTTTGTTGTCTTTAATCATTTTGTTTTTTTCAGTTCACGTCATATTCCTTCGTCTATATTATCAATGCCAGTTTTCACACTCTAACAGCAATTTTTCTTTTCAGATCAAATGGTAGCACATTTTCTAAAAACTGCAGCAGTTTCTTCAGCATTATAATCTAACAAACTTCGGTGTCAGATATGTAAAAAAAAAAACTTTCAAAGTAGCAGCAGCACTGAATAATGTGTAATGTTTTCATTAAAAATCTTTATACGTGCGTAGAAAAAGAGACTAAAGATGTTTGTTGTCTGTTACTATTAGTTTCTTTTTTTGGTAAGCAATATTAAACACATGAGAAAGGAGGGCTAGTATTCTCTTAAGTAATTAATTCCTATCTTGAATGATGTCCCTTAACATTCCGTGGACATGGAGGTGCTGCAATTATTTCATCCAACGTGTCTTATTAAAATTAGTTTAGCAGTGCCCATCCCTCTGCAGGCTTCATACCACATACAGCACCTGGTAATCCCAAATGGTCACCCATTTTTAGTACTGACCAGGTTCAATGTCGCTTAACTTCGATAATCTAACAGAAAATGGTGTGTCAACGTGATTATTAACGATAAATAGATGGACATTGCTAACAGAGATCTTAACGGGGGGTTCACGCCTGGCGATTATTAAAGTTTCTTAATAATTAATTAGAGTGTTATTGGCTCTCTGCCTTGCGCAAACTGATCTCAACCCTCCCTTTATCTGTCAACCTCAGTATCCGTGACGTCATGCGTCTCTTTGTTTTAATATAGTTTTTACCTTTTTGACTTCACCTCACTTTAAATGACATTTCTTCCTGTTATCCCTCCGTTGGAATCGGTTTATTCCCCAAACTTCGTGCCACCTTGACCTGTACCTAGCTTGACCTTTGTCAAAAGTAACACTAGCTAATGTATGTTGAATAACAGGGTGTTCATATTTAAGAGATAACGGGGACATGTAATGCAGCAGTAACGATGAGGGATATTTCTTATAACATATATATATACTGAGGGTTATAGGGTGATAGATGCACAGTTCTTATATTTCTTATAACACATATTAGAGAGGAGTAGAGATACATATTCTTGGAAGAGTTACGCAATGTTCATAATAAGATTTTTCATACATTACCTTTTGGGTGTTGAAAGATGACACGACAACAGTTTTACAAAAACACAAAGATGATTCTTTATTCATTGGACCGGTCGAATGATGACGTCAGGATTTCAAATTCGGCATCTACATAGTTTAATGTTCTTCCTTTCGCTTCCAAAGGACTCTGAACTCTCTCCCTGACTGACTAGCAGACTCAACTGTTCTGTCTCAACTCCTGCGATCTGACTAACTCTAGCTTCTATATTGAGAATCCCCTTTTTGCTATGATGTCAGAAGTGTGGTTCCAAAACGTGACCAATTCACATGACTAAGCACACGTTTTACAAACACACTTTTGACAACAAAGAATTCTCAACTAACCTATTTTTTAACCTAACTTATTTTTTTACAATATATTTTTAATTTATATTGTTCGTTCTTTTTAGCTGACATTTTTAATATTCAGTTTCATAAAAGAAGGGCAATCAATTCTTTTTTACAATATAAACAATATCTCACTATTTATTAATAGAATTTAACATCATGCTCTTTTGACATTTCGATTTCTAACATTCTATCTCTGAAGCTTGCCGACAAGGTTCGAGTCTCGGCTTATCCTAATCTCATTTTCACTTATCTAATGTTCTTCTGATTTACATGGAAACAGCCTTTCCTTGTAACATGTATTCGCTGTCCGACAAAGGACCATTCATTATGCAACAAATCTTGTTATTGCGTATCAACTATCGGTTGGATAAAATCTTTAATCAATAGTTTCTTTCAGCCAATCAACAAAGCGAATATATCCACTATGCATTCCAGCGCTAATATTTAAAAAACAAATACAGTTTTCTCTTTTTCTTGTTTATTTTCGGAGACGACAGGCGTGCACACGATATGATATCGCCTAGTCCCTTCGAGAAAAGGGCCTTGACAAACATAAAGAAAGACAAAACTTCTGTACATCCAACAAAGCACACACATGGCGCTCACCAAATGCATATACAGTTTGTACATGTAAACGCACATGGCGCCAACTGAAATGAACACACCTACATTATCTCACTAACAAAGCATGTACGTTGATATACACATCACCACCTCTATCTCATTTAAACACACATAAACACGTGTGATACCAGCCGAAGCAAACATGTGATCTTTATTTCTCTTCACATACAAAATAACCTCTTTCAAAAGGAAGCTTTTGGGGAATTCTTGGAATTTTATTATTCTATTCTAATTGGTGTCCATCAGTTCCTGCGCTGATGAAGAGACTTTGTTTCAGTAAAAGTGTGTACCGTCTCAGAAATGAGTGTATACAAATCGTTTGCTATATTCCGAATTTGTAGCCATGGACCGCCATCGCTGTACTGTTTCTCTTGTCATAAACAATGTTTAAGTCGATATAAATGATTGCACATGAATAATATAATAATAATTTTTAAATAATCTTTTTTTTTTAATTCTTATTATTTGATGGTCTTCAGTAATCAAGTAAAAATTCATTTTCACTTGATATTTAATTTTCATTTAAAAATTATTCCAATTTATTTATAAAATTTTAATTATTAAATTTAATTATAAAATTTTAATTATTAAATTTAATTATAAAATTTTAATTATAAAATTTTAATTATAAAATTTTACCTGAAAGATAATTTATGTGACTTTTTTATCATGATCGTTTTGTGCAGAAGAAGCAATCCATTGATGGCGGCTTAGTTTCGTGGATTCGGATTTGCGGCGTCTAGATAAGATAATTCAATATCGTTGATAAATGAATTCCATCTGAAATTAATTAATTAAAATAAATGTGAATTTCGAAAAAAAATAAATACTTCTTTCTTTTACTGATAGGTCATCGCTAATCAAGATCCGGGGCCACTCGATGATAAGTGTTAAAGAGATTGCCAATTGGACGGTGATCTCCACCAGGAAAAGGCTGAAAACAATGAGTGCAATAGGAAGAAAATTACTTAAGAGAACTTGCTTGATCATCCGATAGTTGTTTACATTAGACTTGAAAATGTCAATGTTGTAGTATGCAGGGAAGCAGCAGTTTGTTCCACTTATAGAATGTTCTATGAAAGAGAGTTTGTTCAATGAAGATCCGTTTGGTTTTGGGTAAAGAGAGACAGAAAAAAGTCTCTGTTATTTTTGTAGTGAGGCGAGATACTGCTGTGAAAGCTTTGCAATGGGGAGCAGTAATTGGGGAGCTCAGTTGAGTACTTACCATGATCATTGTAAAAACATAAATTCAGTAATTAGCTAATCACCTCCGCTTCCGGTCAGATTTTTTCTACCAGCCAAGGTTCACCTCGACAACTAATCAAAGAGACCAGACTATGCAATACCTCTCCAGTCTCTTCGAGCAGTAAGGTTTACTGCTGAACGCCTATTTTTAACAATCCTATTTTCATACTATTTGTAACAATCTATTTTCACACTCTTTTTAACAATCCTATTTTATACTATTTTTAATCGTTCCATTTTCATACTATTTTTATAATCTCATTTTTATTCTATTGTTAACAATCCTATTATAAATTATATTTTCATGCTATTTTTAACGATCCTATACAGTAGAGACAGGTTAGCGACATCTTTTTTGTGTAGAAGAGATTATAGTGTGGAAAACAGACTGAGAAGTCAGTTTTATAGTCTATCAAAGCAAGAAAGAGTGCCCCGAATAATGTTCCCTGTTTTTATCGCAAAATGCTACTTCGATGAAAAATAAAAGAATATATACTCTCGTGTTCATTCGACAAAACGATAAAGGAAATTACAAGTAGTTTTTAATAGTACAAACAAACATAATCAAATATGTTGTACTAATAAAACAAAATATTAACAAGAACTACTTAAATAAATGCGTCATAGAAACTTGAGTAGCATATTAAATACAGCGTGACTAAAAACATGCCACCCATGGAATCGTTAATAAAATCCTCATTCATTTTTGCAATCCAAACATATTTAACACAAATAAATTTTAGTCTATGTCTAACTTCTTCACCGATTTTCAATCTTAAGCGTCACATTTTGTTTTATAGCCATCTTATGATATACAAGGACATGTTGATGATTGTCTTATCATCTTATTGGCTTCATCTAGAATGGGCTTTACATTCATCGAATTTTAACTAACCAGATTTTCATCTATGAAGTTATCTCAAAGATAATATATATCAAAATAAACTCAGACTAATCTTGAGTTGAAGAGGGCCATCACGGCCAACATCAAGGCAGTGCCAAGAATGAAGAGAGCGTTAGAGTTATTGACAATTTTGAATGTCGTATCTAGTTGGGCTTATCATTAAATGACAATAAAAAAGAAAGTGTTAGAAATTCTTGATTGGATAAATTAGTCATTAACTGTTAACTTCTATCAACTATTGTTGGATTGTGAATTTTATTAATGATTCGAGGTAGAAGTAGTTTTGAGAGGACGCCCAGTACTTAGACAGTTTCAACTGTTAGATCCTGTAGATCCTTTTAAAATTGAATTTGCATTATAGTGTTGTGAAATAAATGCCTCATAGACTGCTATAGAAAGTTACAACCGCAAATCCCATGCATGGTAACAAAATACAACTGTCTATTTTTGCCCTTTTCCCCCCTTCATTCTAAGAACATAAAACATCGACTTCTTATAAAAACATAAATTCAACAATTAGCCAATCACTTCCCGTTCTGGTCAGCTATTTTATACTAATCGAGGTTTGCCTCGGCAATCAATCTGTCAGACGAGAAGCTGTCATGATTTATGCAATACCACGTCTCTTCAAACGGTATGAGTTACTGTCGGATGCCTTTTTTAACAATCTTATTTTCGTATTATTTTACTCGTCCTATTTTCATTCTATTTTAAGAATCCTCTTTTCATACTATTTTTAACAATCATATTTTCCTACAAGTTTTACTATCCTATTTTAATACTATTTTTAATAACCTATTTTCATTCTATTTTTAGAATCATGTTTTCTTCCTATTTTTAACGATCAGACTTTAATATTTTTAATTTTTCATTACAATATTTTATATTCATTTTATTTTATTTTTAAGCATTTTCATAGTGTTCAATACATAGTGTTCAATACATAGTGTTCAATACATAATGTTCAATACATAGTGTTCAATACATAATGTTCAATACATAGTGTTCAATACATAGTGTTCAATACATAGTGTTGTGGTCTACAGAAATGTTCGTCTTACTTACTTCAGATATTGCATATGACTGTGCCAAAGGCGATTATTATAATAGATCTCTTTGTTTAGATTATTTTATAATAACTTAAGGATATTTTCTTTTGTAAACTTTCTTTTTCTATTTCATTCTTCCCGCGTTGTCAAATGTCTTGGAGCTATAATTTTAATCGACAATCGACAGGTTAATCAATCACTACATTTTTTAGCAAGACTACACAATCGATAGTGCTGACGTTTTTAACCCCCCCTCCCCACTCACTTTCCATCCGTGTACCAGATTTCCCCCTACCCGATAGAAAACAAGTAAATAACACCATTTTCTTCCTATTCATACAATTTAGAGACTGGCTTTAATCATCAGACCATTGTTTGTGGATCTGTTCCATTAGTTCTTTGTGAATATGGATTATCTCCTCTTTGATAATCCAAGCTATAAAAGATGCACATTTCCGCTTGTCAAGCAGACGAGTAGTCGATTTCTTAATTGAATAAAATATTACTAGATGGAATCCCTTGTCCTGTTTTCATTACAAGCTCATCCTTCGGGAGTGGAGTTTATTGTCGATCGCCAGAAACGTTCCTACTAGGTAATACCGACGGGTTCTTTTATAGTTATAATTTTACCCAACACGAGTGCCACCCCACCTTGGAGGAGTTGGACCACATCTTGCTGCAGTGAAAGCAAGCAAATATAATGCCCCAAGTTCGGGATGGGATTGATACAAACAACATCTGTGGCAAATATTTGATGGTTAATACACCTGTGGCAAATATTTGATGGTTAATACACCTGTGGCAAATATTTGAAAACGAAAGAAAAAATCCTCTCGAACAGGGAAATATAAACAAACTAATCTAAACAAGAATGCCAGATGTGATAATCACCAACAAGAAGAGACATGCCTACCAAATAGTAGATTTCGTCATTACAGCTGACAACAGAATTAAGCTGGAGGAGACAACAAATCTAAGTGAATATATGAAATTTGTCAGAAAGAGAAGAGAACTAGGGAATGTTAAAACTCTTTGTAATCTATATATTAATACGATAGCGTGTGTTATCCTCTGTGTCACGTTTACATCCGTGTCGTTTAATTGTTATATACTTCCATTTCTTGTCATAAATAATTTTACCAAGAGTTCTACATAAGTTTTGGTTTCGGTTTTGATTATAGCTGATGGCACTTAAGTCATCTATTTTTTTTTTTATAAATAATTTTATCAAGAATTCTTCATGAGTTTTAGTTTCGGTTTCGATTATAACTGATGGAACTTCAGTAATCTATTTTTTATAAATAATTTTTCAAGAATTCTTCATAAGTTTTGGTTTCGGTTTCAATTATGACTGAAGGAACTCAAGTTATATATATATATATATATATATATATATATATTGTCATACGTTTTTATTTCGGTTTCGATTCAAGCTAATGCACCCAAGTCATATGGATATATTTTTTTTTTATTTTTTAAATCGCAACTTTATAATATATAAAAATCGATAGAACATTAACTCTGTAATGATATATACGAAATCTGCAAGAATTAAAATATCATATTTAAGCGAACTTTACGACCGAGCTTTACGGGGGTTCGTGCTAGCTTAGATAACTACTTTTGCAGTTTTAACACAAAAGCTACAATAATATCAGAGCGTCTCCATTTACACTGAACATCTACAGAATGTCAACATGATTATATTACATATGAATGAGTCCCCTGTGGAATTTCCACAGGTCCCGCTAGTAATAATAATTTTGAGATCACTACGAAAATTTTCGAAAAAATAGCTGAAATTTGAATCGAATGAAGGATTGGCATGATATAAAGCATAGCACTGATTTAAAACAAAAAAAAAACAAAAAAAAAACAGTTAACATAATAAGAAAAAATCCTAGAATGTGGAAACCAAGTAACATAACTAGGTGCCACTGATCCCCTTTCCGCTCCCAACAAACAATCAGGGTTATGATTAAATAAAATGGCACTTGCCCAAATACAAATTTATGCATAGAACATATTAAGACGGACATGAGAGGCACCGATATTACTACTACTATATAAGAAAATCTTGTAATCTGATATTGACAAACCCCTCCCCCTTAAATATAAAGTGGTTTAAACACTGTAGCAAGAACGGGTGTTACGTATGTAAAAAAAAAAGGTTACAAACGTAAGGTTAGATTATGCAAAAGAGTGGAATTTTCCAATCGAAATAAAATACGTGCACACCAAGTTGCGTCATAACAGAAAGTCGACGATAGAGAAACGAGATCGATTCACTCCGTTTTGGTGTCAAAGTAAACGAACGCCTGTTTACGAATTTTTTTACCACGCTACGAGCGTTGGAAGAATATGCACTTCATACGTATGTACTTTGCTATAAATTATTGTGAATAAGGGAAATTAAATCCCAGAATAAATAATGGAGTTACCTGTTGTTCTTTTTCATTATTTTTATTATTCCACACATAAGTAAAAAAGAAAAAAGAATAAAGAAACAACTTCTCTACGAATATTATTCAACAATATTTTCATGTTTCAATCTTCCGTTATCTAGTGATGAGTACTATGTCTTATATTCATTTTATTTTTATTTTTAAACATTTTGAGTGGTCCATACTTCGTATAACTCTAGTTGTTTTCCAAGGCTTTATCTTCTCTTTTTTTGTTAGAAAATAGTAGATTATTATAGTTTGAGATGCAGTGTGGGTATTTATCCTACTATCACAAAAAGGATCACAAAGTTTGGGTTGAAAAGCAAAATTTTTCTCTACAATTAAAATCATGTACTCCCTAATAAGTGCAAATGTACTGAGAAAAGAAGGTGATGCTACAAATAACCCTCCCTCCCCCAGATTGATCTTTTGAGACACGTTACTATGCAATGAGCCAACTACTTACGAATCAACGAGATGAAGTTGTTTTCTATTAATAAGACAACGACGGTAAATCTGCTGAAGATCGAAGAACTCTGCATGCCATATTACAAGACGTATTAATATCATGGAATGTGGTTGTGGGCGGTTTGAGAGGAGAGAAAGATACGAAAAGTATCGTGGAATCCATACCTCAACTGGAAGAGTACAGAGAGTATTGGAATATTCGGAAGACTTATTGTCATTCAGGGTCAATTAAGAAAAAAACGCCAAGCTTTATCAACGAGAAATGATTACTAAATGGCTGTTCCGGGTACGAAAAAGTAATCTGAAACAATGACAAAAATTAGTGGAAATTTAGGGAAACTTGTGAATTTAACTTCAGGAAACATGATTTGTTTTACCAGCTAGAGATATACTTGTAACGACTCGGTGTGGCCACAGTCGCTACCAACGAGAACAATGGTAAATGGCTGTTGCAAGTCCGTGAAGTTATTTCAAATAATGGTCGAAAGAAACGAAAAGTATTTGGAATCTGGCGAGACTTGTCATTTGGATATCAGGGAATAACACCATTTTGACTAGTGATCGACTACTTGCACGTAATGGTGAATGGTTGTAAAAAGAATGCAAACTAATTCGCAACAGTGATAGAATAGTTTATAAAAGAATGCAAACTAATTCGCAACAGTGATAGAATAGTTTTTAAAAGAATTAAAATTTGATAGAACAGTGATAGAATAGTTTTTAAAAGAATTAAAATTTAAAATTTTAAAAGAATTAAAATTCTGTCACTGTTACGAATTAGTTTGCATTCTTTTATAAACTATTCTATCACTGTTGCGAATTAGTTTGCATTCTTTTATAAACTATTCTGTCACTGTTGCGAATTAGTTTGCAACTAATTCGCAACAGTGACAGAATAGTTTATAAAAGAATGCAAACTAATTCGCAACAGTGATAGAATAGTTTATAAAAGAATGCAAACTAATTCGTAACAGTGACAGAATAGTTGTTAAAAGAATGCAAACTAATTCGCAACAGTGATAGAATAATTGTTAAAAGAATGCAAACTAATTCGCAACAGTGATAGAATAATTGTTAAAAGAATGCAAACTAATTCGCAACAGTGATAGAATAGTTTATAAAAGAATGCAAACTAATTCGCAACAGTAATAGAATAATTGTTAAAAGAATGCCAATTAATTCGCAACAGTGATAGAATAGTTTATAAAAGAATGCAAACTAATTCGCAACAGTGATAGAATAGTTTATAAAAGAATGCAAACTAATTCGCAACAGTGATAGAATAGTTTTTAAAAGAATGCAAACTAATTCGCAACAGTGACAGAATAGTTGTTAAAAGAATGCAAACTAATTCGCAACAGTGATAGAATAATTGTTAAAAAAAATGCAAACTAATTCGCAACAGTGATAGAATAGTTTATAAAAGAATGCAAACTAATTCGCAACAGTGATAGAATAGTTTATAAAAGAATGCAAACTAATTCGCAACAGTGATAGAATAGTTTTTAAAAGAATGCAAACTAATTCGTAACAGTGAAAGAATAATTGTTAAAAGAATGCAAACTAATTCGCAACAGTGATAGAATAAGTGTTAAAAGAATGCAAACTAATTCGCAACAGTGATAGAATAGCTGTTAAAAGAATGCAAACTAATTCGCAACAGTGATAGAATAGTTTATAAAAGAATGCAAACTAATTCGCAACAGTGATAGAATAGTTTTTAAAAGAATGCAAACTAATTCGCAACAGTGATAGAATACTTTATAAAAGAATGCAAACTAATTCGCAACAGTGATAGAATAGTTTTTAAAAGAATGCAAACTAATTCGCAACAGTGATAGAATACTTTATAAAAGAATGCAAACTAATTCGCAACAGTGATAGAATAGTTTTTAAAAGAATGCAAAATAATTCGCATCAGTGACAGAATAGTTGTTAAAAGAATGCAAACTAATTCGCAACAGTGATAGAATAATTGTTAAAAGAATGCAAACTAATTCGTAACAGTGATAGAATAATTGTTAAAAGAATGCAAACTAATTCGCAACAGTGATAGAATATTTGTTAAAAGTATGCAAACTAATTCGTAACAGTGATAGAATAATTGTTAAAAGAATGCAAACTAATTCGCAACAGTGATAGAATAATTGTTAAAAGAATGCAAACTAATTCGCAACAGTGATAGAATAGTTTATAAAAGAATGCAAACTAATTCGCAACAGTGATAGAATACTTTATAAAAGAATGCAAACTAATTCGCAACAGTGATAGAATAGTTTTTAAAAGAATGCAAACTAATTCGCAACAGGGACAGAATAGTTTATAAAAGAATGCAAACTAATTCGCAACAGTGACAGAATAGTTGTTAAAAGAATGCAAACTAATTCGCAACAGTGATAGAATAATTGTTAACAGAATGCAAACTAATTCGTAACAGTGATAGAATAGTTGTTAAAAGAATGCAAACTAATTCGCAACAGTGATAGAATAAAATAGTTTATAAAAGAATGCAAACTAATTCGCAACAGTGATAGAATAGTTTATAAAAGAATGCAAACTAATTCGCAACAGTGATAGAAACAAGCGGAGAGTAGTGAAAGTTTGAAGAAACTTATCACTTTGACTCTAAGGAATGCCACCTGTTTTAACAATGCTCTTTCACTGGCAACATCTTGTGCGGGAACAGTTGTTAATAATGGTAAACGGCTGTAGCCACAACGCAAAGCGATCTTCAACAATCATTGAAAGAAGCAGAGGATACTGGAAATCTGTGGAGACTTCCCGTCACTTATATTCCAGGAAATACAACTTTTTTGCCAGTGAGCAACCACTGGTAATTACTCGTGGTGAGAACTCCTCGTGAGTTAGGAGTAATAATAAAGCGTGACTTTCATGAATGTTCTGTATAGTTCCTACTCTTCGGAAGTAGAAGTTCCTTTTCTTTTAAACGAATCATATTTCTTCTGAAAGATATTCCGTTACGATTGTCCGCAACATAAGGCAGGCGTAATCAACTGACACAAATTCCATTTTATTTTTTAACATTATTCAGTCTTAAGAATTGCCTTGCCCCTTACCATCCATTCCGACCAGATCCTTGATTCCATCAGGCATTCGTGCAATTGTTGGAGTCGTCCTTTCAAATATCTCTTTATACTACGCTACGTTCCATTCTACCGTTTTTTTTATATAGTTTTGTGTGTGTGTGTGTGTGTGTGTATTTTGTTTTTTGTTTTATTTTGTTGTATCAACTTCTATCGTTGCCGATAATTTGGAAGAATTCATCTTTTTATCCTATTGTTATTCGATCTTCTCCTTCCATTCAATATCGGATTCCCGAGAAATTCGATTTCGCTTTCGTCTGGTTTACTAGCTCTTATTTTTATTTATTTATTTTATTTTATTTTTGAATCTTTTATTATCATCTGAACCTTCAAAGCCAGCAACGATGATTTCTATTAGTTTCGACAAGTCTCTTTGATTCCATGCTTCTGACTTTTTGAGATGAAGATTGATTATTTGGATTGTTCGGACTACTGTTCTCATTTTGAGTGTTATTTTTTCAACGTTTTAACGCAATGTGGCGTTGTGGATAAAGTACTTGATAAAATTCCATTGTAAGTTACAATCCTCGGTGCGGACGGCACTAAAAATACCATTGCAAATTACTTACGATTTTCACCCAGTCAGAGCCGACGGCACGATAGCATGCTAATCTCGTGATTAAATAAAGGATTCCGTTCAAAATTCCGTGCAGATTTCCTAATTCGACATAAAAATTCCCAAGT
Organism: Euprymna scolopes; assembly: GCF_053919585.1. Lineage (NCBI taxonomy): Eukaryota > Metazoa > Mollusca > Cephalopoda > Sepiida > Sepiolidae > Euprymna > Euprymna scolopes. Next base: position 54,738,222 of record NC_136512.1, on the reverse strand, counting down.
TCGACAAGATACATCTGAAGAAGGTCGGCGGTTGCAGCGACCGAAACGTTGTGAAAATAACACTCAGGATTAGAACAGTAGCTCTAATAATTCAAATAATACGAATGGAGATTGATATTGTGTCTTACTGTTCTCATCTTGAGTGTTATTTTCACAACGTTTCAGTCGATACAATCTCCGACCTTCTTCACGTGTATCTTGTCGAACTTAAGAACCAGTGGCCTAACGGATAAAGTACTAAGTTATATTTTTATGGAGGTTGAAGGTTCGATCCTCAGTGCGAGTGATATTAATAATACAATTGTGAATTACTTCAGATTTTACCCAGTCATGGCTGACGGAACGAGAACACGTAACCCGGTTGATTAAATAAAGTGTTCCGTTTGAAATTCGGTACATATTTTTAAGTTCGACCGAAATAGTCCCGAGTTCAACAAGATACATATAAAGAATGTCGGAGATTACATCGGCCGAACGCTAAGGCACTTTGTGTTCGTACAACGCATATATGTAGAATTTGATGACGAGAAGATGAAGTTTTGTAATGGAGATTGCAGCAACGGTATCGATTCGACTGACCTTATTTTATATGAAGTAAAGGGTCACCAAGTTTTGGTTAAAAAATATCTTCTCTGCAATTTAAATCAAGTCCATTACACAGTTTCGTCAGCACAAAACATGGTCCGGAAAGAGTTATGAAAACAAGAATACAAAATAGGTTGATAGGTATATCATGTACGATAGAAATGGAATTGAGTTAATGAGTTCCATCTCGTTTAACAAATCCATTGCTAGAGGCGATTAGAGAGCTATGACGTCTTGTCACAGTGACACCTCAAAAGAAACTGCTTATAATTCGCGGAAACATCTTGCAGCATAAGCAAAAATTGCCTCCAATTCGAACGGTAATCACCTCGTCTCGCTTATTTATCCTTCCGCGAGTGAGAACATGCAAGCGTGTTTTCACCGAACCACATACTAATCACTCCGCAAGTGAGAGCGTTCAAGTATAAAAAGAAAATAGATCGTAGTTATTTCACTACTATATAAAAAAAATAATATTGTTATTGTGCTGCCGCTAAGGTAAAAAAAAAATCCGATTTTACTCACTTTAAAATAAATTGTTTCAAAGTCAAATTATGTGGTAGCGTCGACTAAAACGGTGCAATTTTAAATAAATACATTTCAAAATGTATTTATTGATTTGAAGAAAATTGACAATTATTGTTTCTCGTAAGAAGATGGATTTTTTTTAATTTAATATTTATTGTGTTACAATTTTAATAACGAGGAAAGAAAATGTATATTTGTCTTTATTTATTTAAAGAATATTTAGCTGACAGTAATAATTTTTTATATAGATATTTACCATTTCAAAAAGAAATATTATTCGCAGTGAATTATACAGATTAATGTAGAAATCGCCGTGGAATTTCCCAAGGGTCCGCTAGTTTTTAATGTTTTAAGTTGCAAATATATGTTCCCTTCACTCTCATAGATTTGCTAACATGGGATGGTGGTCTCATGACCACAGAACATATACTGTATTGCCCCTTTCCCAAAAGACGTGGCAATGCCTGGGGTATTGTCCTATGGTAACAGAACAGATAATACACTATTACCTAAAGGAATAAGAAATTCTGGAGGGCTGGCGTAATGACAACAGATATTACACTATCTTCGAAAAAAAAGATAATGTCTGAGATGTTCTCATGAGAACAGCAGATACTCTACTATCCCCTTAAAAGAAAAAGAAGGATTATATTATGAGGAACAAACATACTACACTACTCGGCCCAATTTCAAAGGAGGAAGTAATGCCTGGGAAATCGTCTCATGACAACTTAGATAGTCACTATTTTCATCTTCAGACACCGCTTCCTTACTCATATTGTCACAATGCCCTTTTTGACATGATCCGCATACCTATGAACATATAAGTCTGTGTCTTTTGCCAGTGCACCAAGGTGTTCTACAACCACCAGAACAATCGAAGTGAATTATTTTCGGAAGTGTTTTTGGCACATGTGCCAGAAACAGTATCTATCATCACTAGAACTAGACTGTTGTTCTACAATCCTCATCCCTATTCAGTAGTATCCATGGCTTCACCATCGAAAGCATCACTTGGAGGTAACTCTGAATGGCATGATACTTCGTTGCAGGGGACGTCGGTGGCAGTTGTTCAGGTGTAACAAAGCTTTTGGCTGAACCAACTTTTTGGTAGAGACTAGAATATCTCATTGCAGACAGATTGTCTCCAGGTTTACACACGAACAATGCCACCATCACTTTACAACCAGCGTCTTCAATCTCAACTGTTTTTCTTAGTTGTGGAAAACATCTTAGCACAGCTCTTTAAGACAGAGACTTCCTTCAAAACCTTGGTAGAGCGGATTTTTCTGATTCCAAAAACTACGGAAGTGATATCGCATTCCGTGAACAGAAAATTGCTGCAACTTGTTTATAACCTTAATGCTGTATACTATTGTAGGGCTCCCTTTATCCGAGTAGAAATAAAGCTTGTTGTCATTGCTGGTTGACATTGCGTTATGAAGTAACAACACCAATAGATCTGTATCTTCACCAATGACACTAGTACTTTTGTTAGACGACATTGACACTGCTGCCTTAATAATCTCCATGTTTGCCTTCTCATTTGGCTGTATTACGTAGCAACCTTTGTCTTTCACGCGTTCTGACATGAGATTGATAAGAAATTGTTTGTTGTCCACATTCGAAAGGAAATTCTCCTTTTTCCGACAAATTTCGTTCCTTTGGCAATGTTCACTTGTTCTCGATTTTTACGGCGTCTTTGATGGATAATGTTCTTAGTTTTTTGGTCTTCCAATGTTACCATCAAATACTATCGTAGCCTTATCATAGTGCTTTACTATGAAAGATGCATGGTCGTCAGCGATTGAACAATATGTCTTTCCTTCTGACCATTTTAGTCGATAAAGAAGAGAACCTCCGCCAAGAACGTTATGTTCCACATCTGGTACATTCTTAAGACCTGCGTTATCCGAACTCTATTCTTTTATAGCAGCCATCAGTTGTGCTTTGTTTTGTTTGTGTAACAGACGCTTTGCCTCAACGAGAGGTGGTGGGTATAGTGAAAGTTCTTAGGTCATCATCTTATCAAGGGAAATGTCAGCAAAAGAGCGGGGTCTATTGTTCTGTCCTTAGCAACATCAACTGTCACACTATATGCTAGAGTCTTGGATTTCATAAACCGCTTGTTCAGGGTCAAATCGTATTTTGACTAGACTATATATTGAATTTCTATTAGTAATAGATTATCATAAATGTGTATTACAATTTTTTAGCAGTTAACTTACAATTTTGCGGTTTCAGTTTTCTTGGTTTCATGTGGAGTTCTGCTATCTTTGTGTTTAACTTCTATTGTAGTTTCTATATGGCCGGATAGAGTGTGTGTGTGTGTGTGCGTGTGTGTGTGTGTGTGTGTGTGTGTGTGTGTGTGTGTGTGTGTGTGTGTGTGTGTGTGTGTGTGTGTGGTTTTCAGCATTACTTCTGGTGTATAGTTTCAGTCATTATTATTTTTTTTTTACTCATTAGATTTCACACAGGCCATCATCAGAGATCTCTATTTGAGAACAACCTGTGGTGTTCCCTGGAGTCCGAGTAAGAACAAGTTTCCCCAGAATTCCAGTACTCTCCACCTCTTTTGATAATTTTTGCAAATTAATTTGTGTTATGGCAACAGCCATTTACCATTGATTTCTCGCTGGTAACGACCATTGTCCTTCACTGCAATTTGGGTGGCATTAAGCCTCTCCGATGTTCTAGTCCTCTTCGCACTCATCCAGTGGAGGTCTGGTTAGTGCTGGAACGGCGAAATCTACAATCAATCAAGACTTTTCCTTCTTGTTAACTATCATGACATCCGTTCTTCTTGCTTGGATAGGTTTATCTGTTTGTACGTTCAAGTCCAAAAGGACTTTTGTGACTTCTGTTTGCAAGTACTGCTTGTACCATTTGTCTGGGTGTTAAAGGGGAAGTAGTTTGCACGGTTCTCTGTGTACTACCTTCCCCACTTGATTATGCCTATTCTCATATTTGGGGGGGAGGCTAGTTTTCTGCATTCACTTATATGGTTTATCTTTCGTCTCTTTGTCCACAGACTGTGTATTTGCTGTTTTCTTGTGTCTTGTCAATCTTTACTTTGATATGGTTAGTTCTAATTGCGTTATCGTGTAAGGCTGTAATTGGTGATTCAGTTTGTGTTTAGATGTCCTTTTCGCAGCTATATCCAATTTCTTATAAAACGGCCATGCAGTTGTTTTTCTTCCCATTTTTCTTTTCTTGTCTTTTTTCGTGTCGTTCACGCAGTCTTTTATACTAACAAGTCCTCTTTGTCCATCTTACCTCTTTGCATTATTATTATTATTATTATTATTATTATTATTATTATTATTAATAATAATAATAATAATAATAATAATAATAATAATAATAATAATTTTTCGATTATTGGATACAATATAATAATCAATAGAAAACTGGCTCTATAATAATAAATAATGACGTTTAAAGAAATGACGTTGACTAATGATCAGTTCTAAATTACAGATTCCTAGAGGTTGAAGGTTCAAGCTTCGCTACAAGCGATACTTAGTGAGAATAAAATAAAAATTATTTAATGCTTCTACCCGGTCATGGCTGACGAAGCGAAAACATTCTATCTTTATGAATTAAATAAAGAATTTAGTTTGAAATTCCGTACAGATTCCTGAGTTCGACATAAAAAATGTTTTAGTTTGATAGGATGCACCTGAAGAAGGTCGAAGGTTACGTTAGCCGAAAGATTGTGGGAAAAACATTCAAGATGAGAATAGTAGTCCAAATAATATAAATGATACAAATTAGCAATCTTTATCTAAAAATTCCGAAAAATAAGTTCTAATTTTGTTTTAATGATGCTGATACGATATGCTGATGACAATACTGATGGTATTCCACTTATCTAGATCAAGATTTTCAAAACTTCAGTACAACATAGAGCCCCTGAGTGGGGCAAAGTTTTTTCATGGAGCACTAACAAGAAAATTTCTATATATATATATATATATATATATATATATATATATATATATATATATATATATACAGTACCGGCCAAAACTAAGGGACAAAATTTTTAAACTTAATATTTGTTTGAAATAACAACCGTGAAAAGCTGATATTTTGACAACTAGTAGTCGTTATCATTCATAATAACATACTAAAATTTGGATCATTTGCAAAGGATAGAAAAAGAATTATAACAATTATTTATTTATATTTTCAAAATAGGAACGTCCAAAAGTAAGGGACACAATTGAGAAAAACAATGTAAACAGACAAAAAACAATAAAAATACATGTACAATCAATATTTAGTAAATGATCCCTTGCTCTCAATGATAGCTGCACCTCTTCGACTACAAGAACGAATCAGTTCTTGACAATCCTCGATACTAATTTTAGACCATTCTTCTTGAAGCTTTACCCACAAATCCTCCGTGTTAGTGGGATTTCTTTCCATAACTTTCACTCATAAGGTCTTCCAAAGATTTTCTATTGGATTTAAGTGAGGGCTTTGCGGTGGCCAATCCATAATTTCGAAATCTTGCTTGCTAAGGTAATTCATTACTACCTTTGCCTTGTGACATGGGACATTATCTTGCATAAAGGTAGCCCTATCGAAACCTGAATTCTGTATGATTGGCGCAACATGATCTTGAACAATGTTTTTATAGATCTGCGCGTTTACACAAGTTTGTAACCGGACAAGAGGCGTTGTACCTTGGCTAGAAAACATTTCAAATACCATGATGCTTCCGCCCCCAAACTTGACAGTTTTCTTAGTACACTTTGCACTTAATCTTTCACCAATACGACTCTTTATATTGTTTTTTCCATCATTTGCAAATAAATTAAATTTGATTTCATCACTGAAAAATACCTTTGCCTAATTTTCATATTGTTATGTTTGCAAACTCTAATCTCTTATAAATAAAAAAGAGTAAAAAGAAACAGAGAATGTAGTTTTAGTAACTGTATTTGTTTCATTGTCTAAATAAGTTTTACTTCTATTAGTATCTGTAATTTTTGTTAATGTAGAAATCGGCTTCGTTTCTGTTATATCATTCCTATTAATATAAGGTTTTAGCATATTTATGTGGCACATTCTGTTTTTCTTCCTCCTATCTGAGGTGTGTGTATAATGTAATTTACTTCATTAATTTTTCTTTCTATTTCGTATGGTCCAAAATATCTAGCCTGTAAAGAATGATTCAGGATTGATAAAAATGCTAACACTATCTTCCACTTGGAAACTACGTTGTTTACTAGTCGTATCGTGTTTATTTTTCATTCTAACTTGAGAATTTGTTAAGTTTTCTCTGTGCTAATTTGAAAGCAGTGTATAATTTTTCTTTAAAAGTTGATATGCAATCTAGATTTATATCATTTCTTTCGATTAGCCATTTTTCTTTTAGAAGTTTTAAAGGACCTCTAACTAAATTATGGATTGGCCAAAAACTAGTTCGAATGGACTAAAACCAAGAGATTCTTGAATAGCTTCTCTCGCAGCGAACAAAACAAAATGATCTCCATCGTCCCGACCCTTTTTTATATTCGAAACAGAATTTTTTAATCGTGGACTTTATTGTCTGACGAAAACGTTTAAGAGCTCCTTGTGATTTGGGGTGGTAAATCTGTACGGTTTGATAGACATTTCATGCATTACTTGTTGAAATATACCAGACATAAAATTAGAACCCTGATCTGATCAAACGCATACTATTTATAGTAATCGTTTGAGAATGTTCCGGAATCCAATAATTCAGAACACTTAGTTTTTGGAACCTTTTGGGACCAATGAAAAAAGAATACCTTTTCCAGTTATATTTTAAAACTCTCCAGAAACGCTTAAAAAGATATTTTCATTTCCAAATATTAAAGTAATATTTTTATGTTAACTTTATATATTATTTTAATTTATATATTATTTACATTTATTTTTGTATTGTATTTTGCATTTCATTTTATTATATAATATTTCAAGTATTATTATTATAATATTTAATTATGTTAATAAATATTTTTATTATATATTATTTATTAATCATTTTTGTTAATTCTATTATTTTGTGTAAGAAATTATAATTTCTTCACATTTTAAGATGAGAAGATGTTCTCGTATGACAATTAATCAAAAATTGTTGCATTTTTTTGTTAATTTTATTATTTTCTTTTTAATGAACCATCCTGAAGCTCTTTACATTTGTAGTTATTTATCGTAGCTCTTTCTAGTAAAAAGAGATCAAAAATTAAATGTTTGCAGACATTTACTCTTTTTATGTAAAGCTTTTGATCCTCTTAAAGAAAAGGCTTCCGGGTCCCCTTAGAGTCATTCAAGGAGCCTCGGTGCTTCCTGGGGCCTACTTTGGGAAACCTTGATCTAGATAAATAAATAAAAAATAGATGTACGTATGTGTGTGCCTGTGTAAAAATATCTAACCGGTAAACTCTCAAACTTATGATCACATAACACTGAAATTAACAGGAAATAGTAATCATACACCAAGGATGGTTTCTAATGAGTAAAATCTTTGTTTGGATGAATAATGCATACATAAATATGTCGACAAGTTGAAATGCAAAATGTTTATTAAATCTTGCCGTCATATTTCTATTAGTTTTGCGCGTGTTCAAATTCAATCATAGCTTGACATGGTTTAATTTTAAATCTTTCTTATCTATCTGTCGGGTTGGCTCAAACGCTAAGGAATGTGGCTGGAGCGCTAAATGTTTTAGTTTCGATTCTAGCTGATGGCACCCAGGTCATTTTTTTCTTTTGAAGTCCGTACTATATATATATATATATATATATATATATATATATATATATATATATATATTATTCCTTAATTTGGAATTCATTTTTTGAGATGAACATTATATATATTAATCTATTTTTATTTCGGACTATTATTCTCATCTTTATTAGTTGTTATTTTCATCTTTATTGGTTGTTGTTTTTCACGACGTTTCGGCCAACTATTCCTCTGGCCTTCGTCAGGTGGTAACCGCGACGTATGGGAACTTCGAATCTCCTAACTGCATTCTCAGCAATCACTGTCATCCGTAGTTGTTGTCGTCTCACCACGTTTTGGCCAAGTAAACCTCTGGCACACTTTAGGTAGGATTGAAACCGCTATCTTCAGACAATGTCCATCTGGAACCGTAGAGATTCAACGTCTCTATCAACTGCGCCACGGGCCCCCAACAACCAATAAAGATGAAAACAACAACTAATAAAGATGAGAATAATAGTCCGAAATAAAAATAGATCAGTACTATATATTAGGTACAATATAATATTCAATTACATACGGCATAATCACGTTGGACACACCGGGTTCCCGTCAGATCACCGAAGTTAAGCAACAATGAGCCTGGTCAGCACCAGATGGGTGACCATTTGGGACTTCGAGGTGCTGTATGTGCTCTCCGCTTATCTCAGCATTGTTTCCAGTCACTACGCCTTGCCACTGGACTCAAGTAGTCTTGATTCAGGAGAGGTGTGGTTGAGGATTGCACAACTCTTGCCACACAATTACATGCGCAGCTCCTCCTACTCGGGGTATCCTTTGTCTTTCGAGAGTAAACGGAGGCATCATCAATATTACAATTAAAGAATTGCCTCTGTAATAATAAATACGAACACTGCATGAATTAAAATATATTTAAGCGTATTTTACGACCGGGCAATGACGGGCGCCCTCATCCCACGCTAGTATATAATAAAGAGCAATGCGTATTTACAACAAATTTAGCAAATAAAAAACAGACGGGCGAATCCATTTCAAGAATTGATTCGAATCGAGAAAACAAATATATTTCCATTTTTCTTTTTTGTTTCCATACCGATTTATACGTTTTTCCTTTGTTTTCTTTTTTAAAGAATTTTAAATGAATTTTCTCTATTTTTTATTTATTTTATATTTTAATGTCATCAATTCAGATGTTATTTTCTAGGAATATGAATTTTCACACAACCACTAACGAAGGATATTTTTCCCCGTTATCTTTGACGAGGGTGGGTGTACACTCGTCAGAACGTAAACATAAATAACTTCAATTTTGCTCAATAACCATAAAATGTTTTGTTTCCAATGTTTTTAGTTGTCGCGGCTCTTTATAAGCGCTCCGAGTCAGAGATGTTCTTCTTAAAGTTTAAAAAGATGGCGCCATTCTAATCTTTATCTCTCGCTCTCAATTCTTCTGACAATTCATTTCGTCTCTTCGCCTTTGCACACAGAACTATTCTATTTTTTTTTTTTAATTTTATTTCCTCTTCGATTATTTTACCATTTTCTTTCTTTCATAGGCATCGCCTCGCACTTCCACACATACCCTTTTCCCCGCCACTTTCTCTTCTCGGCGAGTTTTTCCCGCCTTTTCACTGTCGCTTTTTTCTTGCCATTTTAAAAGCAGTCGCTTTGCATCTTTTCTTTCACCCATCTTTTATGTTTCATCTTTCGCCTCTCCTCCTCCTTCTACCCCCTTCGTCTCCTCCAGGTTCCAAGAACATTTCTTTGTTAGGTTTCACTGCAGCTTCCACTAAAGAGAATTGCCCAAATATATCCTGTTGATTAGAACTGCCTTACTCTTTAATTCTCTGCTTCCTTTGTGATGCAGTCACGATCTGTGTTAAAAATACGAGGGTGGGGTGCGGGTAGGAGAGACGGGGGGTTGGAGTGAGAGCGGCAAGAAGAAGAAGAAGAAGAAGAAGAAGAAGAAGAAGAAGAAGAAGAAGAAGAAGAAGAAGAAGAAAGAGAAGAAATCAAAAGCGGACATCATCCAATTACCAATTGTATGTCGTTGCAGGTATCTCTACTCTACTGCGCTCTCAATGCCTGTATTTTAATTGTCGTTCTGACGATGTATGTGATACTGTTAATCGAGCCCACATTATTTGAGGAATGATCTGGTGATGGGGAAGGGTGTAATGTGAAGATGCAGAATAGCATCACACGTTATCACTATTTCAAGGCATCGTTCAAGCATTCGTTGCATGTTATAAACTATAGCTTATTATAACATTTTGTCCTAGTAGTGAAATTATTATGCTTTGAAGTGGTTAGGTTTATAGAAATCAATCAAGCCTGGCAGATACATATAAGGATGAAACACGGACGCTTTTCTGCGGCTTAATATATTTTTATAAATTACTGCCCAACTCTACTCACGTATTGAGCACTGTTGAAATAAATACTGCAAATCAATGCATAATATATTATAACTCTTTATAATGCATGTATACACGAAATAATAATAAAAACAACAACAACAACAACAATAATAATAATAATAATAATAATAATAATAATATAATATATTTCTGTTGAACTAATTAACCGATCATTATGAATTAAAATTCATAATGATCAGTTAATTAGTTCAACAAAAATATATTACAGGTGCTATGCGTAAGGGTGCGTAATATGAGCTATATTTAATTTAATTTAGTTTCGTACAAAGAGTGTCAATGGGGGATGGGAGCCATTTGTAAAATTCATATACCTCTGATTTTTTTTTAAATTTTAACAATAGGGCATCAATTAATAAATATTCCCCAAATTTAATTTTATTTTCAGAATTTCATAGGGTTTTCAGGGCGCATAATATGGACACAAACGCTCATTTGAAAAATGAAATATTTCAGATTTTCACTGATCCATGGTCATTTGAAACCAATTAAGTAATTCTGCCGTTAATTTCAGTTTATTCTTCAAACTTCTTAATCAAATCCTTAAATTTTATACATTTTCTAGAACCAAATCATGTAATGGATTTGATTAAACTAAGTATTAGGATTCTATTCATGATATTTAGTAGTATTGCAAAACTATACTATTCAGGAAATTGGCTAATTTATCCTTTATATAACTGAAATGAAATGAGTGTATTTTTGTAATGCAATTTATTGATTTATATATGTAATTTATTAGTAATACATCCATACTTGAATTATAAAGGACATATTTTTTCCAAAAAGAATATGAATTGCATCATATCTCTTTAAATATATTAATCGCTATGTGATGTTACGAAAAAATGTGGTGTTACGAAAAAAAATCTTACTCTTATTCCCAACGCTATGTCCCCTCCCCTCCTTTTTTTTTAAATTTCCAACGATTTTTTGGTTTCTAAAGTGTAACAGGGTCATACATTTCATTACATCAAAAAAATATTTTCAAATATTTGTACTGGTGTTTTCTTGATTTCATTCATCTATAGGAAGTCTTACAATAAAAACAAAACGTTGATGAACACATACCTTTTTTGTTTTGTTCCTTTTTTATCTCTCTACTTCGTCGGAATACTATTTCCATTATTCTCATATATATATATATATATATATATATATATATATATATATATATATATATATATATATATATATATATATATATATATATATATATATATATATATATCGGAAGTAAATATACAAAACCAAAAATGCATTTACATCACACTCATTTTATTAGTAATCTAATTCGTCTTACACGTGTTTCGTTGAATATCATTAGAGACAGAGATATTTTCCTCGAAGAAAAAGACACAGTCGGATATTTTTTTCTTTGGATTGAAAAGGATAAAAATTGGTGAAAGAAAATAGACAATCTTAAACGTCATAAGGGTAAAAATCTTACTTGTTATATATATATATATATATATATATATATATATATATATATATATATATATATATATATATATATATATATATATATATAATGGGACAACAGGAGTATGAAATGAAGACACAAAACTATATATTGGTAGATATAGAATGGGTCATTTATTGACTAATGAAATACAGGCAAAATTTGAGGGATAGAAGGGAATCTTTATGCCAGGGCATTTCGAAGCCTATTGCTTCTCATCAGAAGAGTAGATAAGGTGCTAGGTAGCATATATATATATATATATATATATATATATATATATATATATATATATATATATATATATATATATATATCCCGAGTAGGAGAAGCTGCGCATATTCAGCCATTCAATAAGTATCGCTAACAAAAACAAACAAACAACACACACACACACACACACACACACACACACACACACACACACACACATATATATATATATATATATATATATATATATATATATATATATATATATATATATATTGAGTAAGATGAGTGATAATTTGTAATTAAAATTAAAAACTAAAAATCGTTTTCACAAAAAAGAACAAACAAAATCAGTAAATTGTACGATCCTTTCGGAGAAACGATGTTTTTATTGCGATAGACAATAAGTCTTGGACAATAATTTTATCATTTAGTTTTTTGTAACAAAGTCTCCTCATCAGCAAAAATATTGGGTGGGTTTTTTTTTAAGATACCAAAAATAAAACTAGCATTTTTTTTTAAGTAAGGCAAATGTATCTTTGAATGGTTCGCCTTTTAAAGCTCGTAAGTATCATCGTCATTGGGGTGCTAAATTTAGTTTATGGATGCTTGAAAAAGAACATCCCAATGAATGCACTGACGATGATACTTACGAGCTTTAAAAAGCGAACCATTCAAAGATACATCTGCCTTACTTAAAAAAAAATGCTAGTTCTTTTTTTGTATCTTTAAAAAACCCACTCAATATTTTTGCTGATTTTGTTTCAAAAAACTAAATGATAAAATTATTGTCCAAGACTTATTGCTTATCTCAATAAAAACATCGTTTCCTAAACAATCGTACAATTTATTGATTTTGTTTGTTCTTCCTTCTGAAACCGATTTTTAATTTGTAATTTTAATTATAAATTATCAATCATCTTACTCAATATTAAAATAGCTTTAGGATATATATACCTATCGAGCTTATTATATATCTACATTACAACGAGCACTGTTTTCTTTTATTTTAATTGTATTAAAGAAATAATACATTAAAATATACTCTGCTCTTTAGACTGTTGTTCTAATCCCCTTAATATATATATATATATATATATATATATATATATATATATATATATATATATATGATTATTTACTATAATAATTACTAAATATCTACGGACACTAGTGTTTCATCCGTTCGGGAATCATCAGTGCAGGGTGTCACGATTAACACCGGTCGATATATCCGAACCCGGCAACAGAAGCCATTAGCAAGGACCTAATCCATTCGGCCACGGTTAACCGTGAGAAATACTGTTGAAATTTAAACATTTATTTTTTAAATGTTTTTTGACGTCTGTAAGAGTGATCTAATCATTAGATGATGATCTGAGCATAAGAGCTAAATTGACCGATTTTTATTTCAACTGAAATTGCTCAACAATAAGAAAAGAGTTACTTAAAGGGGCTGATATAATTATTTAATATGATAATTATCAAATACCTATAGACACTAGTGTTTCAGCCTTTATGGAATCATCAGTTTTATTTAGCAATTATATATATATATATATACATATATATATATATATATATATATATATAAAAAAATTGGAAAGTTAACTTCCTTTAACCATGTTTACATTTTAAAAGATCCACATTTTGATGAATCGTTCGTTGTCATATACACAAGCAAAGTATACGATTTTTTTAAGTGCGATTCGTTCAAAGGAAATTTAAAATGAAAACTTACCTTCCATAGAACTCATACACGATTATATCATAAAATGAAATGTCGTGGAGACAATATGAAGTGAAAAAAAGCATTAAACATAATGGAGAAAAAAACAAATTAAGCAGTGGAAAAAAAAGCAAACAAACGATTAATTGACTTCATTCAAATCAAAGAACGTCTTCTGAAGATAATTTAAAACATATTTTGTGTGATTAAAATATATGCAAAAAGTTCTTAGAGAAACAAACTCAGTTTTTATATACTACTACAACTATTACTACTACTACAAATAATAATAATAATAATAATAATAATAATAATAATAATAATAATAATAATAATAATAATAATAATAATAGGAATAATTCATGAAAACAACGTTTTCAGAAGATGTTTGTTTATCAGAAGGAAACCGGTCAATCTCTTGTTCATTTTTGTTTTGATTATTTGTTTTTCTGGGGTTTTTTTTTTTCAATTTATCTTGCACTGTATATATATATGCATATATATAAAATCTAGTAGTAGTAGTAGTAGTAGTAGTAGTAGTAGTAGTAGTATAAAATTTGGTTAATCAATGCGCTTTTTTCTATATATTTCTATACACAAAATACATGATCAAATATTTTGGGTTTCTGGATTGAGTCATGTTTTTTTAAATTGTTCTAATTCGCTATAATGTTCAAATACTCGAAGTATAAACCAACTCATATTAAGTTTGACTCTATTACCCTCACTCTCCTTCCCTCTATGTTATTTGATCCCTACCCCGTGTTTTTGTTTTGTTTTGTTTTTATTTATATTGGGCCTCCTCATTTAAATAGTGCAACCATAAATGAACCTACCACCAGAACACTTCTATGTTGACAATAAAAAAAAAGTTTTGTAACAATAACATCTATTATATAATGGCAAGTCGTCTAAATTTCAATCAACACCATTTTCGAAATTAGACCCAAACAGTAGTACCTCTGAGTTATGACTTTTTCATTCAGCCTATTTTCGTCGTTAATACGATATCATTGGCATGAATATAAATACAAATGTTTTTCTGATCATACTTCAGACAGATAATAGTAAAATCAAAGTGAACCTTACTGACCAAAACGAATATATGTGTGTGTGTGTGTGTGTTAGTGTGTGTGTGTGTTAGTGTGCGTGTGTGTCAGTGTGTGTGTGTGTGTGTGTGTGTGTGTGTGTGTGTGTGTGTGTGTGTGTGTTTTACTATTAATAAAATAAAATGAAACACTTATTGCAGAATTTATAGACACCCAAAAAACAATTGATTTCTAAGCACGCATGGAAAAGCTATAATATAACAACATGTTATATATATATATATATATATTTACACGGTGGTCACCACTTATCAAGGCCCGGAAGCCACTCAGGGATAAGGGTTATTGCAAGTACATTACGTTAGTGTGGAGATTTGATGAAGTGTTTACTTAAGGGGGCGGTTCATTAGGAATTTGTTAACGTTGGACTTGAAGACATCCAAGCTGTAGTCAGGTGGGAAGCAGGCAGACGGAACAGAGTTCCACAGGCGTGCGGTTCTAAGAAAGAAGCTTTGTTCATGGAATCCACGTTTTGATTTAGGTACAGATAAAGAGTGGGGGAAATTTTTCACAGTGGATTCAGCTAGACGGGTGTTTTTCGTTAACATATATATATATATATATATATATATATATATATATATATATATATATATATATATATATATAGAGAGAGAGAGAGAGAGAGAGAGAGAGAGAGAGAGAGAGAGAGGGGGGGGACAGAGAGAGAGGAGAGAGAGAGAGATAATTCATATATTTTAAAATGTATGAGGCATTTTTTCTCATGTTAATATTCTTCTGAAAAGAGTTTATCTTTGAAAATCCATGGAAAAATGATTTTTTATTTATTATACTAGTATCATTTCCAAAAGCGAAGCCTTATATATGTATATATGTGTGTGTGTGTGTGTGTGTGTGTGTGTGTGTGTGTGTGTGTGTGTGTGTGTGAGAGAGAGAGAGAGAGAGAGAGAGAGAACATATTTACATCTTAAATTCTACGCAAGTATGCTAAACGTAGAAACTATGTATGAATAGAATTCAGCGTAATAGAGAAATGAAACAAATTATCTTATAAGAAACCATAAAAAATGAATAAGTAATTAATTAATATTCGCTTTCAAAGGAATATGCAAATAAGTTAACCTTCATGTAGTCGCTCGCATGTTAATGACTGAGTAAATAAGAAAAATAAAAATATCAATGTCAGAGCAAGAAAAAACTCAACTTTATATATAGAGATTGATGTACATAGATATGTACAGGATGGTTTTAGAGGCAATGAACTTTAAATTGACAACTCTATTTTCTTTAGTTGCAGATTATTTTAAGTTCAGCTTGGTTTGGCAATTCATTATGAAGAGACTAAAACTCGAGCAGATTGTGCAAATGTATTTAGAAAATCATTTTGAAACATTTTATGAACGAATAATCTCGCGAAATGGACCTGTCAGTTTAAATTATAAATGCTAAAAATCAATATTTTGAATAAACCATATATTTGTATAATAGAAATATTTTTTTGTGATTTATTTTAATTTAAAGTTCGCCGCTTCTGATAAAAATAACACCATGTGTGTGTGTGTGTGTGTGTGTGTGTGTGTGTGTGTGTGTGTGTGTGTGTGTGTGTAAATCGGCAGAATCACGTTGACACATCGGTTCTCGTCAGATCACCGAAGTTAAGCAACATTGAGCCTGGTCAGTATTAGATGGATGACCATTTGGGAATATATATATATATATATATATATATATATATATATATATATATATATATATATATATATATATATATAATTTTTAAATCCTCCCCTTAAGGAGCAACACATTGATGTAGGGAAAATAATTTCCAATAGCATTAAAGTAAAATGTTCAAAATTATGGCAAACAAAATAAGTAAATAAATGTCACGCACACACATACACACAATATACAGGGTAGAACAATAAAGTTGTCACCCTAAATAAAACAACACTACAGCTTTATTTTAGAACTTTTATTTTAACAAATCAATTCAGATAACGTGATTATGTAGTAGAGCTGACATTTATTCAATGTAGTCGCCTTCAGCCTCAATCACCGCCTGGATGCGGGTCCGGAACTGGGAGCATGCCTTTTCTACAAGCGCCAGCAGGAACTCGGCGAATACTTGGCAGATGGTGGTAATCAGGCTGGCTTTGGCGTTGTGGGCGGTCATGTTTGTGATGTTCTCGACATATGACCAAACGAAGTAGTCCAGCGAGACGGCCAATGAGAGAAGAGTACAAAGTCGTAGCACTCCTTCAAACTTAGGTCTCTTTGGACTTATGGGCCGGCGCTGAGTCCGGCTGCCATACTTTGGGTCTGCCAGGGGCCACTTGATTGCACCAGGGGATCACCACACTCTTCAGCACATCCAGATGCACTTTCATGTTGACTTTCAAGCCTACTTTGAAGATGTGAGGCGGCATGACGTGGCCCTCGCTTGAAACCACACCAAAGACCATAACCGTGGTCAGAAACTTTGTTTTCATCACCCTGGGTACGCCCTCAAGCGTTTAACCGTCCAGATCTGCTATTTGAAGGTGCTGACAATGGTCCTGTTGTCATAATTTGGATCGGTAAAGAGCATGAGTTGTACAGCGGCGCATCTCCAATCTCGCTCGTTGAACATTGTGTCACTTTCAGATATGATAGAAGGCCCTATCGCTCTTGGGATTTGTACAGAACTGGTCAACTAGTAGATGGTCTGCAACAAAAAAAGAAAACCGGTTTTCATCAAACGGAAATGGAATTATTTTTATTTATTGCGGACTATTATCCCCATCTTTTTCTTAGTTGTTTCACGACGTTTATATATATATATATATATATATATATATATATATATATATATATATATATATATATATATATAAAATAAAATTTATGCGAATCAGTGATACATGTTAATGTTCAAATAAAAATTAAGGACTTTTTATAATTTCTTGTAAGAACTTTTTTATGGATTAAAAAATATTGTAATTTATTCAATTTTTCATCATCAATGGGCAGTGATTAGATGTAAATACATAACATAAAGTTCTCGTTTAGATAGCCAAATAATGCAATAATAATTCTATATCTTTCTCTCAAGATACTACGTTGATAAGGATAGATACACTCATTTTTTGGAAAGTTTTTATTTTATTGATCACAACATTTTAGAAAAAAAATAATATTCCAAATGATATTTCAAATGTTTTTTCGGCGCATGAATAAGACCTTTCCAGTTAATGCGGTTGGCATTCATCATTTTTTGTGAATAACTTATATATAAGGAAAAAAGATAGTTACGGTTAACGTTGAAACGTAGATCAATCTGCGTAGGGTATTTTCTGTTGTTTACTACTATTTATATACTTATAAAGTCTTTAATCTTTTGAAAATATAGTTTTTTGTTTGCTTTTTTTTGGGGGGGGGTTAATATGCTTGAACTAGCTGGGAAACCCGTCGTTGCCCGGGATTGAATGATGATCAACGAATATTTCATTGAGATCCGTGAAATCGCCTGGGAGGAAGTTTCACATGCCCCCATGCAGTAACTTAATCCATAATATATGTTATTCTACATTGCACTCTAGAGAACCTACTGGTTCTTTTATAAACTTATTTTATATAAACTTCTTTCCAGTAAACGAAAAAAAAAACATTAAGAAATTTACGTGCAGGGTTTGAACCTACAGACCACGTCATAAAAAAATAACACGTAAATTTTCAAGTTTTATAAAATTCTTTGCAGTTTATGAAAAAAGAAATTAAGAAATTTACGAGCGGAGTTTGAACCCAAAGACCACGTCATGCAAAAATTAAAAAAAAAGAAAAAACACGCTATCCACTTACCTACAGTATAATTTTCACGGCCCGTTGTTCTATCATTGTTGCTAAACGACGACATGGAAAAAATGGCTTTACCGATGAGAGATAAATTAAAATAACGGTTTCGATTATCGATTATCGTTAATTATCGGGGGTATTCTGAAAATACACTTAACTAAGATCATTCCTAAAGTTCTGTAAATTTTAAAGAAAATCTATTCAGCAGTTTCGGAGTCTATAAAGAACGAACTTACACGCATTTATATATATATATATATATATATATATATATATATATATATATATATATATAATTATTTTCATACCTACAGACATTAGTATTTCATTATTTTGCGATTATCATTGCAGAAAGTGATGATTGCATCTAGTCGAAGGATTGCTAATCCCGTTACGAAGCCACCTTTGACTCCATTAGTAAGGAACGTTAACCCTAGACTACCGTCAATCGTTATATATATATATATATATATATATATATATATATATATATATATATATATATATATATATATATTATAAACTATATTATATATAATTTTGAAAAGGGTTAAACCTTTTCAGTTTTTGTACCTTAACTTTTCTTGCCTGATGATATCTAATATGATTTAAACGGTCTGCACATCGTAGCAAGGTATGACTGTATTTACATAAAAATATATATATATATATATATATATATATATATATATATATATATATATATATATATATATATATATGATATGATATACAGTGATGATCATATTTATTGGCACGGTAAAATAAATGTTAAATTTTGTCTAATAAATTCTAAAAAAGGGATTAAATTAAAGAAAATAACAAAGTATATTATGTATTTTTAACTGGCCTTTCCGATGCAGCAATCGGATTTTAGAAAAAATAAATAACAAAGGAACAACAAACATAATTGCAAAAAACCCTTGTTCAAAATTATTGGCACGGCTTTGTTTTTCTTTTAGTATCAGTATAATATCAATCAATTTCCGGTTTACGTGCTTTCTGAACTTTTTTATAGCCATATTATGCTTGTTTAACGCTAATTCAGTGAATAATTTTTTTCAGATAATTTTTAGATAGCGATTTATTTAAACTATTATAAGTGACTAAATTATAATTTTCAATCGCCATGGTTAAAACTAAGGAACACAGCGAAGACGTCAGGAAGCTTGTTGTAGCATGCCATACCAATGGGGAGGGCTATGATAAGATTTCAAAGAAGCTAAACCTTCCCAAATCCACTGTTAGAGCCATAATAAACAAGTTCAAATCGCAAGGCCACGTTATGAGTTTAGAGGGTAGAGGGAGAAACAGGATTCTTTCCCCAAGAGATGAACGGAAAATTGTTCGACAAGTAAAACAAAACCCAAGGATCTCTGTTGGGGAGATTGTTGATGAACAGAGCACCTCTGGAGTGAATGTATCTCGATATACAGTTGGTAGAGTTTTGAAGAGAGCTTGTTTAAAAGCATGTCGTCCGAGAAAGACTCCCTTATTGAAGCCTATGCACCTGAAAGCAAGGCTAGCCTTTGCAAAACGTCATATTGATAAAGATGTTGCATTCTGGAAACGTGTTCTATGGACTGACGAAACGAAAATAGAGTTATTTGGCCATAATAAAGTGTCTTATATTTACAGAAAATCTGGCGAAGCTTTCCTGCCTAAGAACACCATACCCACAGTGAAGCACGGTGGAGGCAGTTTGATGTTTTGGGATCCTTTGCTGCCTCTGGACCAGGGCGACTTGTTAAGGTCACAGGTAGCATAAAAAAGGAAGATTATGTTAAAATATTGGATGAAAACCTGAAAGACTCTGCTAAAGAGCTCTCACTTGGTCGTCGTTGGTGGTTCATGCAAGATAATGACCCAAAGCATTCGGCTAAACTGACTAAGAAATGGCTTGAGGACAATCATATTAATGTTTTGGAGTGGCCATCACAAAGCCCAGACCTTAATCCAATTGAAAATTTATGGAGAACATTAAAATTGAGGGTAATGCAAAGGAAGCCTAAGAATCTTATTCAATTGGAGGATTATTGTCAGGAAGAGTGGGCTAAAATTACTACTGAAGAGTGCAACAACTTGGTTGTAAACTATGAAAAGCGACTGAGGAAGGTAATCAAGGCCAAAGGCTATACAATTGATTATTAAATAAATCGTGCCAATAATTTTGAACAAGGGTTTTTTGCAATTATGTTTGTTGTTCCTTTGTTATTTATTTTTTCTAAAATCCGATTGCTGCATCGGAAAGGTCAGTTAAAAATACATAATATACTTTGTTATTTTCTTTAATTTAATCCCTTTTTTAGAATTTATTAGACAAAATTTAACTTTTATTTTACCGTGCCAATAAATATGATCATCACTGTGTATATATATATATATATATATATATATATATATATATATATATATATATATATATATATATCGATTGGGTTAGATGTTGACAGAACAAAGTGATTTATTGTCAGTTTCGAACTAAAAAAAAGTGATTTATTGTCAGTTTCGAACGAAAAAAAAAAGTGATTTATTGTCAGTTTCGAACTAAAAAGCTAACAGGTGATACAAGAACAATCAAAACTGACGATAAACAACAATTTATATAGTTTAATGAATTTAATTTTCTCCACATTAAAAATGAGTTCGGGCGTATTTCGAATTCTAAATAAATAAGGTGAACTTTAACGAAAATCAAGAAAAATATGTACATAAAATTCCTCCACATAAAAATGAAATATTTATATATATATATATATATATATATACTAGCAAAAGTACCCGTCGTTGACTGGGTTCAAAAACAGTCTACAGAAAATGGACTCTGATTTATGAAAGTATGATAGGTTATGAAAAGGAAGGGTTGTAAAAAGATAGGTTCGAATTTGGAGGTATCAAAACCAAAGCAAAATATGATGAAAGTAAAAATAAAATAGATAAACCCCATAATTTATTATACCATACCTGTTCACACTGAAACACTTATCACAATATTCTGCGGATCTATATAAAAAAAACCTTGCTAAACTTTGTGACATATTTCCATTCTATGGAGGTCAGGCGCGAACGAACACCCCATAATTTTATTATACCATATTTCTTCAAACTGAAACATAATTATCAAAGTATACTTACTCAGATAGATATGAAAAGTCTTTATTAAAGTGTGTGCCTATTTCCATTCTATGGAGGCCAGGCGCGAACACAGACCCCATAATTTTATTATACCATCCCTATTTAAGTTAAAACATACTTATCAAAGTATTATTATGTACACCTATATCAAAAACACTTGTAAACGTTTTTTTTTTAATATTTAATTTTTTTATTTCCATACTTTGTGGACCAGGCGCGTACGCAGACCCCACAATTTTAATGAATCATCATTATGCCAGATCAAACATACACATTGCTGTGTCTTGATACATCTTCTATCATTATACGTGATCAGTTTTCTATAATAGTCAACCATAGAGGAGCCTATTCATGACCAGACACACACACAGACGTCCATATATATATATATTGAATTCTCACCTCTAAAAAATAAGTTATAGTCTCACCAAATATTAAAATGTTGTTTTTTTTTTTGTTTTTTTTTATTAAATTAAAATAATAAGGAATAATTTTCCCTATTACATTTTCATATATTTATAAATATGTGTATGTGTTGTGCGTGTGTGTGTGTGTGTGTGTGTGTGTGTGTGTGTGTGTGTGTGTGTGTGTGTGTGTGTGTGTGTGTGTGCGTGCGTGCGTGTGTGTGTGTGTGCAAGATAGTATATCACGTATATAGTTTTTCAAATCTAATATATAAAAGGCACAATGTCTGTCCGTCTGCCTGTCTCAAAATTTTCAAACTTTATCTATTTTTTCCAAAACTAAGACTCGCAGAGCGGTGCTAGAGGCCGTTCTTTTATGGGTGTTAACTGTTTAAAATAGTTTTTAAGGAGTTAAAAAGTGTCAAACTTGAAAAAATCGTTATACATTTTTTACATATAATTTAGTTTAGTTTTAATCAGCTGATATGCCTGTCACGTTGGTACTGTGGTAACGTCACTAACTTTGAATGCTACAGTGTTGCTCTTGGTTTCAATTTTAGCTGATGGTACCCAAATACTTTTTTTACATCTCTATAATAATTTATACGAAATCTGGAAAAATTAAAATATCATATTTAAGCGTATTTTACGACCGGGCAAAGCCGGGCGCCCCCTCCGGTTAGTCTTATATAAAAGATGCTTTATAAATGAGTAACTAGTAGTATAAAAATATATTTGTAGCAAATGAGTTGGATGTTTATGTTATTTATAATTTAATTTTTACTGTTATGTATTGAGATATTTTTAATCTTACCTTTTTATTTTTTTTAATATATTTTTTCACTGATGGGAATTTTATTTTATTATTCTCCTGGTTTTCAATTAATTTTTCAAATTAATCCGTACTTTAATAGGAAAGCAAAAAATGTGTTTATTTATGTCCCTGCAATTAATTATTTTTTTGTGTTTTGTTTAATTAGTTTTGGTTTGGAAATTTATGGTTTTAGATGTTTTAAGATTGCCCAATTAATAATAAGGGTTATGCATATATATGTGTGTGTGTGTGTGTGTGTGTGTGTGTGTGTGTGTGTGTGTGTGTGTGTGTGTGTGTGTGTGGCTTAATGCGTGAGAAGAAAAGAGAGAGTTCAAGAGGAGACTTAACTGGATAATGCCAAGCTCAACAATTATTATTAGAGCTTATACAATAGGACAACAAGAATATGAAATGAAGTCACAAAACTATATATTGGTAGATACAGAATGGATCATTTATTGAATAATGGAATACAAGCAAAATTTGAGAGATAGAAGGGACTCTTTATGCCAGTGAATTTCGAAGCCTAATGCTTCTCATCAGAAGAGTAGAGAAGGTGCTAGGTAGCATGGGGAAGATGCGGCATCTAGCGTAGGGTTCATTAGGGGCGAAAAAGATTAAGAGGAATTATAGAATGTTGGGGGAAGCTTTATTGAATTCTAAATAAACAAGGAGAAGCTTGTTATATATAGTGTGATGTATAAGATTGTATATGATCTTTAACATAGTGTTGAGTTTAAGGAGCATATGTTTTAGGGTTAAATTAGGGATGCATTGTTGCTGTGTGGTAATTTATTTTAACGGTTTGTGGGGTGTCTATTTTCTATGGAGTGGTATTTTTGACATGTGCAACCTAAACGGCAAATGGCGGCTATAAAATCGCTTATAATTTGGGAGGGGGGGTTATGCAAGGTTGTAACATTGATTAGGTAATATGCGGCATCATATTATATACAACAAGCTTCTCCTTTATTTATTTAGAATTCAATAAAGCTTCCCCCAACATTCTATAATTCCTCTTAATCCTTTTCGTCCCTAATGAACCCTACGCTAGACGCCGCATCTTCACCATGCTACCTTGCACCTTCTCTACTCTTCTGATGAGAAGCATTAGGCTTCGAAATTCCCTGGCATAAAGAGTCCCTTCTATCTCCCAAATTTTGCTTATATTCCATTATTCAATAAATGATCCATTCTATATCTACCAATATATAGTTTTGTGACTTCATTTCATACTTTTGTTTTCCCATTATATATATATATATATATATATATATATATATATATATATATATATATATATATATATATATATATATATATATATATAAATTGTCTGTATTTTGTATAGGTAGAATGCTTTCATTTCAGCATTATTAAATGAATCATAGTGTTTTTCATAAAAAAAATGTTTCTAATAAATGGATGTTTCGTAAGGATCACTATAACTCAGTTACGTTTGTAAAAGCATAACATGTTTACACATTATATTATGCAGAAAATTTGAATATCATATGGATACTGGTGGTTTCGAAAACAACAGTAAATAGTAAAAAGTTTAGATATGGGACACAGGCAATCAATTCAAATGTAGGTATAATTATCACATAGTGATTTTCCGGGATGAAACATACAATAATCATATCACGCTATCTAAATATATATGGAATAATGCATTGAAAAACAGTATGATTCGTTTAATAATGTTGAAATGAAAGCATTCTACCTATACAAAATACAGACAATATATATATATATACATGTATACATATATATATATATATATATATATATATATATATATATATACAGGCATACATATATACATATATATATGTATATATACACATGTATATATATACACATACATATATATATATGTACACATACATATATATACACACACACATATGTATATGCACACACACACACACACACACACACACACACACACATATATATATATATATATATATATATATATATATATATATATATATATGGTTGAAAATCGTATTAATACATTGGAAGGGATGAGCGCCTCGAAAATTGCCTTAGATAGTAGTTTCCAATGTGTGAAGAGTCGGTCTTAAGCTCTGGTAGCGGTAGAGGCAGATTTGACTGAATAAGACGCGAAGTGCAATCCTATTGAAATGCAGGCAGAATGGTATGAGGAATTCGAATAAAACAAAAGAGAGATGCCTACGTTAAAAAAAAAAAAAAAAAAGAGGGTCAGAGATGAGAAAGGTCATAAGGGGTGGGAGTTAAACAAGAAAAGAACATATCACGATGAACAGAAACCAAGCAGGAATGGGAAGAATAAAGGCGTGGCCGATCACCATCACAACAAAATTCAATTATTTATAAAAAATAATATTTCTATATTAATAAAACTCTGTGGCCATTTTTCACATGTCTGTGTTTGTGTTTCCAGTTTTCCTTGACTTACACTTTATTTTTCTTATTTATTATTAATCGATTATGTCTTGCAATAAACAAAGTGCAATAGGGTAATGTTTTATGACAAACTCTTTTTAAATCCTTTTTATAATAATAATCTAATTACAAAATTAAATCCATCAGACTGCTTTTCGATTTCTTCGTAAATAAAGCAGCCATTTTAATCCTTTGTTAATAGTTTTGAAATAGTGAATTACTTTGTAAGCTTTCGAAATTTGAAAGAAATTTAAAAGAATTTAAACTTCCGATTAGAAACTTATAAGGAAATCCTAATTTATTAAAAGGTTGAAAGTTGTGTAGCTATTTCATCCTAATCATTGTATAAACCGAGATTAAAACAATATTACTTTAATAAAATTGGTTATAATTTATTTTATTATTAATGATTTAATGACCAAACAACATCGGAATTGTTACATACAACTTTCAAAATCCTGTTTCAAAAATAATAATTTTAAAATAATAATTTTGTAACAAAAGATTATATATATTTATATATATATATATATACATATATATATATATATATATATATATATATATATATATATATATGATAATAAAGGAAATAATATTCTATCTTTCCATACATATATGAATTTAAAAGAAATGAGTTGAAAAAGAATATTTTCTTTATAAAACAAACCTCTCAAAGGTAGAAGTTATACTCAATTAAGAAGAGCAATTTATAAATTAACTTTAAAAAATTAAAAATAAAAGTTACATAGAACTTTATTAAATCATTAGGTCAATTAGGACGAAAATATGAGGAAAATGGAAAAGACCCTATTTAGACTACGTGATTTCGAAGCTAAATGCTTCTCATCCGAAGAGGAGAAAAGCCATTATTATACAAGGATAAAAGTATAAAAAGTAAAACTGAACATTTCGATTAGAAATGAAAAAAATAGGGGATAAAAGAATTAGAACTAATAAAGATCATGAAAAGAAATACCAAAAATGTAGTAGTAGGGGAGGAATATATAAGAGGAAATTGAGAAGAAAAAACATAAAAAGAAATAAAGCAAAAATATATGCAGAAAACAATTAAGAAAAAGATTTTAAGTAGAGGCAAGAAAGAAAAATGTTCAAAGCTTTATAAGTAGTCCGACTAGAGACCTTAGGAAGGTGATTCGGATAAGTTGACAGTAGTCTAATATAAAACGCCTCGAGATTACACTTTAGTGCAAAGTTTCCAGGTAAAATAATTCTAAAAAGAATTTATGTTGACAATCGATTCGAAAATGGCTCCAAAATGAACTCAAATGTAGGATTTTTGGTTGGAATCATCCTCACAAGAATTTCATATGTTGGTAGTCGGTCTTAATAACTCATGTGTGCAGACATATAAAAAAAACTGTTAAAGGTTTAGTATGTTTTCAAGAAGGGTATACAATAGAAGAATTGGGAATATTATATTCAGTAGCGAGAGGAGTTGTAATTTTTCTTACTTCTATTATCGGCTTGATTGGGTCTCTTGGAATCTGTCCACGGGTTTTCGTTTTGTTTCGTTTTGTTTGTTTGTTTTTATGTGTTGTTGTTGTTGTTGTTGTTGTTGTTGTTGTGGTTGTTGTTGTTGTTGTTGTTGTTGTTGTTGTTGTTGTTGTTGTGGTTGTTTGTTTTTTGTTTTTGTTTTTGTTTTTTTTTTGTTGTTTTTTGCCATCCTCAATATTAATATAAACACCAACTTATAAATTCAATTTTGAATTGTACATAAATTCAACTTGCCTAGTTTCCTCAAAGGGATATTTATATTCCGGGACGCCAATAACATCTTTTTTATTTGTTTTCAGAATGTTAAACCTGCAGCATTACATACTCTTTTCTACATAATAACTAGGGCTGTGACAACAGCATATTCTTTTCATTGTTTTGACTCTCGTGTACATATCCGACACAGTTAGACACAGTTAATCAACCAAAAACTACATGACTCTAAATAAAAGTATATGATATCACCGGATACACACTCGAGAGTCAAAACAATGAAAAAAGGATATGCTTTTGTTTTGTCCTAGCCCTAATAATAAGACATGTAATCACCAGAAGGATTTTAAAATCCAGTTATCTCCCTTCTCGTGATTGCAAGGCATTGCAATCGGTGAATATAAAAACGGACGCACGAGAGAATCATTCTCTTTTCTTCCTGTTTCACCTCGTTTCCTGCATGCATTTCACGATATGTAAGATATTTCCCTCAACTTCCACACACATGCACACGCATGCACTACGTACACATTTTATGGACACAATCTCAAGGCAAACCATTTTATGGACACAATCTCAAGGCAAACTCTGTCAAATTTGCAGGAAATAAATGTTTTTGCATACACTATCATTTTCGTGCTGCTGTTTTTTTTTGTTGTTTTTTTTTTCATTTGTAATTGCTTGTATAGAGAGGAGACATTGCCAAAGCGTCAATCAACACATTCAAGCCTGATTAGTCGTTAGATGAATGACCACTTAGGAATACTCGATTCTGTGTGCAAAAAAACGGATCTAGTGACTTACCAATCTACAACTATAATGAACAACCTTGAGTCGTTCATTGCGATCAGATACCGGCCGACGAGGGCAGATCGATTTCAGGTTCATACTATCCTACGTAATTTCCCATATTTTCTGTACTCATTTTTGCAATATTCCGAATTGTCTGGACTAAAACTTTTCTCAAATCAGAATCACATTGCAAGAGTGGCCTTTTATCTACAAAACCTAGATGAAAAAAATAAAATAAAAGTAATATAGCGCTTAGATCTGAGATGTTTAATGTTTTAGATAATGAAAAGTGTATAAAGCTGCTGAAAATTTATTGTTTGCAATATTTTTCAACGGGATGTATATACACAGGTGGGAATTGGGTTAGTGGTGTTGGTGAAATGCATTATGAGATGAGCTGACTACCTGAGCATGCCATGCTCCAATCTAGTCGACTCCATATCATTACTTTCACTTACGGATGTTGACAACCTTTACGTTGTCTCTTTTGTTAATACCTGAAAGAATTGGTAGAACCAATGCCAACAACAAGATCAAGCCGGTCAAAAAAATGTACAATGTGATTAATATGAATTTACTTTACTTTTACACCAACAAACTTATCCTTGAGTTGCTTTTGGCCTTGATAAGTGGTAACTCATTAGTAAAGATTAATCAAGGCCGTATTTTACTGTAGTTATTTTGCACTTCCTGTGTCAAGTCTTTTCCGTTGTTGTTGAATCACGTTTATCATCAAGTCGTGGTACCATTATCGATCCTCCTGACTCTTTCATACCATCTCGCTCTATCCTCCATCACACCTCATAGACCTGCTTAATCCTCTGATTGATGTAAATTCTGTGCAGCCTCCTCACTGAATTACATCTCTGTTTTGGCAGATGTCATCTCTTCAGCAGTGATCAGCGAATCTGGTTCTTCTCTCTTTGGTCAAGGCTGAGATCCCAGGAAGTTGTTTGCAGAGTTGCTCTCTCATGAGGTGTTGCTCCTAGAAGATATTAAGGCCAGCTCTTTGGTGTACACATTGTCAATCTTTTGGAAAACGTTCCGGTGTTACTTCTTTAGAGAAGAAGGCATATTTCATGTGAGTAGGAAGTTTTGACTTCCAAATTGTTTTCATCTTGTCCATCCCAAGTCTTGTTGATGCGCACATTTACTTCTCTCTCTCTGCAATTTTACTTTGCATCTTTACTACCAAGATAAGTAAACTTATCAACAATTTTACAAACGTTCCATTTAGGGAAGAGATATTTTCGTGTTGTTTCAGGAGAATCTTTGTTTGTCTGTTTTTGTTTGTTTTTTGCTTTTTTTTTTTTGTTTTTGGGGATTTTTTTTTTGTTTTATTTTGGGTTTTTTATTTACCCTAAGCAAGACGTATTGTCACAGGCGTAAAGGCTACTATTTGGAATAGTGTTTAATGGGATTTTTTTTTTTTTTTTTAATTACTTTGTTAAAATATGTTTTTAAAGAAAGATTTTTACAAATATTTCTATATTTTCTTGGAGGTTTAAATATAAACTGTTTGACTATTTTAAGAGATGCGATGGCGGTTCAAAGGTTTTCATGCTTTTGTCAAACGTTCACTGGTGACATCCTACTCAGGTGACTGTAGTTTTTGTTAACGTCACGGAATGTTATCCACCACCTGAAGCCATTGTTGAATTCAAGACTCAACCTCCTCCCCATCACCACCGATTTTTTATTAATACAATCGACAATATGGCTGCATTCAAGAAATTATTAGATTTTTCCAGAAAAAAATTGATTATCGATTCATTCAGCTCACATTTTCTTGCCCACTATCAT
This sequence comes from Euprymna scolopes, assembly GCF_053919585.1. Classification (NCBI taxonomy): domain Eukaryota; kingdom Metazoa; phylum Mollusca; class Cephalopoda; order Sepiida; family Sepiolidae; genus Euprymna; species Euprymna scolopes. The sequence continues at coordinate 54,708,518 of NC_136512.1, read as the reverse complement.
CTTGTATTATTTGGATTATTTGGACCATTTGCTTATCTTGGTGTCTATATCCATAAAGTTTCGGTTGATATAACCTCTAACCTTTTGGAGGGACATCTTTTTGAACTTGGGAATCTTTATATCAAACTCAAGTTTTTTAACTGAATCCTTTATTTAATCCACAAAGGTAGAGTGCTTTTGTTCCATTAGCCATGATCAGGTAGAAGTATTTATGTTTAGTCTTTGTGGTTAGAAGCAAGAAAGACAAGTCTTACCGTGGGTGCTCAGCGAGTTGAAAGAGAAGAGGTGGACTGGTGAATCTGTTGATATCTACATGAATGAGATAAGGAGATTGGTTGAGTTGTCGGGCATCAAGGGACACGCCACGAGTCACGTAGTCAAGATGACTTTCGTTACCGGGTTCCCGGAAGAGATATCGAAAAGGTTGCAGCAGGTCCCGGGAGTGGAGACGCTGGATGTGAGTGAGCTGCTTAAACTGCAAAAATCTTGGTGAGCACCCAGCCCACGGAGCCTGGAGGAACGACAGCAACGGTACAGCAGGATGTGGGCAGGAATCTGCCGAACCCGGGGATGGCATGCTTTGAATGCAGGGGACCACACATGAGAAGAGACTGCAGGAAGTTCTTGCCACGGACAGTGTGTTACAAATGCAATCGGAGAGGCCATTTAGCGGTAAAATGCACAAGTTCGGGAAACTGGCGAGGGGAGGCCGACACGCCAGCGGCCGCCCCGATTCAAGAATAGTGGCGCACCCGCAGCAGATGCCCAAATAGAAGATTGTGGTGGAAGGACGGGAAGTTATGGCCCTGATTGACACTGGCTGCACCACTACCATGGTGCACACTACCCTGGTCGGAAGATGGAAAGGGAAGGGTGAAGTAGTGGCATTCGATGGGTCGTGAGTGAAGTGTCCGAGGGAGAAAGACCGTCACTATTGATATTGCTGAACGTCGGATGAGGGTCCATGCAATTGTCACTGATCGCCTGGCGCCTGGCGTCCAAGCCATCATTGGAATGGATGTTATATGCCGCCTTGGAGGTGCTACCATCACATGTAACAACGTGAGGTTCGGACTAGCTGAGTGCGCGATGACGGAGCAAGCCCCCAGAGGGATCAACAAGACCGGGGAGGAAAGAAAATTGTCGATCAAAGATCAGGACTTCCGAGCCGAATTTGACCGAGAGCGGTGGACGGTGGAGTGGGCATGGAAACATCAAGCGCCATCGCTGACAAACAGAGTGGCGTGCTACACAAATTCGCTTAGAGGAGGGGAGAGAAAGGAGTTTGAGCAAGAAGTCGACCAATGGATTGAGGAGGGGATACTGATGCCTTGGACGGATGACATGGAGTCGGGCACTTTGCCGTTGATGGCCTTTCTGCAAACAACTAAAGGGAAAGTAAGACTGGTCCTGGATTTCTGAGAGCTGAACGGCCATGTTAAGTGCCATATGGGAGGCGACACCGTAGATGTGTGCAGTGAGACCATTAGGGAATGGAGGCAGATGAATGGCGCATCTGAGTTGGTATATCTAAAATCTGTCTATTTGCAACTCCATGTTGCCAAGAAGCTCTGGAAATATCAGTTAGTCAAGTACAAAGGCAAAACCTACTGCCTTACGCGAGTGGGGTTCGGGTTAAATTCGGCACCCAAGATTATGTCAACTATCCTCAGGAAGATTCTGGAGACAATGGGAATGGGAGATGGGGTAGTGAGCTCATACATAGATGGCATTCTGGTGAATGAGACTGTGGTAACTGCCAAGGAGGTAGTGGCTCATTTGAAGAGGTTCGGGTTGGTCGCCAAAGAGCCGGAAAAATTAGACGGAGGGGCTGCTTTGAGCCTAAAACTGAAACGAGGTGCGTCAGGTGGCCTAGAGTTTTGCAGGGGAAACGAGATCCCACAACTGAAGCAGGAGCTTAACAGACGTGAACTTTTTTCCATATGTGGAAGGTTGATCGGACATTACCCCATTGCTAGCTGGCTTAGACCAGCATGCAGCTACATAAAGAGACACACTGAAGGACGAAGATGGAATGATAAGGTGGGAGAAAGAACGGTCGCCATGATGGAAGAGCTCCTGAAAGAAGCAAAACGGCAAGACCCAGTCCGGGGAACCTGGAACATACCGCGAACATTGGATGGAGTTGTGTGGTGCGATGCGAGCAGCATTGCAACAGGGGTCGTTTTGGAAATTGGAGGAGTAGTTGCAGAAGATGCAGCCTGGTTGAGGAAAAAGAATGACATCAGCCACATCAATGTGGCGGAATTAGATGCGACAATAAAAGGGGTCAATCTGGCCTTAAAATGGGGACTACGTGACATCTGCATCAAAACAGACTCTGCCACGGTGTTTGCTTGGCTAAAGTCTCTCATTTCAAGCGAAAAAAGGATAAAAACGAAAGGGGCTGTGGAGATGTTAGTGAAGCGCAGACTTGGGGTGCTGGCTGAGCTGATGCAAGTTTTGTTTGAAGCTTCGCGTAGACATGGTGGCTTCTGAAAAGAACCGAGCAGATGCTCTCACGAGAGTGAAGAAGAGTTGGCTGTTGCCAAAAAAGATGTTGTTGCTGCATCGGATCTAGATGATGTTGGCATGTGAGAACTGCACAATTTGCACCATATGAAGGTAGAGAGGACTTGGTACTTAGTGAAAAAAGTCGACCCGAGGATCACCAAGGAGCAAGTGAGGCAAGTGGTCAGGACATGCGACAGATGTCAGTCAATTGATCCTGCTCCAAGCACGCATGAAGCTGGCCAATCGGAGGTGAGTGGGACCTGGGAGAGACTGGTATGCGATGTCACCCATTACAGGGGTGGACTTTACCTGACCATGATTGACTGTGGGCCCGGGCGATTTGCCCTATGGAAGAAGCTACGAGGAGGAACAGGCAATGAAATAGCGGCAATCCTTGATGAGGTGTTTTTGGAGCGAGGCCCAGTGGAAGAGTTGTTAACCGACAACGGGACTGCATCCAAGTCAGTAGCAGTGACAGAAGTACTGAAGAAATGAAAGATCCAACAATTTTTCAGAGCTGCCTACAGACCCAGTGGCAATGGGATCGTGGAGAGAAACCACCGCACCATAAAGGCAGTTGCGGAAAGAGGAGGCACCTTACCTGAGCAAGCCATCTTCTGGTATAACATGTAGCCTAAACTGGGACAAGTACCAGAGACGGTCCCGCAACTGTTAACGTTTGCATATTCTTGGAGACATCCCAGAGTGGAGCCAGCAAGCTGAGAAGTAGAGGCCACAGGGACAATTAAACTCGGGGACGAAGTATGGGTGAAGCCACCGGGGGCGCGCTGCACCACACAATGGAGTAGCGGTCGCGTGACTGGGAGGAACACTAGTAACAACATTGTGGTGGAAGGAGTCCCGAGGCACATTCTCGACATCAGACCAGTGGAGGGCGAAGCAGTGGAGGGGAGTGTGCAGCCACAGGAGGAGGACGAGACACCTCAGAGGCCAAGTAGAGAGAGGCGACCGCCACAGTGGATGAGAGACTACGAAATGTGGTCTTGAGATCAGGGAGGCATGTGGTTAGAAACAAGAAAGACAAGTCTTACCATGGGTGCTCAGCGAGTGAGTTCAGGCGAAGAAAAGGAAGAACAAACATGGCAGCCAGCATTTTTATTTCGTCCGTTCTCGTAATCTCGTGTGTGCAGTGCTGGGAGATTATTCCCGATCAAGCAGGAGAGAAGGCAACGAGAGTAGAGACAGAGGACTGTAGCGAGAATCTTTCTTGAACATTCCATTTGTGTATTTGAGGTGAACCCCCCCCCATTATACTTCAGTCTTACTAAGTAATGTTTGTCATAAGGATTGAACTTTCAACCTCCAAAAGACTGTCAGAACTGTTTGTTAGTGTTAGGTAACAATTAGTTCTAAATGACAGTCTGTTTTATTTTTTTTAATATATTTTTAATTTCCTCTCCTTTTTTTTTTCGCCTTTATTTTTTCTTTTCCATTGTTTTAAATCTTTCCTAGTGCTATGAGATCAGACAGCGACTTCCTGACTTAAATGTACCAAACATATATGTTATTGTCTTGGGTTTTTGCTTTCCTTTGCAAAACTCAATCATGTTCTGCAAAACCAAAAAAAAATAATTTTTATCTACAAAACAACCAAACTAAACACAATGAATAAATATTTGGAGACATAAACAACCTGAGGCATAAAAATATTTTTCCAAAATTACTGCATTCGGCATTAAATAGCCTGAAAGGCCTAAAACAAAGCAATAAACAAACATTTAAATCTTCCTTTTTTTTTTTTCTTTCCACTCTCTTTAAATCTTTGTTTCTTTCCTTCTTTTTTTATTTAAAGTTTTTTTCTCCACTCCCATCTAATTATTGTGGCTTTCTGGAATTTTTCATTGAAACATTGAAATGGCGCCAAGATGTCTTCAAAACATAAATACGCCCCACCAAACAGTAAGCATAACACTTCACACTCATCAAATATTTTTGAAATGTTAGAACATCCACTTGAAACACGGTTACGCCCATGAACATGATATTGAAATATTAGAATGACCTTCAAAATTTTATTTATACACAGACATTGTGAAAATCTAACTGAAACACTAGAACACCTGCCAAATGTTATCAAGTCACCTGTCAGAATGTTGTTATCGAGTACTGTGTGTAAAGTAAAAGATTATTTGTTGTTTACTAAGGAAGAACACAGAACGCATGTTACAGTGAAATCTGATATGACTTCTGCCTCTTTTTATTATTCTATTATACTTCCAAAGGAAAGAGTTTTTTTAGGAACTTCTTTTTTGGAGAGTTATCTAAGGGGAGGTAATGGTGACATACTATCACATCACCTTTCTTTCAAATGACTAAATGAAAAGAGAAGAAAAGGGAAATTTTAGAAAACAACAAAAGAAAGCAAAAAAAATGTAATTGTTCTATCTTTTGTGTGGTGTGATTATTCATCCAGATTTGATTACTTGATCTGTTATGTAGCTGTTGTAGGTGTTTGTGCCTGCTACTAGAAAGATGTTTGTTGCACCAAAAACAAAAACTTTTTACTTGGAGCTTAAATTTATCCATCTCTTAATGTCCATTATGTAGTTTTTTAATGCCTCGTGTTAAATTGATTTTGGTATTATTATTCTGTTTCAATAAAATTCCATTTTCAATGGATAGTTTGTTCTGATAAGATTAATATGATCGCATATTTTTATTCACTTCCATGAACATGTTTGAACCTCTTAGAATAATGTCTTTTAATTTGCATAGTATAGAATCCTCATTTGTTGCTTGGTGCAACTGAGCTATTTTGGGGTTAAAAATTGAACAAAATCATCTGTCAGGTTCAAGTCAATGGCTTCTTTAGCTTTTCTATTGGGTAGCCTTGAGAATCCATCCACTAATGCTATATTTTTTCCAGGGCGATATACAATCATCATATCATATCCTTACAAATGTAACATCATGCGTTGGAGACAAGACAGAGCTGCAACCAGATTTTTTCAGCTAATCATTTCCAGAGGATTATGATCACTGTCCCATGGGATGCATATCCATATATGTAAATCCTGAAGTCTTCACACCCAAAAAAACTACTAGAAGCTTTTGCTTTATGTTGGCACAACATTATTCAGTCTCTGTTAAAGATTTTGATGCAAACATTATAGGTTTTCCTTCTTGAAGGAAAGTGGTGCCAAGTCTTCTACTTGATGCATTAACTTGGATGACTGTTTGTTTTGCAAGGTCAAACTATGAAAGCAAAATCCTTGATTTGCTGAAGGATGATTTTTTGTCCACTAGTAATCTGTTTAGGAAATCTGACAGGTACGGGCTGAAGGGTGCCATATATGTGATGATTCCTAGCACTCTCTGCAGCTCGGTGAAATTCAATGAACTGAGTAACATTTTTATTTCTTTTACCTTGCTGGGATCAGGATGCGTATCATTTTGATCGTAGATTGCACCAAAAAATTGAACTTTATGGTTGTAACAAAATCCTTCTTTCTGTGCGATCCTCATAAAATTGTGCAGGTGCTTGTCATACTTTTCCAGGATCATTTATCCATTTTTTGGATAAACACATCCTGAGAAATCACCAAACCAAAAGGCATCCACTGAAAGCAGAATCTTCCAAAAGAGGAGTTGAACATAGTCACAATAGTTGTGAGTTTGCACAGAGTTTGATGGATTAGTAACTATATTTGGCATCCAATTGTGAGAAGTATTTGGCACCAGAGAGCTTATGTGCAAGTCCTTCTACTGTAGGGGCCAATTGCTTCTCATGATGGCTATGTTAAAATCTTAAACACAGGCAGAGTTGTCCCTTGATTTTACACACATAAACCAAGCTGCTTACCCATTCTATAGGTTCGTTTACACTGCGCACCATACCTCATTTCATGATATTTTTCAATTCAGTCTGAATTTCTTCCCTCATATTTATGGGACATTTTCTAGGATGGTTTCCTGATTTCAGGACAATATGATATTAACCCCCCAAAATAACCAACATTGTCAAAACGGTTTGGGTACATATTTAACAGATCCTGTCTTGATCTCATTGGAACGGGGTTTCCTGAATGGCACGAAGTTGGCTTATCAGTTTAAGTGATCAGTCGAAGTAGCTTTATGATAGTAAGTCTTTCTGTTGTCACAACGAAGAATTTAAGTGTCTTTCATTCTCTTTTGTGTGAACAAAAGAAAAGTGAAGAAGATGGCGTCTTTCTTAGAACTGCACGCCTATGGAATTGTCTTCCATTTCCCTGGTTTCCAGCTGACTACAATATGGTTGTCTTCAAGTCTAACATAAAAAGTTTTTGATGAGCCGTTCCATATAAGTTAACAAATTTACCGAATTTCCATTACTAACGATTACTATATTGTCCAATTTCTACTGTACACTTTTTAACCCTTATCCTCGAGGGCCTCTTGGCCTTGATAAGTGGTGATGCCTATGTAAAAAAAAACACACACACACTATATTTTGATTGATCCGTTTTGCATAATTATTAGAACCATTATATGCTGTTAAAACAGTTGGTTTGTGCCAAGAAGTGGCTGTTTTGCTTGAGTTATGAAGTGTTGGAACATCTTCCGGAAGGTATGCTACGGAAGTGTATTGCCTTCTGCTCCTGTATCGTCTTTAGCTTTCAGAAAGTGAGTGCTTGGGAAGTTGAGAAGTTTAACTAGAAGGTTTATGAAGATTTCTGTTTGACGGTCACTTTGTTTCTGGATAGTGTCGAAAGATATTTGTTTGAATTTTTCAAATATCCTTTCATTCTCCTCTGATGGGCTTTACACAGTTGCTGTGTTCTTAGTGCTTGTGCTGATAATGGTGACATACTCTCACATAGAGTGGTTGTCTTTGTTGAGAATGTCGATACAGGAGATAATCAGTTTGTTTGAATAAGAAAAGGGTCACTAGATTTCAAAAGAAGTAAAAAAAAACGTCTTCTCTACAATAATATAAACTAGCAGAACCCGTGGAAATTCCACAAAAGTTGAAAATTTTTAAAACATATTATAAATAAAATGGATAAAAAATAAAATTAAAAAATAACGACAAATTTAAAACAGTTTTTTAGCAAATTATTTTTTAACCTTTTAAAGCTAATCGATTTCAAAAATTTAGATTTTTTTCAATGAAAATTCCAAACACAACACAGTGTTTTGTTTTTTTTTTGTTTTTTTTTCTGAATAGTTTTTAATATAAATTATAAAGGAACAGATGTCAATTCACTTGCAAAGTTTTTTAAATTTTAAAAAGAAACTATAATCAAGAAAATGTAGTCTCCTCTCAATGTAACTTTTTTTAAATCATAAAATAAAATAGCTAATTTGAAACCATAAACAGACAGCCATGTTTTTGTGTTATTTTTTTTTTTAATTTTTGGAAAGGAAATGGCTTTAATGATTTTTAACTGATAAAAAGCAACTATAAAAGGAGGTCATTTGTTTCTCATTAATTAATGTATGTGATGATGATGTTTTTTTTTTTGTGACACTGAACATATGGGCAAGTAAATCAATATTTAGATATGTCTTTTATTTAACTAGAGTTTTGAATCCACACTAACTTATTTGCCAATCCATGCCTTACATATGTTGGTTTCACTGAATTTGCTTTATTATAATCCGTTCACATGCGTATGGATGCGTATGGATGCTTATATATTCCAATAGATTTATATACTCATTTTTTCCAGACTCAATAGAAAAACAATGAAACGATTTATCTCCCTTACATCGAAAAATATAGAGCCTTTTTTTATTTACCTACAGCGGATTTTTTTTTTTTACACCTTCATCCCACTTGAACGTAAGGGTCTACTAATTGGGACCATATCTAAGAAAGATTAACAAGATATTGTTGATGTTACATTTGAACTTCTGCATGTCAGTACAGTCATGAAAGCAGGTACCAGGGAGGAAATTCCAAATTATTGCTGCTCGAGGGAAGAAGCTATTAGAGTAGAAAACTTTCTGGCATTTAGGGACCTCAACAGTGAAGGGGTGAGATTTTGTTGCTAAGCAGGTTTGTCAGGGGTATGTATGTCGAGAGGGCACAAGTGCAATGAGTTCATCAGAACACATTCCATTAAAATATTTGTAAAACAGGCAGAGAAATTGGACAGGGGTTGGAGCCTAGTTGACAAATCGGCACCTATTTGATTGGAGACTCTATTTTGGACGTTAAGCCAAGAGGGAGAGACTAGTAGCAGATGCACCCTCCCCCAGATGTGGCAACAATACTTCATACATGGGCGAATAGTGACCTTGTAGAGGTACAGGATACTCTCGGGCATGAGTAGTTTTCTAGCACAATAGAGGGAACCCACCTTCCTTGCAGCAGTCTTCACAACGTTCTTAATATATTTGTTTCAGTTCATATTTTCTTGGACGTTAAGCCAAGGAGTTTGAAGGAAGAATTCTCAAGTAGAGAGTTATTTGTCATGGATATCGGTGGTTGTAATTGTAATTGTAATTAAAAGATAGCAGATTAGTTTTACTAGCATTAAATTGTTAAAAGATAGCAGATTAGTTTTACTAGCATTAAATTTACCATCCATTTATGGCCCCATTCCATTACGCTCCAGAGGTCATTTTCTAACGATTCTGCCATTGTCTTAGATTTATGTACATCTGTTTTTCTCTCATGCATGTTATAGAGAGTTGTATCATCAACAAATATACCCATCTCGGACACAATATTATCAGGGAGGTCGTTAATGAATATCAGGAATAAAAGAGGTCCAAGGATCAACATCTGAGGCACACCCGCATTAATGTTATGATGCTTGGATGAACGTCAATCAATGACAACCTGGATGGTCTGATTGTCTAAGAAGGATCCAATTATATTTAGTATTCGTCCAGTTGTGCCATATGATTTAATTTTCATTAGCAGCCCTTCATGCCACACTTTGTCAAAAGCCTTAGATTTATTAAGAGCTACAGCCCTGGCTTCACCTGCCTTACCCAGTGCATGGTAAATGCATTCAGAGATGGCTGTTAAAATATCTGCAGTATCACTTCCTTCAGCTCACACTAGTACTTGATTGATTAAGGTCTCAAAGATTTTAGTGAAAAGGAGCAAGAGACTGATGGGCGATAATTAAGAGGGTCAGATCTTTCATCAGAATTCTTGTACACTGGTACCATAGAAGCTATCTTCCAGCTAATAGGTAAGCAAAATTCAGCAAAGTATTCGTTATAGAGTTTGGAAAGTATGGAGCTAACTTGGCTGAGCATCTCTTAATTAGTATAGTAAGGATGAGATCAGGCTCATACACATTAGAAGTGTCTAAGTTTTTATGATTTTGCAGACATAAGGGCTGACTTTCAGATCATCAAGTGTGGCTTCAGAAAAAAAAAATTGGGGGGAGTTATTTGTTGGCTCAAAGGTGGAGTTGGAGGCGAATCGCCGGGCAAGCAGTTCTGCCTTTTCAGTTGCCGTGCATGCGATCTTCTGATAATTGGGTTGTTTTGTATTTACCATTTACCAACATGTTTTTCAGTGTTGTTGTTTTCTTTTTGTTTGTTTGTTCTTTTTTTTTTTTTTTTTTTTCAGACCAGAACAGTAATCTTCATATTATTTGGATTCTTTGGACTACTGATCTCATTTTGAATATTATTTTCACAACATTTTGGTTGGTATAACCTCCGACCTTCTTTAGATGTATCTTATCAAACTCTAGAATCTTTCTGCTAAATTCAGGACTTGTTCTGTCAGTCATGACTGAGTAGAAATCTTAAGTAATTCGTAATTGTATTTTGAGTGTCGCCCACATTGAATCTTTAACCTCCTTAATGTTACCAAGTACTTTATTCATTATGCCATGGATACCAAGAACTCGTGGCATAGTGAATAAAGTACTTGGGAGTTCAACAAGATACACTTGAAGAAGATCGAACGTTACATCAACTGAAACATTGTGAAAAAGAACACTCAACATGAGAATAGTAGTCTGAAAAATCCAAATAATACGAATAATCAATCCTCATCTTAAAAATTCAGAAACGTTACGAAAATCTTGTTCGACTTACTAGAATTTTCATAAAAAAATACAGGGTGGAATGATAAAATTGTCCCCTAAAGAAAATAACACTAAAGTTTTATTTTAAAAAATAACACTACAGTTTTATTTTAAATAATAATATTACAGTTTTATTTTAAATAATAACACTACAGTTTTATTTTAAATATTACCATATGTAGTGATAAAATTCCAAACTAGGAAAAATATACGATTGATTATCAGTTGGGACATGGGAAGAGTGCATAGCAAGCCGCCCGGCGTTGCCCTTAAAATATGCTTAAATATGGTATGATATTAAAGAAAAAAAAAACAACTTGTCTCTAGTGAAAAAACAAGTAAATAAATACGCCTTTGTAAAAGTATTGAGAACAGGATGTTTTTTTGTCATCTGCCTTTCTTCATTTCTTTGTATGTTTTGTTTCTGTATATCCGGTATTCTCTAGTAACCGTCTTCTATGCTATGTCGTCTATGTTGTGCTATTTGGCTGTCGCTAAGATGTGCATGTGAAATTACAATGATTAAACATTGTCCGAAAAAAAACAGTTTCAAAGTCACCTTTAACTCTCTGCAGTATACTAAGAGAGTTAAAGGTGACTTTGAAACTGGTTTTGAATGTTTCAACCGGCAGTAGTTATCATTTCATAGACTGAAGATTGTATAAGCATGAAACACTAATATCGGTAGATAAAGATAATGAATTTTAAAATAAAAAAAAGTATTGTTTTCATCCTTCAACAAGGATTGAGCCTGTGTGAGAATTGGTAATAAGCCATCAACCTATACGTAATGCAAAGTTATGGCTGCTGCTGTTGACTAAGCATATGACCACATGATTAATCTTACTGTATATGTCCGCCAATTTGAAATAATATAGATTTTAAATTTTCTTTTTCTCATATTCATTCTTATAAATATAATAATTATTTTTATAATTGTAATTATATATATATATATATATATATATATATATATATATATATATATATATATATATATATATATATATATATATATATATATATATATATATATATATTAATGGCAGCTGATTGGATACGGTTTTTGCTAATCGAGCCAGAGATGGCTCGTGTTGCTGGGTCCGAATCTATCGACTGGTGTTAATCGTGACACCCTGCACTGAAGATTCCCAAAAGGATGAAACACTAGTGCCTGTAGGTATTTAATCATTATATTTAAGTATCTGTAGGTATTTAGTTATTATATAGTAAAATATATATATATATATATATATATATATATATATATATATATATATATATATATATAGAGAGAGAGAGAGAGAGAGAGAGAGAAATAGATAACTGCATAATTAAAGGTGACTTTGCAACTGAATTCGAATCTTTCAAGCAGCAGTAATAATCATTTTCTAGTGCCTGTAAGTAAAAATAATAAATATTTAAAAATAAAAAATATTTTATTTTAATGGTATATATGATGGATGCATAAGTGAAATAAAATTAGCTTTTAGATTCAAATTCAATAAACACTATCAGACAAAATCATCCTAATATTATTTTATTTTTATTTGTATACATTCTAAATTTGATACTATCTAATATATATTCTTTTTGATTAAAATGTTTAGGTATTTTCCCAAATACCTAAACATTTTAATCAAAGAGAATATATATTAGATAGTATCAAATTTAGAATGTATACAAATAAAAATAATTCTCTACTTTTTGTTTCATTTAACAATTCATTTTTTTTAGTCAAATTTCTAAAACAATCAAGGGTCTAACACTTGATCTCTATATGATATGTAGATATTTGAATATTCCGTTACATTCCTTTTGTATCTATCAAAAATTGAGTTATTAAAGAAATTAGTAATATTAATTTTCCTCTCGCTTGTTGACTAATTAACTACGTTATAATATATTTTTCTTTGGGTCTCTTGGTCTTACTTGATTTTCGTACAAGAATTAATCTAGTCTGGTGGAATATTCAGCTTAGTGTTTTTACTATAAACAACATCACTTCCTTCGTTAACCTAAAATTAAACATAACTTCCATAAACAATTTTTCTTTTCAGGATTTACCCGTCTGTGAAACACAATATCACGGGGCTGCTTCCCAGTCAACCACAACATGCTTGTTTTCAAATCCAATATTAACAAATTCTCGTTAAGCTGTCCTTTTAAATAATCAAAGTTTCAATCATCCTGACCAATTTTCAAGGTGTTGTCTCACTATCAGCTGACAAACACATTTACTCTTATCCCTTGAACCTTGACAGACATACACCCATTAGTACATAAAAAGAATAATTAAAATGGATATTAAAATTAAATACACATAAATCAGGATTAAATTCTGACGTGACTGATTTTAATTTGTGTAAGTTTTTTTGTTTTTTTTTATAGACTGGGAAAGATTTCATTTTTACTGTGAATACGTTACTAGCGCTTAATGAGAATAAAAACGAATTTAGGTAAAAATGACACAGATATAAATAGCACAGATAAAAATGGCACATATCAACAAAAAATGGCACATGAGAAAAATATTGGCGCTGTTTTATAATTTGTCACTGTGTAGAGGGAGATTAAATGCAACAATAGAAAATTATTTAAAAAAAATCATTTCAAACAAAACTTTTTAATAAAACAAGGATAAAAATATGAAAAAGTATATTGTAGCATTTTGTTACAGTAAAAAAAAAAAAAAATTTTAAAGGTCGCCGCGTCTGTAAAAGTTTCATCCTTTGTATTTTTAAGGTTAAAGTCTATTTTTTAAAAACCTTACCATAATATTTACTTTTTAATTAAATAAATAAGTTTCTGCAGCTTTATTTTTGAATGTTTTCATCTAATGCAAATATCGTTTATTCGTTGGTTTTAGTATCGTAAATTATGATATGAAAACAAAAACGATTCTCTTAACAGTCGCGTAAAGAATATATTTTGTATTATTAATGTTATCAACTTTATTACATCTTAAAAAATCGTCGCAGCTTTCTTTTTTTATGTTTTGATTTAATAAAAAAAAATATCGCGTCCTAAATTATTAGATGAAAAAATGAACGAATCTTTTAGTAAACGGGAGTTGTCTCCCTCTGCCTAGTGATAAACTGTAAAATTGCACCGATGAAAATCGCACGAGTTTATTAAAAAATGTATTCAAATTAAAAAATTAAACAAAAAAGAACAGATTATATCGAAATTTAAAATTAAAACATTTAAACCATAACTATAACCCTAATTTTGTTTTTCTCAATTCACGCTTGGATGTATTTATTATGCTTGTCCTTACCTAATGCTAACCCTGATATTTTTCTAAATTTGCTCCTAGGTTTCTTTATTATGCTTTGTCTCTTACTTATACAGCAATAACTTGTAATATATAATACATGTACCACTAAAACTAGTCCAATTACAGTTATGTCCTGAGGTGTGTGATTAGAGTATGCTGAGAAAAAGGTTGTAACATTTTTTGGCGCTTATGTCAACGGATCATTAAATCTAAGGGAGATAACCAGCAAAGACAGCAAAAATAAGTATATTTTACAAGATATAATTTGGGACGCTGAAATAATCAGTAAAACAATGAAAGAATGTTAAAAGAAAAGAGAGAGAGAGAGAGAGAGAGAGAGAGAGAGAGAGAGAGAGAGAGAGAGAGAGAGAGAGAGAGAGAGAGAGAGAATATGATTACATGAATACTATACCTGCAAGCGCCGGGTGAAGTTAGTCCCAGAAATTTCAAAAAAAAGAAAAGTTAATCAATGAACTCAAAATATAACAATTGTTAAGTAACATAATAAACTTATTAATTAACGTACACAAAACAGAAGTAAACTGTTACAATGTAACGATGTTAATTAATCCACAACAAAAAATTAAATAAACTTGTTTGAAACGATAATAATTAATCAAAAACGAAAATTAAATAAACTTGTTTGATAATAAACGAAAATAACGAAACTTTTTTTAGGGAGACTTTGAAGTATCATTTTTTTTTTTTTTTTTTTTTTTCGTTTTAAAAATATTACATTGACGTTTTAAATACTTCAAAATATCCTTCAAAAACGTTTTCTCTTTTCGTTGTTTTGTGTACGTTAATTATTATATGCCCTAAATTATACCTTGCAAAATGAAACTACAGAATAGTAAAAAAAAAAAGAAAAAAAAGAAGTTAAATCAACTTTAATCATAGCAAGAAATTGACGGTTTAAATAGTTCAAAATCTCCTTCAAAAAAGTTTTAATCATTCTGACGCTGACTGATTACCTAAAATAAAGAAAACAATTTATTTTTCAATTTTTTATTTTCGTTTTAAAAAAAAATTAAAACGACGGTTTAAATACTTCTAAATCTCCTTTAAAAAAAAAGAGTTTCGTTATTTTCGTTAGTTAACAATTTTATTGAATTCTTGTTGTGGATTAATTAACATCGTTTTTTTGTTTGTTTGTTTGTTTGTTTGTTTGTTTGTTTGTTTTATTTTTGTTTTTGTTTTTTTGTTTGTTTGTTTTTTACATTCGTTCATTGTTCTGATTATTTCGGCGTCCCAAATTATATCTTGCAAAATATACTGTTTTTTGCTATGTCTATACTGGTTATCTTAGATTTAATGATCCGTTGACATAAGCGCCCATTTCCCCCCCCCCTTTTTTATTCACTTGTATCATTTTGACAGTGCCATTTTTACATGTACCATTATTACAGTGCATAAAAAGAACATAATAGAACGTGATCTTTGACTAATTTTTGTTCTTTTTTCTTTTCTTTTTTTTTCTTTTTTTTCAAAATTTAAGGGAATGTTTTTTGTTTTTTTATTGAAATTAAGGGAGTTGCGAATCTGATATGGGAGAATGGGCTCCCTTGCTTAAAAGAAAATGAAATTTGGAGAATATTAATTAATTGATGTCTAAAATTTGTTACAATTTTACAAAAGTCGGAAGTATCTGATTTTTCACGAAGGACTTTCGCCTGCTTTTTATACACTTTTCATAAAAATAAAATGAAGTAAGGATAGGTTATTCAGTTCATCAGTTTAATAGCAAATACATAAACATTCTTAACTTTATATGTGTGTGTGTGTGTGTGTGTGTGTGTGTGTGTGTGTGTGTGTGTGTGTGTGTGTGTGTGTGTGTGTGTGTGTAAGGAGAGAGAGAGAGAGAGAGAGAGAGAGAGAGAGAGAGAGAGAGAAACACTGAAGAAAACGGGGCACCAAATGCTGATATTTGTTCAAAATAGCGGCGCTTTTTTATACAAGATCATTGTGCAAAGGGAGACAACTCCATTTTACTAAGAGATTCGTTCATTTTTTTCATCTCATAATTTAGGACGCTACTATAAACGGTATTTTTATTAAATCAAAACATCAAAAAAAAAAAAAAAAAAAAAGCTGCGACGAATTTTTTTTAATCTAATAAATACAAAATGTAGTCTTTGCGCGACTATTAAGAGAATCGTTTTTGTTTTCACGTCACAGTTTTTTTTGTTTTTTTTTTTCGACTACATTACAAAAAATGAAAATGCAACGATAGTTGTAGAGGAATTATTTTTTCATCTCATAATTTAAGATGCTAAAACCAACGATATTTTTATCAAGTCAAAACATTTAAAAAAGAAAAAAAAAGAAAACTGCGCCGTTTTTTTTTTTTTTAATGTAATAAAGTTGATACCAGTAATAATACAAAACGTAGTCTTTATGCGACTATTAAGAGAAGCGTTTGTTTTCATATCACAATTTACGACGCTAAAACCAACGATATTTTCATTAGATGAAAACATTTGAAAAAGAAAGTTGCGGCAATTTTTTTTACTTTTTTTTTCTCCCTCTACACAATGACATTGTATAAAAAAAAAACAAATTAAAAAAAAAAAAAAAAACGCCAAAGTCGCTTTGAAGGGATGGAGGTTGCCTTATAATTGCTTTTGATGAATTTTAAAAAAAAAAAAAATTAATGATTCACTGCGATTCAAGGTCGGATTTATTTCTTTTCTATGTGCAACTATAATTTGACTCCCATACATTGATTGTGACAAGGGTATAATCGAATTGAAAATGATGAAAACATTCCCACTTCGGGTTTCAGGTTCATAATATAAGGGACATAATACAAGAGGGAACAAGTATGTAAGAGTTATTTCCCTTGACATATAAAAATACAGTTACTGGATTGTCTGCTTGGTTCTCCTTGGCCTTTTAACTAGGAGCAAAGTTTAGTATCTGTTCTGTTACTACAGTTTATCTTTTCTGTCTTTGATTAGTAACGGAGGAATCCTTCGACATTAAAGCAATTTGTATTTTTGCCCTTATGCCAGAATGCCTTTTTGGAAGAAGTGGATGTTCCTTACATTAAAAATCGATTCTGTATCTAACTTTATTCATGAGAGAAAGTAGGTAAATGTGAGTGGCTATCTGATTTATACATAAACGAAATAAAATTGATCTCCTGACTATATACTCTCCGTCTCGTTACAAAATATTTAAAATTTTG
This sequence comes from Euprymna scolopes, assembly GCF_053919585.1. NCBI lineage: Eukaryota > Metazoa > Mollusca > Cephalopoda > Sepiida > Sepiolidae > Euprymna > Euprymna scolopes. The sequence continues at coordinate 54,691,531 of NC_136512.1, read as the reverse complement.
CAATGCTATGGAATATATTTGCTCTTAATTCTTTATTAGTCGTTTTCTTTGTTTTAATGTATACACAAAATTGTTGCTTTGCATACGTATGGCAATAAACAATGAAACTAAAAATGCATCATACTATGACGACGTTTTTACTGTTTATGAATATTAAAAAAATAATTACTAAACATTTATTAATAAAAAAATGGGTGCTAGTGCACTTATGATCCGCGCTATATTTTAAATCGTATTTCTAAGCTTAATTAAAATTTAATGTTTTTTTATTCAATTGTAAGGTTAAAACGTAGTCATTTAAAAAGAAAAATGCTATTTAAAAAAGAAAAGAAAAAGTCGATAAAAGTGACACATAAACAGTAAAAAAAAGTCGATAAAAGTGATTAAAAGTGAGATATTATTAATAAATGTGTAGTAATGTCTTTTATTTCAATATTCATAAACAGTAAAACAAAGTCGATAAAAATTCATGATCGTTTAGTTACTATGGCAACTAAGGGAGAAGTCAGTGTTTTTTTTAGGGTGTTCGGCAGGGAACTCTAATCGCGACCAGTACCGATAACGTTTTGTTTAAATAAATTTGGATCGTTTTAAACATATTCGGGTCTGTATTTCTTTTGCTCATTTCTATTAGTTTCACATTTCCAAGAAATTTGCTTTATATGCTTTTTTTTTTCTTTTTGTTCTTTCATTTCTGCTACCATGAAAAACGGATGTTGGTAACGAACCCAAAATTCCGTTAATATTGATATATAGCTCTCATTTGATAATGTACTAATACTATAAAGCAAAGAAAAGGTTTCTTCCATATTTCTCCCTATCTATGAAAAATGATTATCAATGAAAACAACAATTTAGATACTGCATAAAACTAAATACTCCCTTCTTAATTTCTTTTATATCAGTTTTTTCTTCTTTAAATAACCATAAACTGTAAACATGTATATAAATCTTTAATTGAAAGACTTCCCCCTATTAGTATTTATAGCCCTAACTATTCGACTCTCTCGTCATTGACAATCCCTCTTGAGAAAGCCTGCATAAGACAGGCGAAACGTCGAGCCTCTAGGTCTCTCTGCCTCCATTTTGAATTTCATATTGATATATTGTGTATGACAAGGAGTCTCTCTCTCTCTCTCTCTCTCTCTCTCTCTCTCTCTCTCTCTCTCTCTCTCTCTCTCTCTCTCTCTCTCTACGTGTGTGTGTGTGTGTGTGTCAGACAGAGAGAGAGAAAGAAAGACAGAGAATTGCAGAGATGGCTTTCTCTTCTTTTGAATATTATTGAATAGTTTCATTAATTATTTGATTTTTCAAATTTTAACAAAGCTTATTATGTTCACACTTGGATTGTTTATATTTGGATTCTAGATTCTTCTTTTAGCTTTCAGAAATTAATTGATTGGCTGGCTAATGGATTCATTTTAATTTGTTATTCTGTTGAAAATGCGTTTTGTTTTTCACAAAAAAGTTTCTTATAGCTTTTTTATTTTCAAATTCATGCTAACCATTTTTTTTGTTTTACTAATGTTTATCCTCTGATTGAAAATTCATGAATTGAGAATTTTTCATTATTTTAATTCCTTGTTTGAATTTTTGATAGATCAATAAATATTGTAATTTATTAAATTTTATTTAATCATCTATCATCTTTTCTTTCCTATTTCTTTGTGTGTGTGTGTGTGTGTGTGTGTGTGTGTGTGTGTGTGTGTGTGTGTGTGTGTGTGTGTGTGTGTGTGTGTGTGTGTGTGGTTTCATTTTACTTTAGTTGAAGTTATCAGAAATTCAAAGTTACCTTCTAAATTATGATCTCCACATTAAGTACACAGTTATTTAAATATTCCATTAAAATTCACTCTTATCTCCCAAACGTTGAGTTAGTAAAGAAGATAGAAATATTGATTTTGTTATCCATGCTGTAGTACATCTTTGTTATGTCCTTTTGATTTTACTGTATTTCAGGACAAGAATTCATCTAGTCTGGTGGTGTGTCCAACTTAGTGTTGTTATTAAAGGCAACATTACTTGCAGAAGCTGCACTATTCCTCGTATAAGTCAGGGAATTGTACTTCAGCTTCGAATACTATGTTATTGTAAATATTTGGTCAATGTTTACTTGTAGAAGTAGTAGTATCCTCATGCCAGGTTGTCCTATCAAACCTCTGTACAGAGAGACCTTAGACACTTGAGGGCAGTATCTAGTAGGCATCCAAGTTCTCACGTAAATATGTGCGTGCATGTGCGTGCATGTTATAGAAAAACATCAAAACAACATCGGTACCATCGGTTTCAAATCCAAACCAAGGGGACTAATATCTGGTCGCTTATGTCAAACTCTCTTTAGCCTCTGTTTCCACAACAGCAACAGTGCTGTCTCATGCACTGCGTGATATTTTACGTTATTTGAATTCCCAAACTTATTGACACTTTTGCAATTTTGCCTATATGTACGTCATGATTAGATGAAAAAAAAAATGTGTTTTTTTTCTGTTTTGGTAAATTTAGGTAGCATAACCCGCTTTACTTCCAGTATTGGTTAAGTTTGTTTTTTTTTTTTTTTTTTTTTACAAAGGCATCACCATATTATCAAGGCCCAGAGGCCACTCAAGGATAAGGGTTAAAGAGTGTACAGTAGAAGTTGGTCAATATAGTAATCATTAGTAATGAAAATTTGGTAAATTTAATAACTTATATGGAACGGCTCATCAAGAACTTATTTACGTTAGACTTGAACACAACCATATTGTAGTCAGCCGGAAAGCAGGAAAACGGAAGACAATTCCACAGGCGTGCAGTTCTAAGAAAGAAGCTTTGTTCATGGAATCTATGTTTAGGTTTAGGCACAGATAAAGAGTGGGGGAAATTATTGATAGTGTTTACAGCTAGACGAGTGTTTCTTGTGAAAGTTTGGCGAGAGGGAACCATAGATTGAAGCTCAGTTGAACACTTTCCATGAAAATAACGATACATCAGAGACAAACTCGCAACATCTCTTCTGTGAGATAGAGGTTGTAAGGAGGAGAAAAGGACATCTCCTACGAGGCTACGAAGTCTATTTTGAACTCTATCAAGGCAGGACAAGTCCTTTCTAGCAGCTCCTGCCCAGATGTGGCAACAGTATTCCATCCTTGGACGTACCTGGCTCTTATATAGATAGAGAATAGCATCAGCAGTGAGATATCTACTGGATCGATAGAAAGATCCCACCATTTTTCCAGCGGCCTTGGCAACAGATTTGATATACGTGTTCCATTTAAGATCAGGAGTAATGGTCAAGCCCAGAAGCTTGTCAAAACTTGAGGCCTCCTGAAGACGAGAGCCATTCATTTCAATTGATGACAAATGTGGATTAAAATGTTGATGATGTAAAGAGAGAAGCTTGGTTTTAGATGCATTAAAAGTAACCAGCCACTCCTTTCCCCATTGTACTACATGCTCAAGATCAGAGGAGAGAGAATTGGAGAGTACTTGCTCGTTTACTGTCTTAGATGTGGTACCATAAATGGTAGTGTCGTCAGCATAAATGTCTACAAATGATGTAAGGATATGATTTGGAAGATCATTAATGTAGATCAGGAAAAGAGTTGGGCCCAGGATGGATCCCTGAGGGACACCGGCATTAATACTGTGAGCTTTTGATTTTTGCCCCTCAACTACTACTCTTATGAACCTATCAGAAAGAAATGATTTAATAATTGAGAAGACTTTTCCAGCTATACCATAGCTAGCGATCTTATGAAGTAAACCTTTATGCCATACCCTATCAAAGGCTTTAGATATGTCAAGAGCAATTGCCCTAGAAAGATTGCCACCGTCGAGAGATTTGCTAATCCTATGCGATATAACTGTAAGGACATCTGCTGTAGATCTAGCAGAACGGAAACCATATTGAGTGTCACTAAGAAGGTTATTTTTGTTGAGATGTTTGATTACTTCTGTATTTAACACAGATTCTAGCAACTTACTCATGACGCACAGGAGACTTATTGGCCTGTACTGAGAGGGGGATGAGCGATCACCTGAATTCTTAAATACAGGGCATACTGATGAGATTTTCCAGGGAGATGGGAAACTATTCTCCTTAAGACAACGTTTAAACAGTTTTGTAAGTATGGGCGCTAGTTCAGGTTGAAGTTTTTTGAGTACTATAATTGGAATACCATCAGGGCCAGTTGCTTTACTTGAATCAAGGTTTTTGATTAGCTTGGCAACATCACGTACAGATATACGTATATCACATAGCGTGTTTTCTGATACAGGAGGAAATATTGGGGGTTGGCGGTCTTGGTCGCAAAGGGTAGAATTAGCTGCAAAGTTCTTGACAAAGAGTTTGGCTTTGTCTGATGCTGACGAGATTACCTCAGGTCCATTGATAATACTTGGGATGGAGCACACGCTTCTGTTCAGGATTCTGTTTGCTATTTGCCAAAACTGGTGGGAACCAAGCCGCTGCTCAGCTACTTTGGACTTAACAGATTGAGCATACAACTCTCTTGCGTTCCTTATTACTTTCTTACAATGGTTGCTGGCAGTCCTGAAAACGGCTTTAGTTTCCATACATCTATTACGTTTGAAGCAGTGGAAAAAGTGATTTCTGTGCGCAATGGCAGCAGCACATTCTGGAGAGAACCATGGCTGGCTGTTAGGTTTTTGCTGAAACTTTTTAGAGGGTATGAAATGGTCAATACCTACAATTAACCATTCAGTTAGGTCTAATACTATAGAGGACACATCCTTACAAACTAAAATCTAAAAAGTAAAAAGTTCCCCCCCAAAAAAACAAAAGTCTACGCACACATAAAATTATTATCTTTAAACTAAAATATTACAAATTAAAGAATTGCCCAATCTCTCTACCTGAAAAAGTGAAAAAGAGAAGAATATTAGAAGTGTAAATTGCCATTGCGTTTCAGTTATCCGTTTACAAATAACATCAAAATAATACGATTAAAAGGAGGGAATTCTTCAAAAATTGGTTAAGGTTAGGATTTAAAATATTAAGTTTTACTTATTCGAAAAGAATGGGAATTAAATATATTGTTGAGTGGTGAATTTTAGGTGGAACTGAGATAGGAAATGGGTTAAGATTCAAAGGAGTAAATATAAACACGTGTGGATGGATAGAGAAAAGAAAATTTTATTATGGGCCAAAAAAGGGATTGTGGGATTTTTACAATAAAGGGGAGACAATCACAGGAAGAATTGCAACACTCTGCTTGCTCTTAGAATGTTATTGTGTATATTATATAAGAGCATCGTATTTAAAGTCCAAAAAGAAGTTCTTTGAATCTATCTAACTTTATGTTCGCTAGCATGTCAATAGTAAGTTTTATGTCGCTGTTGTTTAGGGCATCCCTGATGAAGTGGTATTTTATGTCTATATGCTTGCACCTCTGTCGGTGCACAGGGTCCCTGGAAAGTGCTATTGGGTCCATTTTTGTGAGTAGTTGTAGGAGGTACATACCTTCTTGAATGGTCTTTGCTAATGCCACATACTCGGCTTCGCATGTGGATAATAATAAATGTTGTCTTTTTGATTTCCATGAAATGGGTGGGCCGTTTTTTGTCAAACTGAAGCAGTATCCAGACGTACTGCGTTTGTCGCATTGATCTGACGCTCAGTCGGTGTTGCTGTACGCAATTAACTGGAGTTGGTCGTTTGTTGTTATATAACATAATTGATATTGCACAGTGGCCTTTATGTATCTCAGTACATGCTTGGCTGTGGTCCAGTGCTGTTCGCACGGCTTGGATAAATACTGGGATAATTTTCCGACAATATAACTTATATCTGGTCGCGTACAGATCATCAAATAAATTAAGCTACTGACGACTTCACGGTGTTTTCTGGGTTCATTCGTGTCGTTGGAGTTATTGTCAGTTAAATCCAACTTCTGCTCACATGGGGTTGTCCTGGGCTTACAGTCGGGTATGTCAACCTTTCCAGTATTTTTGTCACATTCCTGGCTCATTAATATATATTTTTCAGTTATTTTGAAATCTATTCCTAGGAAATGCCGAAGTTTTCCGAGGTCTTTCATCTCAAATTCGAACATCAGCATCTGCTTTAGTGAATCATTATTATCAGCTGCAATAATTAAATCATCGACCCATGAGATGACAATGACTCGTTTTTACTGCTGTGTCGTATGTAGACGCAACCATCCACTTTATTCTGAGTGAAGCCATTTTTGGTGAGCCGATTATGTAGGGTTTGGTTCCAGTTTCTGTCCGATTGTTTAAGGCCGTATAGGGATTTGTTTAACATACAGACTGGTTTCTCGCCTGTTTTCCATTTTACTTCAAATCCTTCTGGTTGCTCCATGTCAATTTCATGGTCAATAGGGGCATGAAGATATGCTGTTTTTATGTCCATTTGATGTATGATGAGATCGTATTGGGTAGCCATTTGCGGATTGAGGTGATGTCGGCCTTCGGTGAGAAAGTCTCTGTATAATCTACTCCTTTGGTTTGATTATAGCCCTTGCAATGAATCTTGCTTTGTATTTTGAAGTTCTGTCAGGATTTTCTTTAATTTTGTATACCCATCTGCCACTGACTGTTGTTTTACCTTCAGGTAAAGATATTTCTCCATACACATCATTTTCTTTTAGGGAATTGATTTCATCCTGCATTGCTTTGATTCAATGGTGTGCTGCTGGGGAGGTTGTAGCTTCTTTACAGGTGTGTGGTACACCATGTGCGGCTTTGTAATCGACGTTGATTAGTGTGTGACTGCTCTCATCTTGAACTGTTGTTACATAGTCCTCTAAGTAGCTGGGTATCTTGTGTTTCTGCTCGGGGTATCCCCATGTATGGACATCCTCTTCCATGGCGTTGGATGGTTCATTAATACTAGATTGTTTTGGGTTTTCTGTCAAACGTCTCTCGGAAAAGTCCTCATCATCATCATTTGGTGGGGGGGGGGGGGGTTGAGTGTGTTGTTCACTAGTGCTGTTGATAAATTTTACTTGTCTGTGTTTATACACTTTTCCGTTTTCTGGATAGTAGATTAGGTATGCTGGGCTGTTTCTGTCATATCCGATAAATATTCCTCTCTGGCATTTTGGGTCAAGTTTTCCTCCTTTTGTGTTAGAGTAGGCATAACACACCAAGCCGAAAATGTGCATTTTTGAGAGGTCGGGTTTTCTGCCGGTTATCTCATGATAAGGAGTCTGTTTTAAGCAGCTATTGAAGCATCTGTTTCATATAACTGCAGATGTCATAACAGCGTAAGTCCATAAAGTTTTGGGCAAGCCACTTTCTACAATCATGCATCTTGCCATTTCAAACAATGTTCACCAATTTCTTTCGGCCATTCCATTCTGATGAGGTGAGTATGACGCCGAAGTTTCATGTTTTATTTTATTTTTACGGAGTAGCTTCTGGAAGTTATTTGATTTGAACTATGAACCATTGTCCGATCTTAATATTTTTATTTTGCCGTAGGGGGAAATGTCCGCAATGAATCTCTTGGCAGCGAGTGTAGTGTCACCTTTATTCTTAATGAAATAACGAATACAGCGCCAGAAAAATCATCGATGAACGAGACAGCATAGCAGTTTCTACTTAAATCTGCCGGATATATTGGGCCAGCTAAGTCTGAATGTACTAAGTGTAGCATACCAGTTGCCCGTTCATCAGGTTGTTTGTTTCTGTTTTGGGGGAATTTCCCTTGAAGGCAGATGTCACAGGTTCTGTTGCTGGAGTTTTTATTTTTTATTTTCATTCCACTGACTACAGCAGGTAGTTTTGCTACGTCGTCGTAGTTACAGTGGCTGAGTATTCTGTGCCACGTGTGGATGTCGTAGCATTGATGGCAGCTGTCTTCATCACTTTCATCCTCTACATTCATTAGATAATATAATCTTTTGCGTACATATATTTTAAATTTGGTTCCATTTTTGTGCATTAGTTCATCTCCATTTTCTTTGAAGATGACCGTTGCTCTATTTTTAGTGGCGGTTTTCATGGAGAAAATATCTTGCAGATAGGTGGGTATCAGTAACGCCATTTTCAAGGTTACTGTGATGCTGTCTCCATTTTCCTCTAATAAACGTATTTCGGCATCTCCTCTTTTTACTGCTATACTGTTGGTTTTCATTCCGTCCGCTAATTCTATGTAATGGTTCTCTGGTTGGTATGTAGCGTCAAAGTTTTTGAATTTCTTTGCATCTCTAATGATGTGGGAAGTTGCTCCCACATCGACTAGTAAGCCCATAGGTGATATCGCCTCTCGTCTGTAGTAGTCTTCCATTTTGAACGCGAATGTGTTTTCTTCGGTGTCCGCTAACTTTTTCATAGTATCCCTGTGTTTATAGCGGCAGGACTCTCTCTTATGAGTAGTGCTTTTACAGTAGTTACACCACTGATTTCACCTGTTGTTTTTGGGACACTCTTTGTATATATGTCCCTTCCCACCGCATGTAAAACACGAAGCATCTCGCTCGTTGTTTTGCTTGTCACAGCTATCATTTCTCATAGTGGTTCTTGAAAAAGAAGATGTCAGTTTCATGGCGTTGTCACTGCTAGACTGATCTCTGTGCCTTAGCGTTTCTTTGAAGCTGTGAAGCTCGGTTTTACATATAGAGAACGTCAGTCAGTTCTTTGTTGCTGTGGGTTTCATAGAGAGAAAAAGGGTCGAACTGGCTCGGTAATCCCTTTAATATCATTGCGATGATTAAGGCATCATCTACTGTTTGTCCAGCATTTTTGAGGGCTGTTAAAACAGTTTCTGTTCTTATAATGTAGTTCATAACACTTTTGTCTGTTTGCTTTTTAAGAGATGTCAGTTGGGTATATAAAGAAATAACTCTCGGTTTTCCTTTTCCTGCGTAGTGTTCACGTAATATTCCTAGGGCTTTTCTTCCATTATCGGCAGCTTCTCTCATTATCGGAGATAGGCTTTTATCATCCAGGAACTATACAAGCTCCACATAGGCTTCTTCATTTCTCTCATCATCGTGTCCGTCTCTAACAGGATTTACGCCTAAAATGGCATAAGAACTTAATTTCCCAAATTTCATATTTGGTTTTGTCCCCGTCGAATAGTAACCTGCTCCATCGGTTTCCATTTACTCCTGGGCCCATAACCTGTTGAGTGGTGCATTTTAGGTGGAAGTGAGATAGGAAATGGGTTAAGATTCAAAGGAGGAAATATAAATACATGTGGATGGACAGAGAGAAGAAAATTTTATTATGAGGCAAAAAAGGGATTGTGGGATTTTTACAATAAAGGGGAGACAATCACATGAAGAGTTCCAACATATATTAAACGATATATATTTACCCTTTGCCACCTGAAATTTTTTTATGTAATAAATAATTTTTTTAATCATGAAACCCACACTTGACAGAAGTCAGCATGCAACTGACGCACGAACATAAACAAACCCTTTATTCACTTGTTGAACTATGCATAGACTTATACTTTGAAGACCAGTTGGACTAACAAGCTATAAGAGTAAGAAATATTGTTTTTTTGAAAGGTGACTTGAAAGTACAATTTGGCAGTAAATGATAAAATTAAATTAAAAATATAGTAATAAATTAAATTAAATTGATTAATAATAAAATTAAAATGAAAAGTAGATTTTAAGAATTTAAAAATTATAAATTCTATAAACTTGACTCAACTAAAAATTATCCTAGTAAGCAAAAGACATGCAATAAATATAATAATAAAAGTAAGATTTAAAATATAATATTTAAAAATTAATTGTGATGATGAAATTGGAAACATTAAAAATTGAAAAATTAAAAAATGATAAATATATTAACTAAAAATTAAACTAAAATAATATCTTTGTTTTTTTCTAAGAAAATCTTCTAATAAAAGGATATTTGAAAAAGAGACAGGTAAAAGTTTAGATAAAAAAAACTTTTTGTTATTGAAAGAAAAAAATACGAAGCAGAGATGAAAAAAGGGTTTCAAATTATACAGCTTAACTGATCAGCTCCCACCTCACACATACAGGGCCAATTTCTGAAAATCCACTGCAAAAAAAATTAATATAGGTAATTTTCAAAGATTTCTTTTAAAAAAAATTTGTTCTTCTGAAAAATACTTTTTCCAAAATGAAAAGAGTATGGGGGGGGGTGAAAAACAATGAAAAACGGGAGAAAAAAATAAAAAAGGGTAAGAAAGGACCTATGAGTACATGGGCGTACAGTTATTTTCTCCTTGAATTTTTCATACATGTACACAATCCAGTGTCTTTTTTTTTATTAATATTGTTTTATTTTTATGTACATAATTTATATATTTACCTCTGCCTGTATGGCGAGGATCATCTCTTAGTTTTATTTAAAGTATTTATAATATTTCTGCTTCAGTCAACTGGTCTTTCCAGTTTATTAGGAGTGTTTGTCTTTTGTGGATACATGCCTCAAAGAGTTCACTTGCAAAATGTTTCAAAACAAACTTGTCCCAATTCCAATGGAGGACACTTACAGACAGTTCTATATAAGGAATATTAATACTTTCACCAAGAACGTAAGATAAGAACACAAAAATAAAAGAATGTCAAAGAATAGAAAATAATCAACTACCAATTAACTCTAGGAGAAAATGAAGAGGAAGTAGCAAAATGGATTAAAATCTAGAAAAAATCTATTGCACAACTCAACATTGGATAATTTGGAGAAATTTATTTAAAAAATTGAAGACCTTTGATAGATCAAAAGCTATTGCTCTAAAAAGTAAATTCACCATCAAGAGATTCACTAATTCTGTACATGAGTGGTTGATTTTGCGAGACGAAATTCACATTGCTTGTCACTAAGTAGATTTTCAACTAAGTAACACGGTATAGTATGCGACCAGGTCAGCAATAACAGACCGACCCTCACCTGCCACCCCGAGACACTGACCTCAATAACTACAAAATTATGTTTGATAATTTTTCAGATGAGGATTGGTAATTTAAATTATTCAATTACTAATTCTTTGCTTTTTGTCTACGAGCAAAATTTAGTATGCGTTATGGTACTGCACTTAGTTTATTCTGTCCTCAGTAAACAATGAATTCTTCTAGACTGAAGCAATTTTCTTTTTATTTCAATCCAGTGTGTACCTTCTTGGGAAGCTGGATTTTCCTCACATTACAAACCGACCTTGTGTTTAATTCTACTCTCATGGGGAAACAAGTAGAGACTACAGCTTTGACTTTTTGAGATGAGGATTGATTGTTCATATTATTTGGATTCCTCAGACTACTGTTCTCATCTTGAGTGTCATTTTGACAACGTTTCGGTCGATGCCTTCTTCAGGTGTATCTTGTTGAACACTTGAATCTGCTCAGAATTTCAAATTCAAAATCCTTTATTCAATCCACAGAGGCAACACATTCTCACTCTGTTAGCCAAGACTGATAGAAATCTCTAGTACGAATTTTAGGAGCCTTAAACCTATTTTTGTTTCTATATGTAAATATCACTATAAGATGAAGTAATAAATAATGATATTTACATCTAGAAACAAAATAGGTTTCAGACTTCTTAAATTTGTACTAGAGAGACGTCCACCCAGTCATGACTGATGGAGTGAGAGCATGCTGCTCCTGTCAGTTAAATGGAGGATTCTGTTCGATATTAAATAGAGAAATAGTCAACCACCTCAGCAGAAATAACCTTCTTAGTGACACGCAATATGGTTTCCGTTCTGCAAGATCTACAGCAGATGTGCTAACGGTTATATCTCATAGGATTAGTGAATCTCTTGACAAAGGCTTCCTTTCTAGGACAATTGCTCTTGACATATCAAAGGCCTTCGACAAGGTATGGCATAAAGGCCTACTTCACAAGATTTCCAGTTACGGTATAACTGGAAATGTTCTCTCTATCATTAAATCATTTCTCTCTGATAGGCTCATAAGAGTAGTGGTTGATGGACAAAAATCAGAGGCCTGCAGTATTAATGCTGGAGTCCCTCAAGGGTCCATCCTGGGCCCAACTCTCTTCCTGATCTACATTAATGATCTCCCTAAACACATACTTAAATCATTCGTTGACATCTATGCTGATGACACGACCATCTACGGCAACACATCAAAGGCTGTAAATGACAAAGCTCTCTCTGATTCTCTCTCCTCTGATCTCGAACGCGTGGCTCAGTGGGGGAAGACGTGGCTGGTTACCTTTAATGCATCTAAAACCAAACTCCTATCTTTACATCATCAACACTCTGATCCCCAGCTGGCATCAATTGAAATGCGTGGCTCTTGTCTAGGAGAAGCCCCATGTTTTGACAAGCTCCTGGGCTTGACCTTCACTCCTGATCTGAAATGGAGCACGTACATCAAGTCTGTTGCCAAGGTCGCTGGAAAGATGGTGGGATCTTTCTACCGCTCCAGAAGATATCTCACTACTGATGCAATTCTTTATCTATATAAAAGCCAAGTACGTCCAAGGATGGAATACTGTTGCCATATCTGGGCAGGAGCTGCTCAAAACAGCCTATCCTGCCTTCACAGAGTACAAAATAGACTTCGTGGCCTAGTGGGGATGCCCTTTTCTCTTCTCTGCAACCTATCTCCCACAGAAGAGACGTTGCAAGCCTATTTTTGTTTTATTGTTATTTCCATGGCAGGTGCTCGTCTGAACTCCAATCTCTGGTCCCCCCTCGCCAATCTTTTACGAAAAACACTCATCTAGCTGAATCCACTGTCAAAAACTTTCCCCACTCTTTATCTATGCCTAAATCAAAACATAAAGCTTCTTTCTTAGAACTGCACGCCTGTGGAACTCTGTTCCGTCTGCCTGCTTCCCACCTGACTATAACCTGGATGTTTTCAAGTCCAACGTAAACAAATTCCTGATGAACCGTCCCCTTAAGTAGATACTTTATTAAATCTCCACACTAACATACTGTACTTACAATAACCCTTATCCCTGAGTGACTTCCGGGCCTTGATAAGTGGTGACCACCTTGTAAAAAAAAAAAAAAAAAAAATTGTGTGCAGATTCCCGATTTCAACAAAAAAGATTCCCGAGTTCAACAAAAAAGATTCCTGAGATCAACAAAAAAGATTCCCGAGTTCAACAAAAAAGATTCCTGAGTTCAACAAAAAATATTCCCGAGTTCAACAAAAAAGATTCTCTAGTTCAACAAAAAAGATTCCCGAGTTCAACAGAAAAGATTCCTGAGTTTAGCAAGAAGTTAAGAATTTACATCGACTGAAATGTTGTGCAAAAACATTCAAGATGAGTGCAGTAGCCATCTTGAATCCAAATAATATAAACAAGTAGAAACTAATTTTTTTAGGTAAGTTTTTAATTTCTTGAAGTCAAGATTCCATTAGAAGGTTTTATAGGTTTTTATTTTGTGCAGTTTTGATTTCACTAGTGTGACAGATTGGGTTCCTACGATGGCAAGGGAAAAGAAAGCTAATTTAGAAATAAACTCCATTTTAGTTGACGAAGTTATTGAATCAAACTTGTCGCAAACACAACTACAAGTCGTTTTTGACAAGGTGTCACACTAGAGATAGTTTGACGAGTATTTTGTTCTCATTTGATATATGGCATGGTTTATCACCAGATGGTGACGTCACAGAAGCAGGTTACTGAGAAGAATTTTGGAAAGTTAAGTCTATTTTGTTCTTGAGAGCAAAAGAACACGAACTCATTTTAAAGAATCGAATAGCAAGACCCCAATCCGACAAAGACATAGAGGTTAGAAAAGAGAAGTTGGCTATGCATTTCCAAACCACTGTGTACGTGAAGTTCACAATAAACTCAACTGTATCAAAAAATCACAAGAAGACTTATTTGTTTGTGCCTGAAGACCATTCCCTTGCAGAGAAGAATCGGGTAGAGACGACCAGGCAGAGTGAGTCGGCCTAGTGAGAGGTGGTCCGAAAAGATATGTGCTTAAGGGTTGATATGATGCTATGTAACACTAGAATGTTGTTTTTTTATACTTGTTTACCCCGAGCAAAGCAAGGGGTTACGATTTGGGATCATGTCTACAGGAGACTATGTGAGGGGGTGAGTAGCAAGATGTCTGTTCAAATTACATTTAAACTTCTGCATGTTAGTACAGTCAGGGAAGCAAAAACAGAGAGGGAATTCCAAAGTCCAACAGTCGAAGGAAAGAAACTATTAGAGTAAAAGGTTTTCCAACATCTAAGGACCTCAATGATGAAGGGCTGAGATTTTGCTGCTTGACCGGTTAATCGGGGATATGCACTTAAATGTCTTAAAAAATTTTCAGCTTTTGGAATCAAGACACCAATAGAAAATCTTAAAAGTTATCATAAAATAACATTAGTTGTTTTATTCGCAACGTTTCGGCCAATGTTAACTTCGATCTTCTTCAGGTACATCTTTTCACACTTGAAAACTTTCTGGTTAAACTTAAGTGTCTTTATGTTGAACTTGGAAACCTACACAAAATTATGAACTGATTATTTAATTTACAGATGTAGATTGTTCTCATTTCATCAGCCATGACTGGATAGAAGTGTTAATTTATGTTATTATTAAATATTATTGCCTGTAGTAAGAATTGAACCATCACCCTTCAGACCACTGTCACTGATTGCTAACCAATGTTTTTAATTGCTAGGTCATGGGTCATGTTGATAATTCTATTATGATTTTTGGGAGCTTTAATCCTAATCAGCACAAACACAGAATAGTTATATAACAATTTAATGGATATTCGTGACTTTGGCTGTCACATTACAGACATTGCTGAGACATGCAGACAATACATTGTGGAACAAATATTTGGAAAACTCGACCCTTTTTACAAATTTACTTTTTTTAAATTGTACTTTTTTTAAATTGTACTTTTTTTACAAATTTACTTTTTTTAAATTGTACTTTTTTTACAAATTTACTTTTTTTAAATTGTACTTTTTTTAAATTGTACTTTTTTTACAAATTTACTTTTTTTAAATTGTACTTTTTTCAAATTGTACTTTTTTAAATTGTACTTTTTTTAAATTTACTTTTTTTCAAATTAAAAACATTTTTTTGATACAAAAATTGGTTCCTACTACTTCTTTGTTTTAGTCTTTTTTCTTCATTTCCGCCTTCTCCTCGTATATTTCGTAAATATGCCTAATTAATCTCTCTCTTCCATTTGTTGTCTACTTTCCTTTATAACACCCATCTCTTAAAAAAGAAGATTGGAACATTATCACTAACCCTAAGCTTTACACTAACCCTAAGTTAAGGTGGCAACAATCCCCCTCCCTTCCCTAAAAAATAATAAAACCAAAAGATTAAAAAATAAATTTAAAAATAGAAATCCATTTGCAGTTTCTCTCCCTACACACACACATAAAAAAAAAAAATGAACAGGAAAAAGAAAACGAAAAAATAAATCAAAAACATTGTCTTCTTCTGGCCAATTAATAACGGCTACATAAATTATTTGCAAAAGAAGTTTTTCTGTCCACTGAGTGTTCAGGTAACAATATACGACACAGCTCTAAAAATCTTCATAAGTTCTTAGATGATTATTTTGACACAAGCACCCTCTACATTTTTTTTTGGGGGGGGGGGCTCCAAACAAGGCATGAAGCCACTTAGCGTAAGAAGCTAAAAAATATTACTTCAAGGTCAAAAACTAGCCAACAATAAATGTTAGATGAAAATGTCTTCTCAATACTTTCTTTCTGATTGTACTCGTCAATGGGCAGAAATCATAAGTTCATAGTATCAATGCTGGCATCCCTCAGGGTTCCATCCTGGGCCCAACTCTCTTTTTGATCTTCATCAATGATCTCCTGAATCACATTTTTAGATCATTCGTAGACATTTATGCAGACGACACCACAATTTATGGCAACACTTCAAAGGCCAACAATGATCAAAGATCTTTCTGATTCTATCTCTTTTGATCTTGAGCATGTGGTGCAATGGAAAAAAAGGTGGCTGGTTAATTTTAATGCATCAAAAACCAAGCTTCTCTCTTTCCATTATAATCGCTCTGACACCCATCTGGCCTCAACTGAAATGAATGGCTCTCATCTTGGGAAAGCTCCATGTCTTGACAAGCTTCTGGGACTGACCTTCACTCCTGACCTGAAATGGAAGACCGACATCAAATCTGTTGTCAAGATTGCTGGAAAAATGCATCATTCTACCACTCCAGTAAGTATCTTACTACTGATGCAATCCTCTATCTGTATAAGGGCCAACTACATCCTAAAATGAAGTGCTGTTGCCATAGCTGGGCAGGAGCTGCTCAGCGCGACCTATCTTGCCTTGATAGTGTTCAAAACCGGCTTCAAACTTTAGTAGATGATGCCCTTTTCTCTTCCCTGCAATCTCTTTTTCATAGAAAAGATGTTGCGAGTCTGCCTCTGCTCTAGCGTTATTTTCATGGCAAGTATTCATCTAAGCTCCAATCTGTGGTTCCCCCTTACTAAAGTTTCACAAAAAACACTCGCCAAGCTATAACCATTATCAACAATTTCCCATCACTCTCTATCTGTGCCTAAATTCAAACACATTCAATAAACAAAGTTTCTTTCCCTGAACTTCCCACCTAAAGAACACTGTCCCCCTGGCCTGCTTCCTAGTCGATTACAACATGGTAGCCTCCAACTCCAATGTAAACAAGTTCTTGTTGAGCCGTCCCCTTAAATAATCTAAATTCTACCTAATCTACACCATTAACGATTACTACATTATCACTTTACATTCATTAACCCTTATCCTTGAGTGGCCTTTAGGCCTTGATAAGTGGTGATTCCCCAGTAAAAAAAAAAATAGATTCCGATCCAGATAACAACAATTCTTTCTCCTTTGTCAGAAACATTGCTCATGGAATGTGAAAACTAAAGGACAAAATAAGGGAAACAAGAATGACAAAGCTGCTGAACGTAAACGCAAGATCCATTTACTACTCCCTTCAATCTAATTAATATTTATCGTGTTACAAACGATTTACAATAAAATTACTATTATTGTTATTAGGTTATTGTTTTTACCATTGCTCATATAGCAATTTTCTTACTGATGTTCAAATTTACTATTTAGTTGCATATTCTATACTAAGTCCGATTAGAAGGCCATTGTTATCCAACATATGCGGTTACTCTCCACTATTCTCTCTGTCTTGTTTTTATTTCGTCCCACAAAAACAATTTGTTTCTATTTTCTACAAAGATCTTCTTTCGTGAACTATTATATGCAAAGCGATTCGCATAACAACTACGACTTCGTGCGCGGTATGCGCAGTAATATCTTTATTGGCACTTTAACAAAGCCTTTGTTTTGCTTGTGTACGTTCCATATCCTCTCCCTCTCCCTCCCCCCTCTCTCTCTCTCTCTCTCTCTCTCTCTATATATATATATATATATATATATATATATATATATATATATACATATATATATATATATATATATATATATATATATATAGCTAGGTAGCTAGCTAACTAATTATCTTTCATAAACTATCTATCTCTCTTTTACTCCCTCTCTTTCACTCTTGCACTTCTTCTCACTATCTCTTTTTCACTATTACTTTCACTATTCTTTACTTTCAATCTCAATCTATCTATATCTCTCTCTCAATCATACACAATCCCCTCTCCCTTCCCCTCTCCCTTTCCCTCCCTCTCTCTCTCTCTCTCTCTCTCTCTCTCTCTCTCTCTCTCTCTCTCTCTCACGCAGCATTCTCTTTATTGGCAAGCTAATTTCCAATCAAATTTAAGCGTATGAATAACAAAGACAAAACACTTCGTCAAATATAGTAATAAAAGCAAATAAATAGATTTTTATTGTTTTTACATGTACACAAAATAAATGGCACATTGTTTTCTTTTTTATTGCATCTATATAAAAAGTTCCGACCGCCATTCTGCCGTCTGTCATGCTTATGTTTATAATAACATTTTAATTACTTCGTTATGCTTAAGTTTGAAATAACATTTCCATTTGTCTGTTATGCTTAAGTTTGAAATAATACATTCATTGATCTATTAAGATTATTTTTTTGTTTCAAATAATATCGACGTTTGTCTGTCATGCTTAAGTTTGAAATAGCGTTTTCATTGATCTGTCATAATTAAGTTTGAAATAACATTTCCATTAATGTCTGTCAGCATTTTAATTGGTTCGTCACACTTGTTTGAAATAACATTATCATTAATCTGCCATGCATAAGTTTAAAATAACATTTTAATTGGTCCGTCATAATTAAGTTTTAAAAAGCATCTTCATTGGTCTGTCATATTTAAGTTTTAAAGAGCATCTTCATTGGTACGTAATGCTTCAGTTTAAAATAGCATTTTACGTTTAAGTTTGAAATAATGCTTCCATTAATCTATCATGCTTAAGTTTGAAATAACATTTCCATTAATCTATCATGCTTAAGTTTGAAGTAATATTTTCATTGATCTATTAAGCTGAGGTTTTTGTTTCAAATAATACTGTCGTTCGTCTATCACTCTTAACTTTGAAATATAATTTCCATTACTAAAGCAACAAATTGAAGGCCAATATTTGAATATCAATAATCTATATCAAATCGATTGGTTAATTATTCAATAACCTTGCCACACTTTGTTTACATAACATCTGTGACCGATAATAGACGTGACTGGAACATCCATGTTTACATATGAGACGCGTCAGCTCGAGAGGAAAAAAAACACATTTAATGAATTATAAGTTTTTAATATTGGAAAGGTTTCATGAAGATTCCATCTGTTGTTTAGAAGGCCATAAAGTAGCTAAAACTGAACTGTTAAATTTTACATGTCAAGGATAATATGAGGAATAAACAGTTTTCAATAGCTTCTGCTGGACTAGATATTATTAGATATGGAGGAGTGGTTTGATTTTGTGATCATGGAGACATTTATGTTGTTGTGATTTCATCCAATTAAGTGATATAACTTTAGAAATATATGCGACTATACCTGAACATGCACAACGAAATAGATTTTAAAAGTATGTGGAACATATTTCTTTTAAAACCCCCCCTCTCTCTCTCTCTCTCTCTCTCTCTCTCTCTCTCTCTCTCTCTCTCTCTCTCTCTCTCTCTCTCTCTCCTTTCATTCTTGTCTCCTCTTACCTCTCCTCACCCTCTTCTTCCCCTTTCACATTAAAAAAATATATTACATTTTAAAATGTCTGGACAAAGGTCGACAGAAAAAATCACTCTGAATGTGGATCCTTCCAACCTAATTTGGTTCCTGTTGACCCACAAATGAACGAATATTACAAAAGCAATATGTCCATATTCTGTCCAAGTAAATACTGAAAAAAATTATATCAGCTCTGTTAGAGTGTCTTGTGTAGTATGAATACACCCACTCTCAAACAGACAGCAGCTTTTTATATGATAGAGATTGACAGCAGCATGAGAAAAAGAACACAAAGAATTTTAAGTTGGAACACTTTTATATAAGACTAGCAGGGATTCATGCAGAGCTTGTATTTATTATTACAGAGCCAATTCTCTATTGAATATTAATTATATAGTTCTGATTTATGGTTAAGTTAAAAAAAAATGACTTAGGTGCCATCAGCTAGAATCGAAACCAAAATATTTAGTGCTCAAGCCACATTCCCTACTGTTTGACCTCTCTACAGATAGATAAGAAAGATTTTAAATTAAACCATTTCAAGCTATTAATGAATTTGCGTATGCACAAAAGTACTAGAAATATATCGGCAAGTTAAAATGAACATTTTGTATTTCAACTTGCCGACATATTTCTGCACTTACTTATACTTGTATCGGCTGGTTAGATTGTGTCAGCTTTCTTTTGAGCACAAACTGCATCTTGAACCATCGCAGTCCTGCTTCGATGATTCTGGACCAGGTTGCAGGAAATGACTAACCACTCCTGATTCCAGCGGCCGAGACCGAATACTTGTGGGGCCCAATAGTACCACCAGGTTTTCCTGAATTGTTGTCACCTAGATTTTCAGCTGCCCACCAACACGTGTATACCATCCAGGCAGAGAAGGGGGAGAGAGGACATATTTCTGTACGCGTTATTCATCCATCCCAAACAAATATTTTACTCGTTATAAATCATCCTTGGTGTATGATCACTATTTCCTGTTAATTTCAGTGTTATGTGATGAGTGCTTGTAGAATTTATTGGTTAAATATTTTCACACTGACACTCATACATACATATATCTACTACTTCATTTATATAGATACGCTGAAAATTAAATAAAAGAGGGAGAGAGAGAGAGAGAGAGAGAGAGAGAGAGAGAGAGGGAGAGAGGGATGAGAAACAAAGGCGTTCAGTAAAATGCCATAAATATTTTTATTTACGGCATTTTACTGAATTCCCAACAGCAAACTCCCAGATAGCAAACAGAAAAGCAAGGTTTTATTATTTATTCAGTATTGTGAACCAGTTTAATTACCAGTTCCCGTCCATCTCTAACAACTTACCCATGGCATCAGGTGTTTAAGTAGTTTGTAAAATACACCTTGTACAAAGGACTGGTATGCCTGGACTTGACAGTAAGGAAATTCACCTGTTGACCTACAAAAAATGGCTTAACAAACATGTGCATCCATGATGACCTCTGCCAGTCAAACTTCTTTTCTATCAACTGATTTTGCTGAAAGGATGGATGTGAAAGTGGAAGTTTGGCATTATAACCAAACCCTAAAACCAACCTTTCTCTCTTACAGTAGCCTACAAATCCAGAAGAGAACTGTTTATGTGGACAAATCTTAGACCTAGAGACAGGCTTATAATCGATTACTGATTGATCGGTTTTTGATAATTAACAGACTTTCTAATGACGATGTATCAGCAAATTTTGTTGTCATGAATAGTGCTAATGTTAATTTAATTATATTTTAAATGAAAACAAGTTAACTCCCTTTTTTACTTGCCGGTGAAAATTCATCAAAGGGACATGTTTTCAAATGACAGACATGGCATGCTGCTAACATTCAGCTTTTTTCAATTGGGCTGAATTTGAGGCAAATAGAGGGAAGCATATGGAAAATTTCTCTCCTTTCACTTTCTATCGAATTAATACTTTAAATCACTGTCAAAAAAATTATTACTCTATCTTTCATTTTTCACGTTTCCATCTTTCATTTTATGGTAAATTGTGACCACATGCGAATCGAAAATAAAGTATTCTTCATCAGTCATACTCTTGTTCCTCATTTTTTGGCCCATGCTACCATTTCATATATATGTTTATTTTCCTGATAGTGCATATTTTATTGAGATAAATTACTTATTAGATATCAGACATACGTAAAAAAAAAAATAATAACCATCAACTAGTTTCTGCTAGAAATATTTTTATGTCAATCCCAAGAATAAGAATACATCTATCTGCAAGTTATATCAAGCCATCATATCAAGGGGTGGCAATTCAGTAAAAACTTTTACGACTAATGTTATATTAGTAATTACTACCTTCCATAGTTTTTGTTATCTAACCATGTTTTGAGCCAACTAATCCTCTGGCCTGCTTTGGGTAGGATTGAAACTGCTATCTTCAGACAATGCTCACCTGGAACAATAGAGATTCAACACCTCTATCCACTGCGCCATGAGCCTCAAAGAAAAAAAAAACTACACATGTTAAACCATCTTAGAAAAGTTCATCCAGAAGAAGCAAAAGTTGCAGATAAGAAAAAGAAACACAATGAATGTTCAGGGACAGACATTTCAGGAACAAACTGCAGCAACTATGAGCCTCCAGCGAAACATCGAACTACTATAGAATCAATATTGGCCAAGACGAAAATGTAAGATATTAATGACTTCACGTCACAAAAGATCCATTATCTGATAGGAGAAATGATTGCTGTTGACATTCAACCATATTCTCTAACATCTGACATTGGATTTAAAAGGCTTAACTTTGTCCAAATTACAATATTCCATAAAAAATACTCTGCTGAAAAAATAATTTTGGATATATTTACAAAAGTAAAAACTAACATTCAATTGTCTCTTGATAAAATTAGCAGCATTTCTTTGACTACAAACAAATAATGAGTTGGACAAGTCATTGGCTTTTAAATGACTTTGTATAGTGCACAGCTGTGCTTAGAGTTGTTCCATTCTATGGTGTATACACAGGCACAAGAATTGCACAATGTTCTGGATGAGTATAAAATCTCCAATAAGGTTTTCTTCGTCTTGCCGTATTCAGAAGTAAATATGGTTGCTGAAAAAAGAGAAAGTGATTTAGTCACTGTCATGCTTTATACATACGTTGCAACTCTCAATAAATGATTTATTATTTTCTAAACAAACTGTTAAGACAACTAACAGGAATATAATCTAATATAATTAGATTAATTAATAATAAGGAATATAATAAATAACTCAATAAATGACTCGTTATTTTCCCAACAGACAATCATTACAACTAACAGAAATATCGTCTCTCACTTTAATCACTCTCTATTAGCAATCAACAAATTAACTGAAATACCGGATCAGCTTAATTTGGAAAAGCAAACTCATTCAAGATGTGACCACATGGTAGAATTCAACATATTATATGCTAAAAAGAACTTTAGAACAACGAGAAGTTCTTGTAATGTATGCTGGTGATAATAAGATGTTTACCTTAACAACTTACCAATGGAGACTTATTCAAAAATTGTCCAGTTACTGAGTCCATTTGAAGAAATCACCAAAAAAGCAAGTAACAGAACTTCAACCATATCAATGATAATACCCACAATTTTAGCATTGAGGTTATTTTTGACAAAAACTGTCCAATCTAATTCTGATATTTCTGACTTTAGTGGAATCCTTCTTACCACTGTTAAACAATTCAGTGAATCAATGTAATGTTTGAAAATCAAATGAATAACCTGATTCGATTTAATTTATATCCTATCTAAACGAAAAAAAAATTGCATGTGCTTACTTTCCTAGATCCAAGATTCAAATTTAAATTTTTAAAAATGACATGGAAACACCATTAAGAATTGGGTCTAACATCTACTTTCTACTGATGATAATGAATCAGAAGTAGGATAAATTTTTACAGCTCTGCTAAAGGTCAAGAAAATCAAAATGAAAGTAAAACTGTATCACTTTCAAGCCTGTTTGATGAATTAATTTTTACAGTAACAAATCCAAACTTAGAACAAATAGAGGTTGGCTAAAACCTGAACACTGCAGCTGCAAATACAACAGAGCTACAAGTACCACTATTTAAACTCAAAAGGAGTAAATCTCTTATTTATAAGTGCACAAAAGAACTTGACCATTACATAGCTTTACCACTTCTCGCAAGAGGTGATGATCCATTTCAGTGGTGAAAAAAGATACAGGAGACCTTACTACCGCCGTGTAAACTGGCTTCAAAATATTTTAAAAAAAAAACTTCTTTAATCTGTGGAGAGTGAGAGGCTCTTTAGTACAGGTGATAATGTGTATGCATCTACGAAGAACAGGCTGTATGGTGAGAATGGAGAAACTCTATCGTTTCTATATTACAACATGAGTGTTCAATTTTAAATACTGACGAGATTATGAGAGCAGAGAATGCAGCCAAAAACAGATAAGGAGCAGCAGCAGGTGCAGAGCAGAGGTAACCATCACAGCATGCTCCACTGGAAGCAGAACTTCAGTTTATAGTTATTCAATTTAAAAATTGTAATTTCATTTTTTCCCATCTAATTGTTTAATTATATCCATTTAAGAATAGGAAATTATGCTTTGTATTTTATAGTTTCATTTAATAAAGTAAAAAAGAAAAAGACAAAAGTCACAAAAGTAGCCAGATACTTAACAAATGTCAAGTTAAAAGTTGAATTTATCTTTCTGAAATTCTATAAATTAGATGAATAACAAATCAAAATTAGGTTTTAAAAACTGCATTATTAAAGCATAAAAGTAAAAAGAATTACAGGCAACACCAGGTAATTTAGGTTAATATATACATGCATACATACATACATACATATATATATATATATATATATATATATATATATATATATATATATATATATATATATATATATATATATATATATTGTTAGTTATCTAGTTATCATACCAAACCAAAAGATGCATTTATTTATTTAAAGAATATTTATCTGACAGTGAGAATTTTTTATATATATAGACATTTATCATTTCAAAAGGAATATTATTATTCACATTATATTATATTACTAGCGAGGGGTACCCGGCGTTGCCCGGGCATTTAGAGGTGTGGGGGTGTAAAAAAAAGTAAGTATGAGGATCGAACCCGAACCGTTTAGGCAAAGTTGTGAAAAAAAAACGTGCAAAGTTAACCATTGCCCCACCACGACATGCTTATGGAAACACGTTTGAATTTATTTAATTACTTGGATTTAGCAGGTGCTCGTTTTAATGAGTTAATGAGGTCAGGTTTGACTGTGGGATAGTATTCATTTACTGCTGAACGCTTTTTTCCCTCCCCCAAGATGTTATAGGAAAAAAGGTTCTTAATAAAGTTGCAGTGAAGAATACGTGTACATGTAAACAAAACACCAACCTGAGAAAAATGGTCTGAATTTACAATTTGTTGATATGCATTCAAAGCTCATAAGAAGAAATGCTCACATGTCCTCGATAATTGTGAACACTTGTAGCCGAATTGCAGTTATTGGTTATGGTGGGAATAGTCCAAATAATTCTCCTTGATTTCTCTTGTTGTGGCAGAAATAAAATAGCTTGTACAGAGATTATTACTATTATGTAAATTTTGCGTGAGATGAGGTAAATTGCCTTCCATCACCTTCAACCATCAAGTAATGTTAAGTATGCTTGTTGGCGTTATTACCCATTTGAATAAGCACGGCTTGCATCACATTACTTATTACCGATTGGTGTCCTTTATATCCCATGTTAACACCATCGTCATTGTGAACTTGAGTTGATGATAAAATGAATGCCATCATTGCTATCGCCGTCATCATCATTGTGAACACAGATTGGTGTCTTTCTTTTTTACTTGAAAGTCATCACTTATCAAGGCATGAAGGCCACTTGAGGATAAGGGTTAATAAATGTAAAGTGGTAGTGTAGTAATCGTTAATGGTGTAAATTGGTTAAAGAATTTGATTATTTATGAGGACAGCTTGTTGTTTACATTAGATTTGAAGGCTACCATGTTGTATTCAACCGGGAAGCAGGCCAGCGGAACAGTGTCGAAAAAGAAACTTTATTCATGGAATCTGCATTTAGATTTAGGCACAGATAGAGAGTAGGGGAATCATATATAGTAGTTGCCACTAGTCGAATGTTTTTTATGAAAGTTTAGCAAGAGGGGGGGTCATAGATTGGAGTTCAGTCGAGCACTTGCCATGAAAATGATAGAGCAGAAACAGGCTCACAATATCTCTTCTGTGAAAAAGAGATTGCAGGGAAGAGAAAAGGACATAGGCTACTAGGTTCCGAAGCCAGTTTTGAACTCTATCAAGATAGAGCACACCGAACAGCTCCTGCCTAGATGTGGCAACATTCTTCTACTGATACAAAATCATGCCAATGCATGTTGTTTTAAGATTTATTCAAAAGGACAAAAACAGAAACTTTGTATGCGTAAGAGAGAGAGAGAGAGAGAGAGAGAGAGAAATAGATGAGATGGATAGATCGACAGACAGGCCACTGTCTGCCTACTGTTGTCACTCACTTTTAGGGACGTCGTGCAAACATGTCTTTCATCATTCAAGTTTCGTCAGTTGATGAGAGGTGTTCTACTAAAAGTCACGTGAACTTTTCAACTTCTGCTGAAGATGACCTACGACCTTCGAGATCTAGTGAAAATCTCATTATTTAATATTAATATTTTCTTGGATCAGGAGGAGGAAATCATCATCGAGAATGTAGATTGATCCTAGGGACTTTGAGCATTATACATGAATTCTGCTTAGACCAGTTGTGAAGACAGATGATCAGAGCTCTACTGAGATAAGGCTGGTTTTTAATTGTTCATTGCAAATAGGTGACTGTCCCTTGCTGAATGACTGTGTGTATCCTAGAATTAACCTCTTCACACATTTGTTAGATTTATTGTCGAAGTTTAGGACGAATCATTATACCAGTTTAGTTGACATCTATGAAGTCTTTTGAAATGATTCAAATAATAGTCAATTTTTTTCATTAAATTTTAAAATAAACTTCTTATCGGTATAAAATGCTCATATGTTGGTTTATTGCCGGTCTTTTTATTCTCAACTTTGTTAATAAACACCATGTTGAGAGGTATTCCTTATTCTCAGTTTGTGTAAGGATATGATGTTTAGCAATTTTTATGCAGATCATTTTCAAGATCCATAATTCTCCTGATGTTTGTTGAGACTTGCACTAGCAATAATATTGAGAATGAAGGTAAAAAAAAGGCTATTTTCTTCGGGGCAAAAGAAGTTTAGCTGCTAAAAGTTTGATAAATTAATTGATCTGATGCAAAGACATGTTAAAACGTGACCTGATTTAATTCATGAAAAATTTTTGTTTGACATAAGGGACAAAAGAAAAGAAGAATGTATAGATGATCATATGACCGCATTAAGAAAAATCTATGAACACTATAAATTTAAAGAGAGGATTGGTGAATAGGTATGGGTCCGTTTAGTCTCCAGAATAAAGGATGTGAAAATTCTGCAACACCTACTACTTGAAAGGAATCTATCTTTTGAACGAACTATTGAAATTTCAGTATTGATTGAAATACTCCAAATTAATATAGGAAGCAATTATCGATTATGAAACACCATACCAAAATTAGTCACAGATGTAGTAGTGCCTTATCAGATAAGTGTACATTTATAAATATCGAATACTACAGTTGTCATAAAACAGGGCACACTTACAGGAAATGCGGTAACAGGATAGATTCTCAGAAATAACAACATAGAGGAATGCAAGGCATGTCGTGCAGAGATGACCAACATGTGGCGCATACACTGTAGGTGATGCATGAGATGCTTACAAGTGGTGTATTGTATCGTTTGGATGATGACAAGAAACTAAGCCATTTCTACTCATTTATTCAGTGATTTATATTTCCTGAACATCTTTTATGTCATTGTTCTGTATTTTTTGTTTTGTTTTTCAAACAAAATTTTTAATTACTGTAAAGCCAGATTGATCTAAAATTTGGAATTAAATTGATTTTACATTACTTAAAAATATATTTGGTTTTACTTCACGGGATTGTTATCCAGTAACTAGCATTGTGACATTTTAACAACATTTACATAAGAATGTAGTGGTTGATTACGTTTGATAGATATTTTCCGTGATGGTGACATTGCGTACCGCTGTTAAGCTTGTTAGCTTTCCACATATAAAGTGAGATTAGATGTGAGTAACTTTTAAGTGTCTGTACTGATGGTACACCGTCAGTAATTGGTAAAGTTATTGTAAGGTTTTAGGTCGTCCTCTCCTAAAATATCATTCACCAAGAGTCTTGGAAAAGTTTTAAATTTGTAACATGCTATGATACCAGTTGCAAAGTGTGTAAACAAAATCAGAACGAGAGGTTTAAACAATACAAAGAATACTGTGAATTGCTAGATGAGGAATATGGTGTTCTTACCATTCACTGTGAGATGTGTAAAGGACAATATACCATTTGGGAATTCTAGGTGCTATATGTACTCTCCACTTATCTCGGCATTTGTTTCCAGTCGCCCTGTACATACACTTCACTTGCCACTGGTATTTAACAATGTCGACTCAGGAATGTGTGGTTGGAGATTGCGCATATCCTGCCACAAAAAATTCACATGCAGACACCCCTTCGTGGGTATCCATAGTCTGCCAAAGACTGAAGCACAAGTTCTAAAACGGTTTTGGAAACTGAAACACATTGTCCATAATTTTCTAGAAGAAAAAGATGAGTTGCCTGAGGAAAAGGCTTTTTTGTATAATGAGAACCGATTGTTAGATTTAGCATTTTTAGTTAATGTTGCCACCCATCTCAATTACCTCAATCTTAAGCTGCAGGACAAAGACCAACTGTTTCCTTGATTAATAAATGATATGAATGCATTCAAGATGAAGTTAAAAGTGCTTATCTCTCAGTTAAAGAAAAGGATTTGAGCAAATTAGCACATTTAAAAGAACAAGGTGAATGTGTTGAAAATATTGTCAACTTTTTCCAAATACATTGAAAAAAGCAAATTACTACAAATTACTGTGTTAGTCGTTTTAGTAATTTTTTTCTGAAGAAGAAGATTGCGTACTTTATAAATCCATTTTCACTCAATGCACATAACATTAGAAAGATGCTTAGTAATATGCAAATTGAACTAAAAACAAATTCAATATTAAATTTAATGAAATTTCCTCATTGCTAAGTGCATTGGAAATGATTAGACGATCATTACCATGCAAACATTTTCCAGAAATTAAAAAATTGGGCCAGAGATATGTTTGTCCCTTCGGAACTCTGTACAGGTGCAAGCGGTCATTTTCTTCCATGAAAATCATTAAAAAAAATAACATTCCAAAGATGCCTAGGAATATACAAATAGAATTAAAAGCAAATTTAATATTGAAAGTTAAATTTAATGAACGACTGACGTCACGACTGTTTGATTCTAACTTGCAGAATTGTTTGTTGCTTTCAGTTACAAATTTAACTCCTGATATTATTGTTTTGGCAGAAACAAAGCAGAGCCAGAAGTCACACTTGAATTATACATAAAAAATTTTATTTAAAATTGCTAATTGTGTCGTCTGTTATTATTAATACAGTGTACTGACCAAAGATTTACGCCACAAAAGCAAAATTAATACTACCATTCCCTTTTGCATTATATTAAACCTTCCTTTCCCTACAATGAAAAAGAGACAATTCTGATTCTTTGGCCTTCCTCTCGCCGGGTGGTCCTGCTTGCTGACTCGTCCCCCACCGCCTGCTATCGTCCAGAGAGACGAGGGTAGGTGTGGGTGTCCTTTATAACTACTACAGTCAGAGAGTTCATGCGACTAAGTCCAGTATGCACGCGTTTATAAAAACTGCTACATAATGTATCTTACCAATGTTTCGCAGTGTTAACTTAAAAATAAAATAATCATTCAAGTTAGTATTTGTGTTGTGTCTTATTCATATGAGATAACAGCAATTATTTACAACAGGATGAGGCAGAGCAACTTGCTTATTAGGAATATCAATTAAAACACAAGTAATGCAGGTATACATGTAATTCTGTGAACTGCAACTAGTACATTTAAATTTTATTTTTTTACCAGTTTTAAAGATGCTATCAGTAAGATATACACTGAGTTAATCGAACTCTGAAGTTTTGGTCAACTCTTTCCAGCATATTGATGGATATGTTGATGACAGCTCAACAAATGTTGATTTCAGATATCCCCATAAAAAATAGTCACACAATGATAAATCAGGGGGCCGTGCTGACCAATGTAGATCACCCCTCAAGAAGATGAGGTATCCTGGGAAGTTCTGCCACAAAACAGTCATTGACACACATGCTCTGTGCGTCATGGTACCGTTCTGCTGGAACCACATCCATCTGGTTCAGTGTTGGCAGGAAACACTCATTGATCATGTTGACATAACGGTCTGATTGTTGAAAACATAACCTCAACTGATAGGAACAATCTTTGACTTGTATTTACTTACTTCTCGCCACAGGAAGATGTAACACAAGGTTGGAAGAATGTGAATTGAAAATATGGGGTTTGAGCACTTTGGCCTACAAAAAATACCTGCACAGCTCTGTCTGCATTCCCCTGTAGTGGAACTAACCCTTTTGTTAGACGTTAAAGCCTGGAAAGATGGACCTTTTAGAACTGTAAAGGACCATACCCCAACTCAACAGACAAAAAAGGCCGTTTAGAGAGTCAGCCTCTGTCGGATTGCTTTTCAAAGTCAATTTAGCCAAATAAAAACTTTAAAAATCTTTATTTAACTTAGGCATTATGCCCTGTTTGATTTTAGGGGAAAGATGATCGAGTGCCATTCTTTTTGACAGCAAAAACTTTTGCTTACTCTTAGTTAGCTTCTTTCACCAAAATACCACATTCACTCCATAATTACTTAAACCCAATAATGAGATTTTATTTACAAATATATATATATATATATATATATATATATATATATATATATATATATTGTATTTTGTGTACAGAAAGTTGTTAGATGAGATAAGTCATTGGTACCGTCAGTTTTCAACTCGATAATTAGGACCGTTTTAGATATTTAGAGATATATCTCTTCAGCCAATACTCATGAGATGAGTATTGACTGAAGAGAGCTTGCTATGGATATCTAAAACGGTCCTAATTATCGCGCTTGAAACCGACAGTACCAATGACTTATCTCATCTAACAACTTTCTGTAGACAAAATACAAAATATAAATACGCTCTTATTTTTCGGATATCTTCGGATTTTCCTTTTAATTGAGCACTCTGCTGGATTTCTTTTTTCAAAAAAAAAACTAATCACACACACACACACACACACACACACACACACACACACACACACACATATATATATATATATATATATATATATATATATATATATATATATATATATATATATATATATATATATATATATATATATATAAGTAATGGTGGGGAGTGAGAAGATCTATTAACACCTAAAAAGAATGAAAAATAAAGAACCAAACAAATCGTTAACTTGACACGAAAAACACAACCACGGGTAAGGTCAAGGGCTCAAGGGGTGCTGAAGGTTTTCCGGGCTGACAACCGAAAAACAGAGGTTGTCCTATATACAACGTATACAAAAAAAAGACATCAACAACTTGAAATTGAATGCTCTTTCTGCCACAGGTACAACAACGCTGATTTTATTATATTGCTACTTTCTCGCATCAATGTAACCGGGAATCACTTCCAAATTAAATAAATGATGAGCTGATCAACCCACCCCGGCTCTAAATTCAACCTTGACACTCCCGGTGATCAATAGATAGGTTGTTTAAGTATATCTATTCTCCGCCCCCATCCGCACACACACACACACACACACACACACACGCAGTTGCTTCTTCTGTCTTCTTGGTATCGCGACTATATTTGCTGCTATATTTGCGCCAACGAATGTTGATTAAAATGCACACACGTGTCGAAGAATTTTACCAGACGACAGCGTTATGTGGCAGGATTTAATATGAACGGGGTCATTCTTATTCACGTTTAGCGATATCAAAATATTTCAAACTTAAGCGTGGCAGACCGGCGGCGATGATGCTATTTAAAATACAAGAGTTACAGATTAACAAAAATGCTATTTCATGGCATGACAGTCCGACGAAAATTTTATTTCAAACATGAGTCAGATAAGCAAAATGATATTTCATATTTAAACATAAGATCGCTGAAAATGCTATTTGAAATTAATGCAGCAATGCAGCATTCAGCAAATTAGCAAAATGATATTTCAAACTTAAGTGTGACCGACTGGCAAAATTCTATTTAAAAACTAATATTTATGGATTAACAATAAACGCTATTTCATTACACGACAGACTGACGAAAAATCGAAAGGGGTCAAATTAGCAAAAAATGCTATTTCAAATGACGCAAATATGACAGACCACTGAAAATGCTATTTAAAAATTAAGTGACGGATTAACAAAAGATTCTGTTTCAAACTTACGACAATTCCGACGAAAATTCTATTTAAAAACTAAGAGTGACGGATTAATAAAAATATTATTTCAAACTTAAGCGCGGTAGACCTCGAACGGACAAGCGTTTTCGCCGTTTTACTGATAAACAGGACTTTTTTTTTTTAACATCTATTGTTGTTATTACCGACCAAATAAAATACGACCTCTTCTTTTTGTTTTCCCTGACATAAAACTGCATTATTAAACAATAACAATAGTTAGAACTGATGTCACACGCAGCCAGAGCGTCTAGGTGACCCGTTTCTTCGTTTGCAGGTGCGTTAGCAAAGTGAAAACTCATTATTCCTCATGCAGAGCCGTAGTGGGTCCACGAACAAAAATGGATGTAAACAAACACGGCGGCCAATCACCTCCTCGAGTTCCGAGGGCAGACCACCGGGTACGCCGGGTAGTCAAGTTCAGAAATCCTCACTCTGTGGGAAAAGACATAACCTCGGGTAAGAAAACGAAGAACTGAAGGTACTTTATGCAGAATACGGATAATTTTTACGGTATCTTTTATTAAATTGTTAGGTGAAAGTACAGAATAATTACAAAACGCCCTCGTCTCCCCACGTTAAGATTGAGTTTCTGAATAATAACGTTATTATTTCAGCACGATCCGTATTCTGCGTAAATACCTAAACTAAGTTTCGATGCATATACAGATCAACCCCCATGGCTGCTAAGACTGACTCGGTAAAATCCTGTAACGAGTTGATCGATCACAGCTAAATGAAAACCGAGTTCCTGAAGCGGAAAATGAAAAACCGAAAACGAAAAAAATAATTGCAGATTTTGGATTATTTGGATTATTCGAACAACTGTTCTCATCTTGAGTGTTATTCTCACAACGTTTCGGCCAAAGTAACCTCCGAGCTTCTTGAGATACATCTTGTCGAACTCGACAATCTGGACGGAATTTCGAACAAAACCCTTTAATCCATGGGGGTAGCATGTTCTCGTTCCGGGTAGAATAATCCAAATAATCCAAGTTATCAATCCTCATCTAAAAAATTTCGAAACATTATACTGATCTATTTTTCATTGTATTTTTCTGTTACATTGTTGCATTATCTTTTTTGCGGGTTATTGCCTTTCATTTATTTTGTAATTATGTTGGTAGTATTTTTATTTATTTGTTTATTTATTTTTTAATCATGCGCCCATGCGGACAATGTTTTCTAATACTACATTGTAAAAAAAAAAACAGTAAGGCATTTGTGACTTGGAAGACCAAATGAAGACTTGCCATTCAAAAGTTAAGTTTTAAAGGTATTCGGGTCTGTTTCGAACGAATATCATATTTAAAATTGTCGCCGGCAAGTTGTTCTTATGATATTAAGACCTACATTTTCCGATGTATTCCTTATAAGTTTCCTGATCGCCATTTTGAATACTGTTGTTTACAAGTCAATCCGACTTCGTTTTCGAAAACAAGTCAACCCGGTTTCGTTAACATTGGAGAGTGAGATTTTGCTCACATTTATAATTTAATTTTGGGACGGCTGCCACTCCCCTCCTCCGTATCTCCCTCCAAAAATTAAATTATAAATGAGATCCCAAAAAAAGGGCGATTTAAAAAAAAAAAAAGCGAGAAATAAAAATGACCCAAACCCATCTAAAAAATAAAATTAAAAAAACTTTCCTTGCGCGAACGGGACCCTCAATTAAAATAAAATAACGAAACTGGGTTGACGTGTTATCGAAAATGAGGCCGGATTGTCTTGTAAACAACTGTATTCAAAATGGCGATCAGTAAATTTATAAGGAATACATCGGAAAATGTAGGGGTACTCCTTGGGCGTTGAGTTCCATGGTGACCAGCAGAAAAATTTAATGGGTAAATGTTTACTTTAACTACAACAAAAAACTGACCAATAAAATTTGGGTTTTTTATAGGTTTTCGGAGTCGCTGACAGACAACGAATCTGATATTCAAACCCGTCGCAAATTTACTGTTTGCATGGTATTAACCCCTGAACCCTCGCACTATTTTGTGCCAACTCATTGCCATCGTTTATGCTATTCTTACATGATGCGTTCGCGCATGGACGCGCGTAGTAAGGTAGGGCGATGAGGGGCATGGGGGGGGGGGCATCACCCTACCCTACTACCCCCCCCCGGTCCCAAATGTACACAGAATTGTTGTGAAAAATTAAACAGTTCCTCTGCTCGGTGTATGTCGGCGCGTTACTCACGGAAAAACGGTAAATTAAACTGCAGAAGCACCTGTTAAATATTGTACAAGTTTTATAATTGAAAAAAAAACCCTCTAAAAAAAAAATTTTTTAAAAAACGAAAAATAAAAATGCTTAGACCGCTCGTGAAAACTTAATTTTTTTAGATCAATTAAAAAAGCATCAAAAACTACGTAACACAGAAAAATGAACAACATTTTGTTTTTGAAAACTTTCTTGTTATTTTAAATGTCTGCTAAAAAATTCTTCCGCGATGTGACAAGTCACCTTACTACGCGCGTCCATGTGCGAACGCATCATGTAAGAATAGCATAAACGATGGCGGTGAGTTGACACAAAATAGTGCGAAGGTTCAGGGGTTAATACCATGCAAACGGTAAATTTGCGACGGGTTTGAATATCAGATTCGTTATCAGCGACTCCGAAAACCTTAAAAAAATAAAAACAAATTTTATTGGTCGGTGTTCTGTTGTAGTTCAAGTAAACATTTACTCGTTAAATTTTTCTGCTGGTCGCCATGGAACTCAACGTCTAATGAGTACCAATGTAGGTCTTAATATCATAAGAACTTGCCGACGATAATTTTAAATGTGATTTTCGTTCAAAACAGATCCGAATACCTGTAAAAGTCAACTTTTGAACGGCAAGTCTTCATTTGTTCTTTCATGCCACAAATACCAAAAAAATAAAATATAGTGTAAATAAATCAGTAAATGTTTTTGTTTTTTTGTTTGAGAAACATTTTGTGTGATCACTGATCGGTGTTACTTTTCGACTTGTTGCCGGCTTTTATCGATCCAAAGCACCTGGAATTTTTAATATTCATTTTTATTATATTTCATCAGTTTATAGTTGAAATATCTTTGAGCACTTGTGCATTTTCACATCCCCGTGTAAATTAACATAAAAGAGGAGTGCTTTGTTAACCTTTCTCTTGCCGCAAACGTTTCTCCTAAAATAAAAACAAAAAATTTTAACATTCGCACGTGCCTATCTTTTTTCATTTTTTTTTTTTCTTTTTTTTTTTTTTTTAATGGCGGCTCCTTTTAGAAACATTATTATTTGGACGAAATTTCAGAAATCGTAATAATGAATTTCACATGAAAACAATGGTATTCCTCGTATTTCTTGTGTTTTTAAGATGATTATCCAAAAATTACGAAAATCGATAAGGTAGAAAATTATTTATTTAAGAAAATAAAAAAGTAGAATTTGATGAAAACGATCGTAAGACACAGGAGAGTTCAAAAGGAAAGTAATTTTTCGTTTTGATTCAAACAAGATGGCAGCAATTTTTCACCTGCTAACACGATTAAAGCTGTTTTGTTTAATAATTCAGAAATATTTAGGTAATTTTGACTGCATAATTTAGAACCTACAATTGTAACTTATTAGAATTGATAAAAAAAATCAGTTGGAACTAATTATTTTTTATCTGAAAACTTCATTTATCGACAACAAAATCTCGTCCCAATTCTGTAGAAGCGTCTTTCTTTCGTTTTTTTTTTTTTGGAGGGGGGGGACACAAATGATTCAACTTAGCACTTCGTTATAACAATCACCTTCTTTGCTTTCCAAACAGGACACATTATTATCATAGATTGTATTCAAATAGATTGTATTGCGAAAAAATGGCTGCGTGTAAGTTAAGAAATATGCCAGTCAAAAATAGAATGAAAATCTTTATGGAACTTGTTAATGAAAAACGTTACACAGAAAATTATGGAAACTGATCGATTATTTTTATTTAAGAAATGCATCTATTGCAGCTAATATGCGTAATTCTCAAATCTCATTAATATTCATTCAAGGAAGGTAAATCAAAATTTTTTTTTTTTTTAGATTTTCACGTAAATCTACTAAGATAAAGACAACACATGGCGTAACTCTATCATAAAATCATTATCGTATACTTTTTAATTATAATTCTGATCGTTCATTATTCGTAATTTTCAGTGTACGCTAATATTTTTTAACAGCAAATATTCCATAAAGTTTTCCTATCATTATATTTTTTATAAATGCTATATTTCATAATTGGGATTACATACACAAGCCTCGAAAAGTGTATTAAAATAGTGAAGTAGGTATTTTACATGGTTAAATCCTATTTCAGTCACCTGAATTATTTGGAATGAAATGAGCTTTGGTGAATTTAAATAAAACTTACACCTCTAAAATTCGCACCATGGAATAAATAGGAAAAATGGCATAAACGAAAAATCTAGACGCAAATCTGACAATGAATTTATCAAAATCTTGGATACAAGGTATAAAGGTATTAAGAAGTTTGTCGAATAAAAAAGAGATTATATTTTTAAAAGTACCCCCCCTCCTGCGGCGTCATTTTACGAGAGAGTGCATATAATTAGAATGTTTATCTAATTTTTGGTTTATGTGGATTTAAACACAGTTTTAAGAGACAGAGGGGCGCAGTTGGTAAAGGAGTGTGTGATTGTAATTGTTGTGTCTTTACCTCTTTCAGGTTTGTTCATTGTCAGCAGACAATAGACAACTGCTAAACAAATAGAGCATAACCTTTTCTATGAATAAGACAACCGAATTCCAATTGAGCTATCATGCCTACCACACAGTGCCCCTTCCCTGCATGCAACTACATCACACCAGACATGATGCAGCTATTGTGACATCACTCTTGACAACCCATAGTGCCATGCACACTGTTGGTGTCTCTACTCATACAGCCACAGTTGAGAAGGTTAAATGGCCAACCATAACTGCGGCCAGTACTACCAAAGACTGAGTTTACTTTCAATCATGCTGGGCTGATTATGTGCTGCCACAAAGATATCCGAACACGAAGAAATGATCCAGCTATTGGAATGCTGTGATGAATCACTACGTAGGGACTCATCTCCTGCCTAAAATGGATCTTTGTAACCTATGGCATACCTGTGGAATTAGCTTCTGGCAGTGGCCCGATTTTACCGCTAACAGCACTAGGCAATTCCTCACCGATTGGGGTGTTCACCCAGAGGTTATCCTCAGTAGCATGTCCCAACAGCAATTGCAGAGCAGAGATTGGTGTGAAGACTGTAAAACCCCTTCTCATGGACAACACAAGTCCCAATGGAACCATCAATACAGATTCATTCCAACATGCTATGTTTCAATACAGAAATACACCAGATCAAGACACCATGCTGTCACCAGCCATGTGTATCTTTGGTCGTCCTATTTGTGATTTTATACCCATTATATCTGGAAATTATCAACTATATAACATGTGGCACATACGCTGTGCTGAGAGGCTATTGGAACATATGTAAAGTCTCCCATCACTGGTCATTGGTGATTATGTGCATATTCAAAACCAGGTCGGTCTTTATCCGCGCAAATAGGATAAAACTGAAGTAGTGATCGAAGTCCGCCAATTCGCTCAATATGCTTAAGCATTGACGGATCTAGAAAATTCTTGCAAAAGTATATTCCAGTGTAACTCTCCCTCCCAAAGCTAGCAATCACAGACTTTAGATTGCATTATGCTGCCCCCAACAGGACACCAACAACTGTTGTACATGACAATACCACAACATCGTCCAAAGTCACAGAACCACTTCCCCCTATTATTCTTATTACTCAGACAATTTCTGGTCTAAACATTTGAAATTTTACATAAAGGGTATTCAGAGATAGGGCAAGCTTTTTAATCGGTTGTGGGTTGGAAATTTTTAGTTACCAATATATAAATGTATGTATATATGTATGTTTGCATGTCTGCCTAAAACTTTCGACAGAGTCAACGGATTTTCACAGAATCAATATCATTTTGTAGTATGACCTTTCAGACGACAAATATCGAAAAATTGGCTGAAAACATTAATATCTTCACCTTCAACTGGGCACTTTTCTACAGGGGGGGGGTCGCTTTTTTCGCTGATATTTTTGAAAGTCATCCTCTCCTTTCGATTGTCTAGCCTTAATTTAAACCTACATCACTTCCGGTTTGGCGGTGGTCATAACAGCAAAGACGTCAGGTTCCCCCCCCCCCGTTCTTTTCCTCCTTTACAATACGGGTTCAAGCCTGCCTTCCTCCTACCACTTTTTTTTTGCTCAACATACACCTCCAAACACCCGGGCAACTCCGGACTGAAGTGCTAGTCTTATCTAAATCTCGAAACAATGTCTACAATTTCTTTTAAAAAAAAAGGTTATGTAGTAGGAGACGTTGCTAGTCCATCGTTATTTTAATGACTAGTGCTTAATTAAACCTTAATGGTGACACCTTAGTAATAGTAGTAGTAGTAGTAGTAGTAGTAGTAATTAATTAAACCTTAATGGTGACACCTTAGTAATAGTAGTAATTAATTAAACCTTAATGGTGACACCTTAGTAATAGTAGTAGTAGTAATTAATTAGTAATAACAAAAACACTAGTTACTCATTTCTCACTGCAGCAAGATTAGACATGAAGCCAGGTTAATGAGAAGGGAGAGGGGTACAACTCCCCCCCGAGTGCAGCCCCGGTTGATAGCTAAGAATGAACACAGCGACATTCTCTGATAACT
The DNA here is from genome assembly GCF_053919585.1 of Euprymna scolopes. Taxonomy (NCBI): domain Eukaryota; kingdom Metazoa; phylum Mollusca; class Cephalopoda; order Sepiida; family Sepiolidae; genus Euprymna; species Euprymna scolopes. The sequence continues at coordinate 54,653,208 of NC_136512.1, read as the reverse complement.
GACAATCTCTGTATGATGGTATTTACTTTCTTCTCACCACAGAAAGATGTGAAGTGAAGAGAGTCAAGCTAGCACCCAGAAGTAGCCTTTTGGCCTTCTAAAAATAGCTTGGGCAGCCCCGTCTACATTTCCCGGTCAGGGCGCCTCGAGCAATTAATAATAAACTAATGCCCTAAAGAGGGGAGAGGAGTCAAGGCCTGGAATGATGCACCGCTTAGGACTACCTAGGACAATACCTCAATCCAACAGATACAACGCCAACAAAATTGCTCAGTTTCTGCTGGATAGAGTGTTAAGATCAAATCCTCAACTGGTATATATACTGAGTATAGAATAGCAAATAACTGCTTCCACACTCGGTATGAGTGTTCCTTGCAACTTCATCCAGCTACTTAAATAAGACATCATGCAGACGTAGTTGTAGACATTTGGTTCCCAAGAGATAGGGAGAAAACAATGACTGTTGAGTTTGGAAAACTGTGTTATTTTTTATTTCTAGTTTTCTCCACAGTGAGTGCGGCACAAAAGTATTCAGCATGCAATTTTGTGGTAATGCGTTCCAACTGTGGTGTGATCATGGTGTGTTTGTAATGACAGAAATAAGGCACACCTGGACAGTAGTCGTCACAATATGTTATTAGGCAGATACCAAGAAGTCTGATCAGGCATGAGCAAAATGAAATTTAAAAATTATAACGATCCCACCCTCTTCCAACAGAGGAAGCAATATCAAAATAAAAATTTTCATTATAATTAGAAATTACATTCTATAACTATGAAACAAGATTTCCTATGTGTGTGTTGCTCACTTATATGTAACTTTGATCTTTTTCTTTTACTATTACTAGGACAGTGTACCTCCTAGGAACAATTCAGGCTATACTATACAAAGAATTGTCTGGTAGTTAAAGACAGACCCTAGGTTGTCAGAATGATACCAAGATGACCTTTGACTGATATGACAACTGACAAGATTTCCTGTGTCGTTAATTGTGTATTTGCAGCAGTTTCATTGGGGAACTATTCTGTTTATATTGGCATGCAGTATTTTAGATTAGATTAAGTTGTGGTTTGGCTTCACACATACCCGTTCATGACCTATAACTGTGTGGACATTAAGATGCGACGGTGTGGACTTGAAATCAATATGTGCCAACCAAACTTGGCTTCAAAAATTCAATTAAAACCAGTTCCAGAGTTAATCACTCATTAATCACAGTTATTCTTATTATTTTGTCACAAGCAATCTGTTAGTATGGAACTCCAGGACACAGCATTTGTGTATCAACAACAAGCCAGCCTATGAAACATTTCTCATTATGTTTCTGTGTTCCTTGAGTAAAAGTTGATGCACGTTTAATATTAGAGATGTTCGTGTTGTTCTTGGAGGATGGTGACCCTTTTCTTCTCCAATGTTCAATTTCAGTCAGATGTGGTCAAACACAGCTAACTCTGCTAAGTTACTTCCTTCATCTTGACTTTCTTCCTAACCAATCATCTAATCATATAAATAAATGTGTTTCTCGCTTATAAATAACTTTTACATTTTTACTATTAATCGAATATTTATTTGAATTGAAAAAATAAGGAAAAACTAAAATAATTTCTTAAAAATCATAATTTGGAAAATAAAATGTAAACATGACTATATTTAATTTTTCTCTAAACACTCCAATAGGGCAATGCTTGATACATACAGATTAGTGTTTTATAAACGAAAATAGACTTTATATTAACATTCACTTTTCATTTATCCAACAAAAGTGTAATGTATACACTGACGTCTCAATCCACCCTGGTTTTAAGTTGTTTATTATTAATGAACTTGTGATATAATATGAGTTTTAACAGTAGGTTTGTAGCAATTACATGATAGATCTATTTTTTGTTTATACATGCAATATCTTGTGTTATGTTGAGTTGTAGTGTGGTCAGCGTATTGATACACAGGTGATTAGCACATTACTGACATGTGCACTGGAAGCCTGCTGATTTCTGCCCACAGCTGAATGCTTGCATAATACAATAGTCTGAGTCAAGATTCTGAAGTAGACAGACTGCCATCTTCTCTCTAACCTCGTTATCATCATGGTGAGGAGTGCAGGAATAAACTCAAGATCTAAAATTATATTATATCTCTACTAAAATATCTCCCGACCTCACAACTCTCTTTATGTTTCAATGTTCCTTCAAGTTTTTACTGATACCTATTTGGTTGTGAAGATGTGGTTTTATTTATGGAAGATGGAAATTCTTTTCTTGTTCAATGTTTTATTTCAGTCGATTGTGACCAGATACAACTAACTCTACCAAATTATGTTCTTCATCCTGACTTTCAAACAAATCATTCTCCAACAAAAGGTTCCACAATTTTCCCAGTCAATGCCAGGACACAGGTCTTGCTAGTTTAAACTGAAATCATTAGTTCTCATATTCAACCCACCTCTGGTTTTATGCTTGCAGTACTTTTCAGATTGGGTAGTAGCGGTTTACAATGACAGACTAATTTGGTGCTGATATGCGCAGTCAAAATAATGAAAAGTATTAATCCAGTTGTTCAGATGACACAAATTATTAATCTTGCCAATAGGATAAACATCAAGCCACTTTTTACAGTGGGGAACTAATTATAAAACAGTAAAGGAATGTCAGAACAATTAACTGAATCCAAATTAATTAAGTGATTCGAAGGCGATTATCAAAAAAGTGCTAAATGTCATGAAAACAAAGCTAGAAATCAGCCAAAATATGGCTTCACACTTAACCTATTTCTATCTGATTTGAGGAGAACTGTAACTCGATGTCTCTGGTGCATTTCATAGAAATACCAATTATTTTGGTTTATTATCAGCTCTGTCTCCATGATGCTGAGCATTTTCTAGTCCTCACCTTTCCTCAGACAATCCAACTAATTTAATTGAATTTATTAATTGAAACTAGATCATTTTCCCCTTTTGTAAGTTCATTTAATTACTCAAATTTGATGTTTTTGATATATCCACCCACACACACACACACACACCCACACACACACACACGCACATACACATAAAGAATGAGTAAAAAAAAAATTAGTAATTGTGAATTATCAATCAATCAAATCAATTGTTTTTCCTTTTGAAACTGATTGATAATTCACATATATTAATTTTTTTACTCATTATTAATCTAGCTCTAGGATACATATACCTATTGAGCTTATTATATATCTACAGTACTATGGGCACTGTTCTTTTAAAAGTATTAATACATTTATTAATACATTAAAATAAACTCTGCTCTTTAGACTCCAGGTTTAATTCCCTCTATAAAATATTATATATATATATATATATATATATATATATATATATATATATATATATATATATATATATATATATATATATATAAAATTTAGTCATTCAATGAATTTAAAAATTTATGACGTGAAATGTTTGGGTTTCAGATCAAAGATTTTTATTATTCTATGTAAGACAAAGAATACATTAGAAATATTTTAACTCCTTATCCTATAGGATTTCAATGTCTACCATCTCTTCAGAGGAGAAAATATTAGCAAATAGTTATAATGGTTATAATGGTTTACACCTTATTTGCTAAACAGTGAGACATGGAAAATCGCAATTAAAATTGATTGTGTAATTAAAAGTCATAGAGTAAGGGAAGTTAAAGAAAAGGATATAAAAGTTTACATCCAAATTGCATGGTAAAATCCAAAGTGAATGTCCTTGAAAGCAGTGTAGTAAAATGATCCAAACTATATTTTTGGTAATCTACATCTCAATGTAATGATCCGAATTAGGCATTTTCCTGGAGTAATTTTCCTTGGTTATATAATGGGTCCGGTAAAAAAAAAAATTTTTTTAATATGGGTCCGATGGATCTTTTTATTAATAAACATATAACTTGATATATTGAATATTTTTATACTCATAGAAACATGAGCTTAAAATTCTACTCTAAAATAACTTTCAAATTGTTAATTAAATTAAAAAATTAAAGCCGCTTTAGCAGACAGGCCATGCAAAATGAGAAACTGAAGTATATATATATATATATATATATATATATATATATATATATATATATATATATATATATATATATATATATATTCACAACATTTTGATCAATGTACTCTCCAATCTTCTTTGTGTGTATCTTGTCAAATTTTGGAATCTTTCGGTCAAACTTAGGAATTAGTACAGAATTTCAAACAAAACATTTTATTTAATCCACAGTAGTATGCTCACATTCCATCAGCAATAATGGTAAAAATCTTAAGTAATTCACAATTGTATACTTAGTATCACTCGCAGCGAGGATCAAAAGAGTATCACTTAAAACTGGAACTTAATACTTTATCCGTTACGCTATAGGTTTTTGCAGACTCAAGATAAAAATAGTAATCCGAATAATTTGAATAATACAAATTATCAATCCTCATCTCAAAAACCATTGTATATTGCGACTTTTACTTAACTGATTCAAAGATAATTATAAAAAATGTACTAAGTGGTCAACGGAGTTTACAACATTTACAAATATTTTTTTTTAATTTGTCAGTTGGAAAGGATTATTTAAAACGAATAAGTAAATGTTCATATTAACTTTAACACACATAAAATTGAACTTTGTTTTTAAGTATTGCAGCCATTTTCTTTTCAATAATTTGTTCTTCTTAACTTATTGACTTTCATATTTTAACCTTTTCATTTTTATTTTAAATTTGTTTCATTCTGTTATGAAAAAAAAAGTGATTCTATTTTTAAATTAACAATAAAATGGACTAATATCATCATATGCAAATGATTTCATTAAATAGTTCAATATTTAATTAATATCGAAAAACAATTGCTTTAAATTGGACATTTTATAAATAATACTAGCAAAGATACCCAATCATAACTAATATGATTATAAAATGAAAACAGTCACTTATGCCTAAAATGACACTTGTGAAATATGTCAGTTAAAAATAAAATGACAGTAAGATTTATGGAATACTTACTTGGTATTGAACAATATTACGACTCTCCGAAAATTACAGAAAATGATCATTAAGTAGAATTTTAATAAAATAATAAAATTAATTTAGCAGAGTTATGCTGTTGACGCCAAAGGGAGATAATCAATGAGTTTTGAACCATTAATAAAGACAAAACTATGATAATGGTGAATTTTTCTGGACTAAGATGCATAGTTGAATTTCATAAATAAAAATAAAAATACTCGATTTTTTTTGTAATTTTCAATGTACGGTAACTATTTTTCAATACCAAATAAGTGCTTTATAAAGTTTTGCTGTCATTTTATTTTTAACTGCCATATTTCACGGGCATCTTTTTATGCACATACTTCAAAACAAAAAATCAGAGACTACAGGGTGGAATAATAAAAGTGTCGCCTTAAAGAAAACCACACTACAGATTTATTTTAAAACTTTTATTGAAAAAATCAATTCGGGTAACTTGATTATGTAGCAGAGCTAATATCTATTCAATGTAGCTGCCTTCAGCCTCAATCACTGCCTCGCTATGAGCCCGGAACTGGGAGTATGCCTTTTCCACATGCGCCAGCATGCGAATACTCAACGGATAGCAACGATTAGCCTGGCTTTGGTGTTGTGGGAGGTCATGTGGGTGATGTTTATGACCAAATGAAGTAGTCCAGTGGGTTCAGTTCGGAGGAGGAGGGGGCCAGTGAGAGAAAGGTACAAAGTCATAGCACTCCTTCTAAAGCCAAGCCTGGGTCTCTTCGATGCTACTGCTACACCCAGGGTCTGCCAGTGGCCACTTGATTGCAATAAGAGATCACCACACTCATGTACACTTTGGTGTTAACTTTCAAGCCAATTTTGAAGAAGTAAGGTGGCATGATATAACCCTCACTTGAAACCACATCAAAGACCATAACCGTGGCCGGAAACTTTGTTTTCATCACCCTGGGCACATTCCTGTTATTCATGGCAATCCAACGATGCATTTTGAGGCTGCTGGCAATGATCCTGTTGTTACAACTTAGAGCAATAAAGAGCATAAGTTGTACAGCAGCGCATCTCCGATCTCGCTTGTTGAACATTGTGTCACTTTCAAACATGATAGAAGGCTCCTATCACTCTTGAGATTTGTACACAACTAGCCAACTAGTTGATGGTCTGCAACAAAAAAGAAAACCGGTTTTCATCAAACGGAAATGGAATCGTGTCGTCTTTTCTATGGAGACAATTTTATCGTTCCACCATTTAAATAAATGTGATAACAAAAATGATCTCAAGCATTCAAATTCTTAATCTGGGCAACATTTGGTTTTCTTCGTTCATAAATTATAGAGAAGCAATTGCCTTTGCGTTTCTGATAGTCAAAGTGAAATTAAAACGTCATTTTTTTTTTACCTCATTTGTTTTGAATCTTTGTTATTTTGCAAGTAATTCTAAAAGTATCGTTGAGGAGTTTAATCTATATCTATCTATATAACTACAAAAGTGAAAGTGTGTGTGTGTGTGTGTGTGTGTGTGTGTGTGTGTGTGTGTGTTCATTTCCCTACACAATATCTCTGTCAATTTTCAGTTTACAGACTCGAAATTTGATATACAGGGTACTGAGATTTTGGCTATTAAGGGGTCAAAGTTCAACGATTTGACCTTTGAAAACTCTACCAAACTCCACTGCTAATTTTGACATGGATCTAACTTAATAACTTGATTTGAGCCCAAAACAATAAATGTCTGTCTCTGTACATTTCCCTACACAATATCTCTGTCAATTTTCAGTCTACAGACTCGAAATTTGATATACAGGGTACTGAGATTTGGGAAAATCTTTGTAATCGGGTTTCGGCCAGAAATCTGGCTGTTAAGAGGTCAAAATTCAACGATTTGACCTTTGAGAACTCTACAAAACTCCTCTGCCAATTTTGGGTCTAAACACTTTAAATTTTACATATAGGTTCCTTGGACATTGATCTAACTTAATAATTTGATTTGATCCCAAAACAATAAATGCTAAGGGGTTATAATAGGAGTCAAAGTTAAAAAAATTTTTACTTCTGCGGTCTCTACCAATTTACTAAACACAATTTTTGGTCTAAACATTTGAAATTTTACATAAAGGGTATTCAGAGATAGGGCAAGCTTTTTAATCGGTTTGGGTAAAATATTTGAGCTACCAATATATAAATCTATGTATGTATGTTTGCATGTCTGCCTAAAACTTTCGATAGAGGTTACGGATTTTCACAAGATCAGTATCGTTTTCAAGCTCGACTCTTTAGACGACAAATATCGAAAAATTGGCTAAAAACATTAATTTCTTCCCCCTCAACTGGACACTTTTCTACAGGGGGTGGTCGCTTTTTTCGCCGATATTTTCAAAAGTCATCCCCTGTTTTCGATTGTCTAGCCTTAATTTAAACCTATATCACTTCTGGTTTGGCGGTGGTTGTAACAGCAAAGACGTCACGTTTTTTTCACGTTCTTTCCTCCTTTGTGGTACAGGTTCAAGCCTGCCTTCCTACTCCCATTTTTTTTCTTTGCTCAACACATGCCTCCAAACACCCGGGCAACGCTGAGCACCCATGCTAGTTTACAATAAAAATATTGTTGCATTTGCTTATGTCATGATATAAACTTGGAGCTTGTTCTCATTGCATCATCCATGAGTGAGTATAATTGTTAAGTAATTTCAAATATTAATTATAGTTGTTGTCACCAATAATTATGAATAGTATGTTAACATTTCTGAAATGGCTTTTTTCCCAGCTGACTACTGTATGTTGCTGGTGGTTTACCTTTTCTCTGTGAGAAAGGGTTAGTTTATTGGTAATCTCCTGGGGTGCCCCTACTAGGAAATGTCGATGAGGTTGCCAAGGCAATTTTTGCAGACCACAGTGCTCTTCCTTTAGGGCACTGGCTCTTCAATCCCACTTTTCAGCTCTTGTGTCACATTACTCCAGTGTGAGAGGGAATATGAATAACCCCCCTCCCCATCCCATTGAATGATGGTCTTGCTAGTTCTAGCCAGTTGGATGGATTTTACGGACAAGGAGGCATGTGCCTGTGGGCAAGTAATGAGTATCAATACATTAGTACATTACTGTTTATAGTATTAATACATTAGTACATTACTGTTTATAGTATTAATACATTAGTACATTACTGTTTATAGTATTAATACATTAGTACATTACTGTTTATAGTATTAATACATTAGTACATTACTGTTTATAGTATTAATACATTAGTACATTACTGTTTATAGTATTAATACATTAGTACATTACTGTTTATAGTATTAATACATTAGTACATTACTGTTTATAGTATTAATACATTAGTACATTACTGTTTATAGTATTAATACATTAGTACATTACTGTTTATAGTATTAATAAATTAGTACATTACTGTTTATAGTATTAATACATTAGTACATTACTGTTTATAGTATTAATAAATTAGTACATTACTGTTTATAGTATTAATACATTAGTACATTACTGTTTATAGTATTAATACATTAGTACATTACTGTTTATAGTATTAATACATTAGTACATTACTGTTTATAGTATTAATACATTAGTACATTACTGTTTATAATATAAATACATTAGTACATTACTGTTTATAGTATTAATACATTAGTACATTATTGTTTATAGTAGTAATACATTAGTACATTACTGTTTATAGTATTAATACATTAGTACATTACTGTTTATAATATTAATACATTAGTACATTACTGTTTATAGTATTAATACATTAGTACATTACTGTTTATAGTATTAATACATTAGTACATTACTGTTTATAGTATTAATACATTAGTACATTACTGTTTATAGTATTAATACATTAGTACATTACTGTTTATAGTAGTAATACATTAGTACATTACTGTTTATAGTATTAATACATTAGTACATTACTGTTTATAATATTAATACATTAGTACATTACTGTTTATAGTATTAATACATTAGTACATTACTGTTTATAGTATTAATACATTAGTACATTACTGTTTATAGTATTAATACATTAGTACATTACTGTTTATAGTAGTAATACATTAGTACATTACTGTTTATAGTATTAATACATTAGTACATTATTGTTTATAGTATTAATACATTAGTGCATTACTGTTTATAGTATTAATACATTAGTGCATTACTGTTTATAGTATTAATACATTAGTACATTACTGTTTATAGTATTAATGCATTAGTACATTACTGTTTATAGTAGTAATACATTAGTACATTACTGTTTATAATATTAATACATTAGTACATTACTGTTTATAGTATTAATACATTATTACATTACTGTTTATAGTATTAATACATTAGTACATTACTGTTTATAGTAGTAATACATTAGTACATTACTGTTTAGAGTATTAATACATTAGTACATTACTGTTTATAGTGGTAATACATTAGTACATTACTGTTTATAGTATTAATACATTAGTACATTACTGTTTATAGTAGTAATACATTAGTACATTACTGTTTATAGTAGTAATACATTAGTACATTACTGTTTATAGTATTAATACATTATTACATTACTGTTTATAGTATTAATACATTAGTGCATTACTGTTTATAGTATTAATACATTAGTACATTACTGTTTATAGTATTAATACATTAGTACATTACTGTTTATAGTATTAATACAGTAGTACATTACTGTTTATAGTATTAATACATTAGTACATTACTGTTTATAGTATTAATACATTAGTACATTACTGTTTATAGTATTAATACATTAGTACATTACTGTTTATAGTATTAATACATTAGTACATTAACTGTTTATAGTATTAATACATTAGTACATTACTGTTTATAGTACTAATACATTAGTACATTACTGTTTATAGTATTAATACATTAGTACATTACTGTTTATAGTATTAATACATTAGTACATTACTGTTTATAGTATTAATACATTAGTACATTACTGTTTATAGTATTAATACATTAGTGCATTACTGTTTATAGTATTAATACATTAGTACATTACTGTTTATAGTATTAATACATTAGTACATTACTGTTTATAGTATTAATACATTAGTACATTACTGTTTATAGTATTAATACATTAGTACATTACTGTTTATAGTAGTAATACATTAGTACATTACTGTTTATAGTATTAATACATTAGTGCATTACTGTTTATAGTATTAATACATTAGTACATTACTGTTTATAGTATTAATACATTAGTACATTACTGTTTATAGTATTAATACATTAGTACATTACTGTTTATAGTATTAATACATTAGTACATTACTGTTTATAGTATTAATACATTAGTACATTACTGTTTATAATATAAATACATTAGTACATTACTGTTTATAGTATTAATACATTAGTACATTACTGTTTATAGTAGTAATACATTAGTACATTACTGTTTATAGTATTAATACATTAGTACATTACTGTTTATAATATTAATACATTAGTACATTACTGTTTATAGTATTAATACATTAGTACATTACTGTTTATAGTATTAATACATTAGTACATTACTGTTTATAGTATTAATACATTAGTACATTACTGTTTATAGTATTAATACATTAGTACATTACTGTTTATAGTAGTAATACATTAGTACATTACTGTTTATAGTATTAATACATTAGTACATTACTGTTTATAGTATTAATACATTAGTACATTACTGTTTATAGTATTAATACATTAGTACATTACTGTTTATAGTATTAATACATTAGTACATTACTGTTTATAGTATTAATACATTAGTACATTACTGTTTATAGTAGTAATACATTAGTACATTACTGTTTATAGTATTAATACATTAGTACATTATTGTTTATAGTATTAATACATTAGTGCATTACTGTTTATAGTATTAATACATTAGTGCATTACTGTTTATAGTATTAATACATTAGTACATTACTGTTTATAGTATTAATGCATTAGTACATTACTGTTTATAGTAGTAATACATTAGTACATTACTGTTTATAATATTAATACATTAGTACATTACTGTTTATAGTATTAATACATTATTACATTACTGTTTATAGTATTAATACATTAGTACATTACTGTTTATAGTAGTAATACATTAGTACATTACTGTTTAGAGTATTAATACATTAGTACATTACTGTTTATAGTGGTAATACATTAGTACATTACTGTTTATAGTATTAATACATTAGTACATTACTGTTTATAGTAGTAATACATTAGTACATTACTGTTTATAGTAGTAATACATTAGTACATTACTGTTTATAGTATTAATACATTATTACATTACTGTTTATAGTATTAATACATTAGTGCATTACTGTTTATAGTATTAATACATTAGTACATTACTGTTTATAGTATTAATACATTAGTACATTACTGTTTATAGTATTAATACAGTAGTACATTACTGTTTATAGTATTAATACATTAGTACATTACTGTTTATAGTATTAATACATTAGTACATTACTGTTTATAGTATTAATACATTAGTACATTACTGTTTATAGTATTAATACATTAGTACATTAACTGTTTATAGTATTAATACATTAGTACATTACTGTTTATAGTATTAATACATTAGTACATTACTGTTTATAGTATTAATACATTAGTACATTACTGTTTATAGTATTAATACATTAGTACATTACTGTTTATAGTATTAATACATTAGTACATTACTGTTTATAGTATTAATACATTAGTGCATTACTGTTTATAGTATTAATACATTAGTACATTACTGTTTATAGTATTAATACATTAGTACATTACTGTTTATAGTATTAATACATTAGTACATTACTGTTTATAGTATTAATACATTAGTACATTACTGTTTATAGTAGTAATACATTAGTACATTACTGTTTATAGTATTAATACATTAGTGCATTACTGTTTATAGTATTAATACATTAGTACATTACTGTTTATAGTATTAATACATTAGTACATTACTGTTTATAGTATTAATACATTAGTACATTACTGTTTATAGTATTAATACATTAGTACATTACTGTTTATAGTAATAATGCATTAGTACATTACTGTTTATAATATTAATACATTAGTACATTACTGTTTATAATATTAATACATTAGTACATTACTGTTTATAGTATTAATACATTAGTACATTACTGTTTATAGTATTAATACATTAGTACATTACTGTTTATAGTATTAATACATTAGTACATTACTGTTTATAGTATTAATACATTAGTACATTACTGTTTATAGTATTAATACATTAGTACATTACTGTTTATAGTATTAATACATTAGTACATTACTGTTTATAGTAATAATGCATTAGTACATTACTGTTTATAGTAATAATGCATTAGTACATTACTGTTTATAATATTAATACATTAGTACATTACTGTTTATAATATTAATACATAAGTACATTACTGTTTATAGTATTAATACATTAGTACATTACTGTTTATAGTATTAATACATTAGTACATTACTGTTTATAGTATTAATACATTAGTACATTACTGTTTATAATATTAATACATAAGTACATTACTGTTTATAGTAGTAATACATTAGTACATTACTGTTTATAGTATTAATACATTAGTGCATTACTGTTTATAGTATTAATACATTAGTGCATTACTGTTTATAATATTAATACATTAGTACATTACTGTTTATAGTATTAATACATTAGTACATTACTGTTTATAGTAGTAATACATTAGTACATTATTGTTTATAGTATTAATACATTAGTACATTACTGTTTATAGTAATAATGCATTAGTACATTACTGTTTATAGTAGTAATACATTAGTACATTACTGTTTATAATATTAATACATTAGTACATTACTGTTTATAATATTAATACATTAGTACATTACTGTTTATAGTATTAATACATTAGTACATTACTGTTTATAGTAATAATGCATTAGTACATTACTGTTTATAGTATTAATACATTAGTACATTACTGTTTATAATATTAATACATTAGTACATTACTGTTTATAATATTAATACATTAGTACTTTACTGTTTATAGTATTAATACATTAGTACATTACTGTTTATAGTATTAATACATTAGTACATTACTGTTTATAGTATTAATACATTAGTACATTACTGTTTATAGTATTAATACATTAGTACATTACTGTTTATAGTAGTAATACATTAGTGCATTACTGTTTATAGTGTTAATACATTAGTGCATTACTGTTTATAGTATTAATACATTAGGGCATTACTGTTTATAGTATTAATACATTAGTACATTACTGTTTATAGTATTAATACATTAGTACATTACTGTTTATAGTATTAATACATTAGTACATTACTGTTTATAGTAGTAATACATTAGTACATTACTGTTTATAGTATTAATACATTAGTACATTACTGTTTATAGTAATAATGCATTAGTACATTACTGTTTAGAGTATTAATACATTAGTGCATTACTGTTTATAGTATTAATACATTAGTACATTACTGTTTATAATATTAATACATTAGTACATTACTGTTTATAGTATTAATACATTAGTACATTACTGTTTATAGTATTAATACATTAGTACATTACTGTTTATAGTATTAATACATTAGTACATTACTGTTTATAGTATTAATACATTAGTACATTACTGTTTATAGTATTAATACATTAGTACATTACTGTTTATAGTATTAATACATTAGTACATTACTGTTTATAGTATTAATACATTAGTACATTACTGTTTATAGTATTAATACATTAGTACATTACTGTTTATAATATTAATACATAAGTACATTACTGTTTATAGTAGTAATACATTAGTACATTACTGTTTATAGTATTAATACATTAGTACATTACTGTTTATAGTATTAATACATTAGTACATTACTGTTTATAGTATTAATACATTAGTACATTACTGTTTATAGTATTAATACATTAGTACATTACTGTTTATAGTATTAATACATTAGTACATTACTGTTTATAATATTAATACATAAGTACATTACTGTTTATAGTAGTAATACATTAGTACATTACTGTTTATAGTATTAATACATTAGTGCATTACTGTTTATAGTATTAATACATTAGTGCATTACTGTTTATAATATTAATACATTAGTACATTACTGTTAGTAGTATTAATACATTAGTACATTACTGTTTATAGTAGTAATACATTAGTACATTACTGTTTATAGTATTAATACATTAGTACATTACTTTTTATAGTAATAATGCATTAGTACATTACTGTTTATAGTAATAATGCATTAGTACATTACTGTTTATAATATTAATACATAAGTACATTACTGTTTATAGTAGTAATACATTAGTACATTACTGTTTATAATATTAATACATTAGTGCATTACTGTTTATAGTATTAATACATTAGTACATTACTGTTTATAGTAGTAATACATTAGTGCATTACTGTTTATAGTATTAATACATTAGTGCATTACTGTTTATAGTATTAATACATTAGGGCATTACTGTTTATAGTATTAATACATTAGTACATTACTGTTTATAGTATTAATACATTAGTACATTACTGTTTATAGTATTAATACATTAGTACATTACTGTTTATAGTATTAATACATTAGTACATTGCTGTTTATAGTATTAATACATTAGTACATTACTGTTTATAGTATTAATACATTAGTACATTACTGTTTATAGTAGTAATACATTAGTACATTACTGTTTATAGCATTAATACATTAGTACATTACTGTTTATAGTAGTAATACATTAGTACATTACTGTTTATAGTATTAATACATTAGTGCATTGCTGTTTATAGTATTAATACATTAGTACATTACTGTTTATAGTATTAATACATTAGTACATTACTGTTTATAGTATTAGTACATTAGTACATTACTGTTTATAGTATTAATACATTAGTACATTACTGTTTATAGTATTAATACATTAGTACATCACTGTTTATAGTATTAATACATTAGTACATTACTGTTTATAATATTAATACATTAGTACATTACTGTTTATAGTATTAATACATTAGTACATTACTGTTTATAGTATTAATACATTAGTACATTACTGTTTATAGTATTAGTACATTAGTACATTACTGTTTATAGTATTAATACATTAGTACATTACTGTTTATAGTATTAATACATTAGTACATTACTGTTTATAGTATTAATACATTAGTACATTACTGTTTATAATATTAATACATTAGTACATTACTGTTTATAGTATTAATACATTAGTACATTACTGTTTATATTATTAATACATTAGTACATTACTGTTTATAGTATTAATACATTAGTACATTACTGTTTATAGTATTAATACATTAGTACATTACTGTTTATAGTATTAATACATTAGTACATTACTGTTTATAGTATTAATACAGTAGTGCATTACTGTTTATAATATTAATATATTAGTACATTACTGTTTATAGTATTAATACAGTAATATTGCACATCTAAAAATAAGATTAAAGCTCCCAAAATTCATACTAGAATTGTCCACATGAGTCAATGCTGCAACAGGTAAAGACATTGAGTTGCAATTGGTTCTAAATGGCAGTCTTCTGGAGATTGAAGGTTCAATCCTTACTGCGGGTGATAATAACTATGAATAAAATTTAAAATTACTTAACACTCATACACTTGATGAATAAGAACAATCTACCTCATGATTTACATAAAGACTTCAGTTCAAAATTACATTTAGATTTCGTAGTTCAAAAAGATGCATTTGAAAAAAGCGTGAGAGGTTACATCAGCCAAAACGTTGTGAAAATAAACAAAACGATGTAAATAATGTAAGGCTATCCTTATTTTAAATGTCTTTCAAAATAGAAGCACTTTTCTGAAGATCCTAAACGATTTAGAAGTCATCAGTGCAACTGAAGTATGAAGGAGTATAGTGTCTGGCTAAAATGAGGTCACATAGAAAGTGAAGCCAATACGCTCAGACATTTCATTGCTTTCGATTATCTATGCGCCAGCCTTTTGAAATAAAAGCTGGTATAGCTGTCAAGAGAAGAGGCTCACTCCGCAGTTGGAAACTGTTTATGTATCTATATACCAATAAAGTTTTTCTTGCTCTGACATTGAGGTTTTTGTCATTGATTTTCTATAAAATTACAAATAACAAACAATTATGCACAAGGCCAGCTCAAAAAATGGGGAAGTGGGTTATGTAGTCATCCTTGTCACTCTACCTTTTACTTGTCTAAAGGGTATCCCTAGCTAACGTTCTCACTCACAACAATCACTCCAGGGGTTATTAAAACGAACATCTTAATATACTCAGTCATGGATGTGTGAGTGACTACATGAAAGTTAACTAATTTGCATATTCTTTTGAAAAATGAGCGTTAATTAATTACTTATTTATTTTTTATGGTTTCTTATAAAATACTTGGTGTCATTTCACTATTGCATTGAATTCTATTTATGCATAGTTTCTACATTTCGCATAATTGTATAGAATTTAAGATGAAAACATTCTAGCACACAGAAATATTTATCCATATATCTATATCTATCTACTTAAATGGCCTTGTCAGTGTAAGTGCGAAAAATCTCTACCAAATTCCTCTCTGAATATTTATCTGTACCTGTATCACACTTTTGATTTGGTTTTTAGCTGGCAAAAATTAATGAGTCAAAATTGAAAATAAAACAGTTGACCTTGGTAGAATAAGTCAAATCAAATGTTATTCCAACTGTTACTTTTGCACATGCGCAAAATTAAACATTCATCGCCCAAAATCACTTAACGTTCAACCTTTTATATGTCGGTAGCGCAGACGGTAGCAACACTGGAGAGATAAATAATGACTAAGGCTAGAACGTTAAAAATTCTGGTTTTGATTCTAGCGGATGGTACCTAAGTTATATATTTTTAACTTTTGAAATCATTACTATATATTCAATAATAATCAATAGAGAATTGCCTCTATAATAATAAATGAGAAATCTGCATTAATTATATATATATATAATATTTATGCGCATATTTTATGACCAGGCATTGCTGGGCATCCTGCTAGTATATATATATATATATATATATATATATATATATATATATATATATATATATATATATATATAATGTTATAATGGAATAATTCCAAGAGGAAATCCGGGTATGAGAGCTCAATGTGGTAAACAGAGCAATAACATAAAAATATAACACGGAAATTACATAAGATAGGGTGATACCATAAGGTTGAAATAAATTATTGCATCGACAATTATGTAATTTCCGTGTTATATTTTTATATATATACTAGCTGTACCCGGCCACGCGTTGCTGTGGCTCAGTTTGTTAAAATGGAACACATGTGAAAGTAGAGAAAAGTTTGATTCTTTTTTTCAAGAGAATGTACAAATTATTTTTTTTTTAACAGATGTTAAGAAAATAAACAGAAAAATACTTCCATCATTAATTATGCAAAAAAATAAATAAAATGTTGATTTAGTGTTTCAATATGCTTATAAATTACGATAAAACTTGCTGAGTATGCACTGTTTTACTGTTATTGTAAAAATGGAACGGAAACTTAAATTTCGCTTCATTTTAATCTTTCTTAATTTTTAATTGTGCCCCCCCCAAACGAATATAATCAAAACAGTAACATTCAACAATTGTACTTTATGTATATAAAACACAAAATGGGTGTTTGTTTACTGTACACATAGATTCGAAAAAGTTGTCAAAAAACAAATATATAATAAATAAATGTTATCAAAGGCAAGGTAAGTTACTTTTCTGCCAAAATGGATATATTTTTTGTGTTTTTATTCAATGTAACATATTTATTCAGCTCGAAAAACATACAGTGTTTACCGATGTATTCGAAAATTCAAGATGGCGTCTTATTCTCTCTTTAACACGGTAAGTATGGAAAAAGGTGTTATAAATAAAAAAAACTATACAAAATACTATTAAAAACCCGCCGAATATATGTCAACCTATGTCACGGTAACATATATTGAGCGAGTTTTTAACAGTATTTTATCTGGTTTTTTATTTATAACATCTTTTCCCACACTTACCATGTTAAAGAGAGAATCAGACGCCATCTTGAATGTTCCAATACATCGGTAAACACTGTATGGTTTTCGAGCTGAATAAACATGTTACATTGAATAAAAACACGAAAAATATATCCAATTTGGTAGAAAAGTAACTTATCTTGCCTTTGATAACATTTATTTGTTATATATTTCTTTTTGGACAACGTTTTCGAATCTATGTGTACAGTAATACAAACCCCACAAAATATTTATTAAAAAAAAAAATTTTTTTTAAAAAGTTAATAACGAAAGGGAAATAATTCCATTTTTAAACGAAAAAGTCAGTTTACCTAACTTACTGTATTAATGCTATTTTTTTTAAGCAAGAAAAAAAAAAAAAAGGTAAATATCCAGATACGCTACTACAGAACACCGACCACTCTAATTTGTTTTTTATAGGTAATTGAGGTCGCTGACAACGAATCTGATAGTCAAACTTGGGGCAAATTTACCGTTTGCATGGTATTTACCCCTGAACCCACGAACTTCTTTCCACCATTTTGCAGCATCCGTTTATGCTACGCGCATGCACGCTGTAGCATAAACGACGGCTTCACCAAGCAAACTATGTTGGGGGGGAGGGGATTTTTTTTTCCAGGACATAGAATTTTCTAATTTTCAAAAATACATTATAGCGCTTTTTGGGTGGAAAATTTAAAATTAGCTGAAAAAGAAATAAAATAAGAAAAGGAAAGCACACCAAGTTGGAGTAGAGGGGGGGGGTAATTTATCTGTTTTTGTTTTTTTACCTGGAACATCGAATTTTCAAATTTTCCGTAAGTAACGCACCGACATTTACCAATTAGAACACCATTTAACATTTTTCGAAGATTTTACTTTGTACATTGGGGGCGCGAGCGGGGGGGGAGGGGAGCGGATGTGATGTTGGCGCGCGCGCGCCCCAACATCACATCCCCCCCTCCAAACAAATTAGAGTGGTCGGTGTTCTGTAGTAGCGTATCTGGATATTTACCAAAAAAAAAATATTTAGGTTTGGCTATAAATTCCTAAACTCTTCACCCTAAATAATTTAGGTGACTGAAATAGGAATCTAATTGAATCTTTAATTTCCTGAATAGTATCCGATAATTCATTTTTCTTCGAGTTATATCGAATACATTAATACGGACTTTAGGGTCTTTTTTCGTAATGTTACTGTAAAAATTATTTTTTATTGTTACAAATTACGATGCTTTAAAAAAAGCAAAAATAAATTCTTGCGTTTTTTATTTACTACTGAAAACCATAACTTTAGTAAAGGTATTTTTTGTTTAAACAAAATAAAACATTTTCACCAAGAGTTAAGTAAAAATAATTAGTTCATTATATTCTGCGATCATTATTTGAAAAATACTGCAATTTTCATTAAAATTCGTTAATTTCCTGATTTTTGGTGAAATTTTAAGTAAAGGGAGGAATCAAAATGTGTATACACTTTGAGCGTCGGCATTCATTTTGCGACCAGGTGTGGTTAATTTAAATTAAAGTTCAATCACATGGTTACATTATCAATAAACCCATTGAAAATTTACCGATATTGTAAACACATTCTGTTTACATTAAGCCTGTGGTGTTCTTTTAGTGATGCAATGTTGTCAACTGAGATTTTAAAAAAACCCGCGAGATCAGGAGAAAGAAATGTCCAGAAAATCGCTAGCCAGTTTGGCAGAAAAGTAACTTATCTTGCCTTTGATAACATTTATTTGTTATATATTTGTTTTTTGACAACTTTTTCGAATCTATGTGTACAGTAATACAAACCCGTGTACAGTAATACAAACCCCTTCGGGGAGATTGGAATGCTCCCCCCCCCCACCTAAAATGTACTTGGAAAAATCGATTTTATAGTGAGATTTAAGAATGGTTAGTCGAAAAAAAGGTGAAAAACAAAACAAATAATCAATAAATAATTGTTACCAAAGGCAATAAATGCTACTTTTTTTTACTTACATGAATGAGTTTATTTTATGTTTTAAAGTATTTTCAAGCAATCTCATGCGGGTGTCTGGGTGCCAAATACCTCCAGATTTTCTAGAATTTCCCGCTAGATTGTAAACGAAATCTCCAGATCTAGCAGGAAAACCGCTAAATTGTAACACTGGTCACGTGACAGGAAGCGGTAATAAATAATTGTCCCTAAATAAAAAAAAATGGCCTCTCGATACAAAGAAATCCAGCTATTTATCATAGAAAAATTAAGTATAATGTTATAATTAAAAAGAAATATATAAAAACACACATGGATATAGTAAACATATTATACCAAAACGTGGAAGCCATCCATCCAGTTGTTTTTTAGACAATTAACTCCGAACGAACCAACATTTACATTTTTATATATATAGACTAGCCGTACCCTGCCACGCGTTGCTGTGGCTCAAATTGCGCAATGGAAAAAGTTCCAATATGAGAAAAAACAAGTTTCTTATAGGTTTAATTTTCCATTTTGCATGGGTACACCGTTTTTGTTATTCCATTTTCTTAGCTGATATAGAGATTTTCCGGTGTGGTGACTCTTGAATACGTAATATATATTGTCCATATGAAAAAAACAGTCACTGTGTAACTGTGAGGCCCACAATTGTAAAGATTGTTCCCTGTGCTTTGTTGATGGTTATTGCAAATGACAATAAAATTGGAAAGTTCAATTTCCTAAAGTGTAATGATGTATCCGGTGGAATCATAGGAATGCATGGAATGAAGATATATTCATCTGTGAAAGGTCCTGTTAAGATTGTTGTTTCTATGATATTGTTTGTTAATTTTTTTTTACTGCAAGCTATGTGCCATTGCAAAGCTTGGATTGGTTTATATTTCACAACATGATAATTAGTACACCAAATTTCAGTTGCAATACATGTGGTGGCATCCCTGGCAAATATAGCTGTTTGATAATTAACCACTTTATCTGCTTTCACAACAGTGTCGATGGATTTGTATTTGACTACCTCACTTGGAATTTTACATTGAATAATAGTGTTAAGTTCATGGGCATCTTTGTATTGACCTGCAAGAATAGCTCATTCACTCAGTCAAATGGAATTCTTATAATTTGAATATCTGCAAAAACATTTTAAACTAACTATTCTTTTGATGAAATAAAATTACAGAAATTACAGAAGTTAAAAGTCAAAGAATTTTGCCCTTAACTCTGATCAGCTGGCACTTTTTCGTACCCAATTTTCCACAAGTGATGCAAAAGTTTTTGTGCGGATCGAACAGTCGGCAACTGGACATGCATATTTGGATATAAGTTTAATAGCTTCACATGGAACAAAAAAGTAGAGTATTTGAGGCAAGCATTTATTTCATCTGCTGGTGTTGATTGAAGAATAACAGGTAACATTTGTCTGAAATCTCCTGCAAGCAATATTACTGCATTCCCAAATAGTCTGACATTGCCACGCAAATCTTGCAAGGATCGACCAAGAGCCTCAAGTGATTTTTTGCGTACCATTGTGCATTCATCCTAAACAATAAGTTTGCATTTCTGCAATATTTTTCCCCATATTGGATGTTTTTGAGATGTCGAAGATGAGATTTTTGAAAAATTGAATGTTTTAAAGTAGAATAAATAATTCTTCTACTTGGCAAGCAAGGTCGCAGGTATTCCTCATGCAGCAAGGGCTAAGGCTATGTCATTTTGTTACCAAATGGCTGCCAAAATCAATTTAATTAGAAAGGTTTTACCAGTTACTTCTGGTGCTGTTCAAGGTAGCAGTAATTTCCAAATAACTTCTATTCTCACAGTCAGTAAATTAGGTGACTAAAATAGGATTTATCCATGTTTTGACAATGCCTTATTCACTGTAATTAATTTAGGAGACTAAAATAGGATGAGGGATTAGAGATGGACAGATAGAGAGGAAGATATATAGATAGAAAAGAGAAAGTGAGAGGAAAATAGAGAAAGAGAAGGAGATAGAGAGATAAAGGGATTGATAGATAAACAGAGAGAGGGGGAGAGTTAGAAACAGAGAGGGATGAGACAGAGGAAAGGAGAGATATAGAGGGAGTTAGAGAAAGGGGCTCAAAGAGAGATGGAGAGGGTGATATAGAGAGAAATAGAGATTGAGAGAGGGAAAGGGAGAGATGGATAGAGAGAGATATTAAGAGAGGGAGAGAGAAACAGAAGGTGAACTACACTTCACCGTTTGTTTCCTCGTTCAGTAGAGAAGAAATCTTTCGAGATTGAGGCAATTTTAATGTTTTGTTATTATCCAGAGTACCCCTTTTTTTGGGGGGGGGCTAGATTTTCATCACATTAGAAACCGACCGGGTTATCTGTACTTTCATTTAACAAATAAATAAAAGAAAAACGGGTTTGTATTACTGTACACATAGATTCGAAAAAGTTGTCAAAAAACAAATATATAACAAATAAATGTTATCAAAGGCAAGATAAATTACTTTTCTGCCAAACTGGATATATGTTTTGTGTTTTTATTCAATGTAACATATTTATTCAGCTCGAAAACCATACAGTGTTTACCGATGTATTGGAACATTCAAGATGGCGTCTTATTCTCTCTTTAACACGGTAAGTTTGGGAAAAGATGTTATAAATAAAAAACCAGATAAAATACTGTTAAAAACTCGCTCAACATATGTTACCGTGACATATGTTGACATATATTCGGCGGGTTTTTAATAGTATTTTGTATAGTTTTTTATTTATAACACCTTTTCCCAAACTTACCGTGTTAAAGAGGGTGTGAGACGCCATCTTGAATTTTTGAATACATCGGTAAACACTGTATGTTTTTCGAGCTGAATAAATATGTTACATTGAATAAAAACACGAAAAATATATCCATTTTGGCAGAAAAGTAACTTATCTTGCCTTTGATAACATTTATTTGTTATATATTTGTTTTTTGACAACTTTTTCGAATCTATTTGTACAGTAATAAATAAATTTATCCATCTTGGATCATTTTGGTAAATTTAATTGTAATTTTTATTTTATATATATATATATATATATATATATATATATATATATATATATATATATATATATACACGTGGGTCGATCGGGAGAACTGCTGACTGTCAACGCGATGGGTTTAGGTTCAATCCTCGGCTTGGGAAAGGTGCTAGTCTAGCGGCACTGATGAGTTGTGATACAACGAAACAGGGCTGCATGTTGATGACTACAAATAATTTAAGTCCCCCGCTCTTTAGGTAGTTCACTGTCGTAAGTAATCTCACCCGCTACTTAATTGGCTGAAAATGCGATGCTCGTTCTTTGTTTATAAACAAAGCTGTTAGAGCACTGTAAAGGTGGTGGATGGATGTTTGTTTAAATAAACATTTGGCGAGATTATTTATGGGCGCCGCTCCCGTGGGTTGATCAGTAGAACTGCTGACTGTCAACACGATGGTTCTAGGTTCAATCCTTGGCTTGGGAAAGGTACTAGTCTAGCAGCACTGATGAGTTATGATACAACAAAACAGGACTGTATGTCGATGACTACAAATATAATATATATATATATATATATATATATATATATATATATATATTGTTTTTAAAACATAATTATCCACTGACATGCGCCTCGTCATCTACGACCCATCAGAGTGGCTGAATCCAGCGAGACCCGAAATCGGGACTCAAAGTGGATTCAGCCACTCTGATGGGTCATAGACGATGAGGCGCATGTCAGTGGATAATTATATTTTAAAAACAATGTGTGTGTCGCTCCCCATGTGGGAGTACCAGGTTGGTTAGAGGGAAAATTGTTCTCAACTCGCATTTAGGTAAAAATGCCCTTTCGTAAATAATTGAATTCATTCAAAACGTATCATAAAAACAAATAGCATCTATATATATATATATATATATATATATATATATATATATATATATATATATATATTAAATTGTAATTCAATGAATTTCAAAAAACTCTCATTGAAATGAAATGAAGTGGTTGAGTTTCATATCAAAGAATTTTTGAATAATAAAAATTCTTTGATATGAAACTCAACCACTACCTACAATCTCACGTTTCTACAACAACTGATTGTTAAATAAAAACTATTCTGAAGTATATATATATATATATATATATATATATATATATATATATATATATATATTATGTTGGCATGTGTTAGGTGGCTTTTAGAAACTGACTTCCAAACTGACATATCTCTGGCCAGGTCTTTATCTTTCTTCTCTTAAATCACCCTTTCTTCCCTGTTTCGAATAATCCAAATAATACTTTTTTCTATGTTTTCCTTACCTTACCCTGCCAACTGACCCTGTTACCTCAGCTGATCTACGTCTACTAATTCAAGAACTCTCACCCATTCATTTAACATGGCCATGCCATCAAAAGTTTTTGTTCTGCACACATCTCCCTAAACTATCCAGATTTAATCTTCCACTGAGGTCATCAGATCTAAGCCTATCTTCAAGATGCATATTTCACATCCACTGTATCATTCTCATATCATTTCTCTCCATGCACTACATTTGCTCAACTCTCACTGACCAGGCTTTCCTTCTATACATCATCATTACTGCATACACATGCCTGGTAAACTTTTTCCCTGGTTGATAGCAGTAATGCTCAGCTGGTTAGTAATGACAAAAGTTTCTTGAATTGATGTAAAATAATGGTTTAATTTAGAACATTAGATTTTGTCTTTTACGGCAGATCAACACTTCTTGGTTATTTAATGCCAAAAACATCTGTTGCCAGTAGTGTAGTGTGTATTGCTTGCATCTGGACAAAAGTACATCCCTTTCTCCCAACTGGGGAGCCATTAAGACTAACCTTGTTTCTCTTCCAACCACCGATTTCAATTGAACTGAAGGGGGGGGACAACTTCCTGTATCAGAACTCTGAACTTTCCAAGAGACATGGTAAATGTGCCAATAATGCACCAATTCAAGGTGAAATCCTTGATACAACAATAACGACTGAAAATTGGCTAATCAGAATCAAATTTTGATATATCAACTTAAATGCTATTTAGGTCTAACTTTTTAAATCTCACAAAATAGTTTTATATATTACATATATGTCTGGGATGTGAGTGGACAATGGCAAAAAGAAAATTGGAAATTTTTATTTGCTTTTTTAACTTATACAGAAAAAGAAATTAAATTTTTGTTGTTCCCGTGATTGAGTTATTTTCGATCATAATTGAAAATTACCTCATTACTTTCTCTGATGATTCGAATAATCCAAATAATACTTCTTCCCATGTTTCTCTTGCCTTACGCTGTCGACTGACCCCAGTACCTTAACTGTTCTACATCTATTCACTCAAGAACTCTTATCCATTCATTTAACATAGCCATGACATCAAAGTTTTCTGTTGTGCACATATCTCCCAATACTGTCCATATTTAATCTTTCTCTGCGGTCATCAACCAACAATTTGAATTGAACTGAATGAAGGTCACATATTTATCAGAATCTATGAATCTTGTAATGTAGTAAATGTGGTGGAATAATTGAAAGTGGAATATTTTTTAAAATAAACAACAATAACATTATACAACAATGACATTATACAACAATAACATTATACAACAATAACATTATACAACAATGACATTATACAACAATAACATTATACAACAATGACATTATACAACAATAACATTATACAACAATAACATTATACAACAATAACATTATACAACAATAACATTATACAACAATAACATTATACAACAATGACATTATACAACAATAACATTATACAACAATGACATTATACAACAATAACATTATACAGCAATAACATTATACAGCAATAACATTATACAACAATAATATTATACAACAATAACATTATACAACAATGACATTATACAACAATGACATTATACAACAATAATATTATACAACAATAACATTATACAACAATGACATTATACAACAATAACATTATACAGCAATAACATTATACAACAATAACATTATACAACAATAATATTATACAGCAATAACATTATACAGCAATAACATTATACAGCAATAACATTATACAACAATAATATTATACAACAATAACATTATACAACAATAACATTATACAACAATAACATTATACAGCAATAACATTATACAACAATAACATTATACAACAATAATATTATACAACAATAACATTATACAACAATAACAACTGAAAATTTGCTAATCCGGATCAAATTTTGATATACTATTTATTATATTTATTATTATTGTATAAT
Source organism: Euprymna scolopes (assembly GCF_053919585.1). Lineage (NCBI taxonomy): Eukaryota > Metazoa > Mollusca > Cephalopoda > Sepiida > Sepiolidae > Euprymna > Euprymna scolopes. The sequence goes on along the minus strand of NC_136512.1, from coordinate 54,626,770 downwards.
ATATTGTATTATAATTATATTGTATGATATATTGTATAATAATTGCATTGTATAATTATATTGTATTATAATTGTATTGTATAATTACATTGTATTCTATGATATATAATAATTGTATTGTATAATTATATTGTATAATAATTGTATTGTATGATATATTGTATAATTGTGTTATAATATATTGTATAATAATTGTATTGTATTGTATGATATATTATATAATAATTATATTGTATAATATATTGTATTATAATTATATTGTATGATATATTATATAATAATTGTATTGTATAATTATATTGTATAATAATTGTATTGTATAATATATTGTGTAATAATTATATTATATAATATATTGTATAATATATTGTATAATAATTGTATTGTACGATATATTGTATTATAATTACATTGTATGATGTATTGTATAATAATTGTATTGTATGATATATTGTATAATAATTGTATTTTATAATATATTGTATAATAATTGTATTTTATAATATATTGTATAATAATTGTATTGTATAATATAATGTATTATAATTATATTGTATAATATATTGAAAGTTGTATAGAATAACCGAACACAGCATCTTTTTTTCCATATAAAAATATAGATGCTTTCATTTTAATACTGAGGAACATATTAAAACTGACCCAATACGTGCGTCACCTACAGCTTCGCAGCCAAAACTACTATACGTCTGCCTTCAATGGAATCTATGCTTTAACTGTTTAAAACAAAATCATTCAATTCTCCTCTCTGTCAATGAAGAAAGAGAGAGAAAGGGAATGGAAGTGAGAAAGAAAGAGGAAGAAAAATATAAGTTTTAAACATGCATGTTTTGTTTTTTCAAATTTAAATGTCAGCATGAAATGCTAACCTTTTGGGTCCCTGGGATCCCAAATGATTTTGATTCAACCAGGGTTTGTAAACAATTGTCAGTCAAACCTGGTTGATATATTCTGATATTTTGAAAATCGTACAACACTTGCATGACATACGTGTGCTTCCCCATGAGAGCAAGTTTAAAATAAGGGCCCAAAATGTGGGGAGATGAAGACTCACCCAAAAAGGTTTTTCACCCATTGTGCCACAGCATGAGTGGAATTATTTTGTAGGAGGAAAGGTGTCAGTCCGTATGATTGAGAATAGATATGTATAAGATCTCAAAATTAAATGACCCATGAGAAGTTGATTAGCTATAAAACAAACTAAATGAAACTGCTAAAATAAATTCTTTTTCATTTTTGATTTTGCAGAGATTCGGCTGAACAGCTTGTCATTATGGGACAACTACGAAGATTCTACGGCATATCTTTACGATTATCTCTTGGAGTTGTCTCGTGAAAAGCTTTACCTTAACGACAAGGACATTTACAAAAGACTGAGTGATTTTATTTGCCGAGTTCACAGTTTCTTGACAAATTTATCTTCATCTGGCCCTTCAACCCTTGTTGCTTCCCTTATCCACTACACCATCATGATTGTCGTGAAAACAGTGCATGTTTTTGTCTGCCTTCGAATATGTCAAAGGATTTTGGATACAGGGATCATAATTCGAACCCCAGCAATCCAGAAACAAATGGAAGAGCTCATTTCACTGGCTACTTACCTCGAACGCTGCATCCTTCACCTTGAGAAACTTGTTTGTAAAATTTTCTGTTTTGATAACAAATCCCCGGACTTTTACTTGTTTCGACAAAGTTTATTCCGTGTGTCTAATATCAACTACATCTTGGACTACTTAAGTGACGCTTCACACAAGCTCGCCACAGTTTTCACCACAAAAATGCACGACAGACTGAAATATTTCAACTGGTTGGCTTGGTCAATAAGTGCAATATGCATTGGTAAGTATATATTTATTCAGCTCACAATGAAAGCAAATTTAATATAAGTTTAACTGTGATCAAGACCAATTGCAGAAGTACATTGCAGTCACTCAAAATTGAGGACATCATAAGAATCGGCAAGGAATCTGAACAGGGTTCAAAAGAGAGTTGCCAACCTGATAGATCCTGAACTGTCATCTAGACTTCAGCCTCTGTCCCATCGATGAAATGTTGCATCCTTCTGCCTGTTCTACAAGTACTTTAATGGTGAATGCTCCGACGAACTACAAGCACTTGTACCCTCTCGACGTGAATATCTCCGACAAACCTGACAAGCAGCTTAATCCCACCCCTTCACAGTAGAGATCCCTACTACTCCAATAGTTTCTTCCCCAGAGTTGCTAGACTTTGGAACTCCCTTCTGGGATTCTGCTTTCCCAACTGTACTGACATGCAGAAGTTCAAGTGTAATGTGAACAGACATCTTGCTACTCATTTCTCTTCATAATATCCCTTCAACTTATGTCCCCGATAGTAGCCCCCTACTTCAAAGTGGCACTCTGCCTTGTTTGGGGTGAAAATTGAATATAAAAAAAGAAAGGAAGAAACACCCATTCTTTACTTTTGTTTCTAAAATGAACCAAACATAATTTAAGAAACTTGGATGCATTATTTGATTTGCTGTAAATGTTAACATTTAGGCGAAACATACATGTACATATTTTTTATTTCTATGTTTTATGAAGCAATCATTACACATACATATTTTGTAGATTTTATTATGAAACTTATACTTACTCTCAAAAATCTTTTTAAAAAAAGTTAGCTGCAAAAAGAAAAAGAATTGCTCTACATTAAACTGGGATGGATATTCTACTAGCATGCATATATAGAGGTGATCTTCCAAACTAATAAATGGATACTTTATGAATTTTGGAATATATATTCTTGGCAACATAGTAAATAATATGAGCATATTATTTGTTTTGTAAACTTTAACATTTATATTTATAAATATATTTTATTGTATTGAATAAAGTTTTAAACTAATGAATTGATCATTATGAATTTTGGGACACAGCTGCTAGACTTAATTGTGGGAAACTATCTTCAGTTTAATTGCATTTTATGCAAACTGTATACAAAAAAGAGATGAAATCCGTTCATAAAAATTCAGATACTCGATTTTACCAATAGATATTAGAGTGATAATGATAGGTATTAGAGTGATTTTACACATGGGTATTAGTGTCAAACTAATAAATATTTGCCAAATTTAAATTTCTTTGAAGTATTTTGAAGGGGTTTCAGAATGTATAGTATAAACACAACTTCTTAATATTAAAATACAATTTTTTCCAGATTTATGTTAAATTTCATCCCTATTTAGTAGCCACTAATTAAGCAAGATTCCGTGAATTTTACTTTCTTATTAAGATCTCTTCAACCTTCAATTTTTTAGACATTTTCCACAATCAAAGTCATGTAATGAATTTTGATCAAAATTGGAATAAGGATTCTAGACATAGTATCATTATATATTCCTTTTAATCTTAATAAGTGGACATAAAAGTATTTCAAAACTGTTCTGCTTGGGAATTAATTTCATTTCACCTGTCTTAGGACTGGTTTTCTTCTCATGATCCTCCCTTCCCTATCCCTTATATATATATATATATATATATATATATATATATATATATATATATATATAAAATGAACTCATTTTTTCCCCTATGATTTTGATCTTAATAGGATTAAAAATCAAGACATTTTTTTGCGAATGTAATATGCACAAACTGCAGCACAATATCTGTGGTGTGTTATAGACATATTACCTCTTCACTTCGTCGATAATCATAGATTCCTATATTTTTTTCTGCTGAGAGTTAACTGCCACAATCGTTTTTTTTTTGTTTTTTTTTACACAGTGATCACCACTTATCAAGGCCCGGAAGCCACTCAGGGATAAGAGTTATTGCAAGTACATTACGTTAGTGTGGAGATTTGATGAAGATTTTATATATATATACATATATATATATATATATATATATATATATATAATGAACTCATTTTTCCCCTATGATTTTGATCTTAATAGGATTAAAAATCAAGACATTTTTTTGCGAATGTAATATGCACAAACTGCAGCACAATATCTGAAGTGTGTTATAGGTTAAAATCAATGGAAGTAATAAAATCTTTTCTCTCTAATTAATTCCTCCTTCCCCTGCCACCACTTACACCGTTTCCAGATCGTTCACAAGGAGCAGTTATGAAAGAACACCGGTTTGGGTTTTCTTTACTTCATAGTTGCTTAAGAAAACTGGAATGGAATTTTACCATGCCTTTCTGTTCTATGCTTTCTACTGGGTGAAACGCACCATGGACTTAACCAAATCAAAGGGTTATTTATGCCATTTTTTTTTCGCTTTATTTCGTTTTGTAGTTGCTTAAAAAAACTGGAATGTAATTTTAACGTTCCTTTTCATTCTATGCTTTCTACTGGATAAAACACCCCATGGACTTAACTGAATCGAAGCGTTATTGATGCCATTTTTTTTTGTTTCGCTTTTCACTGTGTTTGTCTGTTTTTGTTTTCCCGAACACATTCTTCATTTTTTCCCCTTATTTTTGCTTTTTGTTCTTACAATTTCTACTCTAAAGTTTTACGTTTGTTTGCTGTTTTTTTTTTTGTTTTGGTTTTTCCGATTTTTATAAGAAGTTTAACATCGTTTTGTTTATATTTATGTGTGTGTGTGTGTGTGTGTGTGTGTGTGTGTGTGTGTGTGTGTATGTGTGTGTGTGTGTGTTTTTCGCCTCTATGTAACATATACATTATTCTTTTAATAATTTTTTATTAATACAAATATTTATTGAAATCAAAAATAGTTGGGTTTTAATGAAAAAAATGCCATGTCTAATAAAAGGCTGGATAAAATATGGGTTTGAAAAATTTAAATAATTTCATTTCAGCAGTTTTTATGAATGCAGATGCCACAGCAATGAGTTATTTCATAGTGCAAACTGTTTTTAGAAATGAAAAAGATTTCTGTTTAAATAGTTTTAAGAGATTGTTTTGAAAGCTTTGTTAATAAATTTATTTAAAGTTCATCTTATGAGAATTATTGATTTCTTGAGTGTTCTTACACATAAACAAAAACGTTTGTAGAGGAGCATTTTTTTTTTTGTTTTGTTTTGATGACCTATATTTACATCTTAAACTATCTATCTGGTATGTTGTGTGTTGAATTTGAAATAGATGAAAAGATATTATTGTAGATTAACACCATCAACTACCCATAAAATGCAAAAAAAAAAAATAATAATCAGATTCTACAGATTACACCCTGAAAAATGTGTCAGAAAGGAAGAAAAAAGAACAATGATTATTTAATAGAGGATAAGTTCTTCACATAAATTTGATGTAAAATAAGTCCCACTCTCAAACTATTCTAGCATTATAGGGCAGTTAACCTTAATTTGTTTTTTGCTATAAATGCTATAAATTCTGTGCATTATTTTTTGGTAGCCTGAGTAATTCTATGTTTGCCAATAATGCACAAGTGTGTTTGAAAGGCAATGTTTTTTTAGTTGGAGATTATTTTTGTGTTTCCACTGATGTCAGATTATCTCAATTTTATCTTCAAAAAAAAGTTTGTAAGGAGGGTTCACCAAATTTTGCAGGTGAATATTTTTTGCTTGCATTTGAAATAGACAACCAAAAATAAAGGAATGAGAGGCCAAAGAGTACAAGGAACGTTCTAGGTGAAAGAAGAGTTATTTAGTCTGTAAGGAGAAATTGAGTACATGTGTTTGTGGTAATTATATGACTGAGATTTACTTTCTTTTGTATTTATATGCAATCACTTGCGCAGTTATCAGTCGTGGTTCAGTTGGCTAAAACAGGCATGTTAAAACTCCCAAAGAAATATATCAAGCAATTCAAACATTTCTGCACACACTCAGCTTTCCTAATTTTTGATCAGCCATAGTTTGACACTAAAAATAAAATCAGTTCCTAAACGGGCACTAAAATCATCGTGTCCCTTACCATCATGCAGCAGGATGAGCTGGAACTCCTTAACTCAATTGCTGTTCTATAGTTTAAATCTAATTGTTGAACCAAACCTGTCTTATTTCTTTCTGTCCCTGTTCTATTTGACGAAACTGTTAAATAAAATTCACTTAATTGTACAGATGTTGATATATCGTCAGTTTTCCTAATTATTGTCCAGCCTTAGTTTGGTACTAAAATACATTTCTTGAATCGATACCATGGAGACTGTTGCTAAAAGCATTTTCTTATCCTTTAGCAGAGTGTAGCAGTATGAGATGGAAATCCTGAAATCAATTCTCTTCTTATAGTCGAACTGCCAAACCAAACCTGTTTTATATCCTTGTGTTAATTAAACATTTAAATAAAGTCGATATAATTGTAGAGAACATATTGGTAATTTTTAATGATGGGACGATTCCAATATTTTTCTCAATTCTGATACAATTACTGATTCCGTACTAAATTCCCGATTCCGATTCTTTATAAATCTCTAAATATTTTACTATAAAATTGTTATTTTGTCCCAATTACTGTAAAAACCCATATTAAATGTGCTTATATTTTCTCAAACTTAAAAACACATTTGTGATGGTGATCTAGAGATTTTAGTCTTACTGAAAATTTAAATCAATAAATATTTATTATTTTATTATTACTAGGAGTAGTGGAAGATGTTTTATAAAACAAAATAAAATAAAATAGATAATTAACGGAATCGGTTTTGGCATCGGAAAATAGGCTTATATTTTCCCGATTCCGATACCGATTCCAATACACCAAAAAGCTCATATTTTTTTGATTCCTGATTCCAATTCTGATTAATCGTCATAGTATTTTTATATAGGAACTCTGCTGATCCTATTTTCTTCTTCAGTTTGAACCAGCTGTGTCAGAGAGATACAGACATGACTGCTTCTACAAAATGGCTATTTCCAGTCTCCAGCAAGTAAATCATGACACCTTTATTATTACTACACTACATTATTAGATTGGTTTTCTTCTCATGATTTTTTTTATTAATAAAATTGTGTAACCAATTGTGTGTTTATATGTGTAAATGAAATTGACATGGAGATGTGTGTGCGTATTAGTGTGTCTGTTTTATCAGTGAAAGAGTGTATGTATGAAATGTGTATGTCCTTACTTAACATATAGCAAAAACAGAATAAATACTTTTATTCAGTGATCAATGTTTGTGTGCTTCGATGTGCATACAGTATTTTGTGTGTATCTCTAATTGCATTGTCGAGAGCTGAGGCTTAAGGTAATTTGTAAAGATGTACACATGTGCATTGTCTGGGGAAGAAAAGAGAAAAAAAACTGTGCGTTTATGTTTTTATAGTAAGCACTCAAATTCAAAATGAATATTCTCGCTTTTCTGGTTCGCTAAAAATAAACTGCTGATTCAAGATTTTGTCCAATCGAGAGTTGATACATAAAAACAACATTCACTGATGTTGCTGCTTCTAAGAAGATACACAAAATAGACTAATACTTTACTTATAAAAACATAACAGGATTTACTTGTGTTTATCAGTAATACACCATAGTATGTATGTCAAAGCTTCTTAATATATGAAAGACAGACTCGCCAATATGTGCAGAAGCATGCCAGACATAACTGATTGATTGATTGTATGTTATTTAAAAGACATCTCGATAGAATTAGCCTGTAATAGAAAAAATGGCTGATCAAATTTTCACAGAACGAGTCTGGATAAAATAAGAGTAGTGAACAAATGGATGTTGTTGGTTCAGTGATTAAACCAAAGAGGAAAACCTTCTACTCTAATAGTTTCTTTCTTTGGACTGCTAGACTTTGAAATTCCCGCCTTGTTTTCTTGCTTCCTTGATTGTACTAAACTGCAGAAGTTTAAATGTAATGTTAACAAACATCTTGCTGCTTAACTCTCCACAGTTCCTTGTTAGACATGATCCCAAACATTAGCCCCTTAAGTTTCACATGACAATATGCCTTGTTTGGAGATGAAAAAGAGTTTAAAAACTAAAAAAGAAAAGCTGAAAAGATTTAGCAAACATGTCATCATTTTAGAGGTCAGACAAAAAAGGGAGAAAAGAGAAAGTGAATTTCTGAGTTATGCCTTTTATATGAGTGACCACGTGACTAAATCAATCAATGGTTGATGTCCTTACTGTCATGTGATTTAAAAAACACAACCTCAACACAATCATTAAGTTATTAATTTTTCATTATTATCTACACTTTTGAATGATGATGATGAAGATGATGATGATGATGATGATGATGATGATGACTCAAGTGTAACTTCGTATGACTGAAAATTGTTTCTGAATATTTGCAATGCCTGAGCATATAGTTTATCAGCATCAAAATTGGATTCGTTTTTAATGGTGTTACAATTTTCTGTGAACTGGCATCCTTCTCCTAACTTAACATATAAACAAAAACAGAATAAATATTTTTAATGTGTCCATTTCTCTGTGCAGGACTGCAGACTACAACATGATTATCTTCAAGGACTTCAGACTACAACATGATTATCTTCAAGTTTAATGTCAACAAATACTTTTCCTAAACCATCTTTATAATCAAAGTTTCCATTCATTTTCAATCATCTCATACAATTCTTCATCTTTCAACTGACAATACATCCATCCTATTAACCTTTATCTTCGAATGGCTTTTGGCCTTGATAAGCGGTGACGCATTCGTAAAATAAAAAAATTAAAGCTTAAGCCTGACAGACCACCAAAAATCCTATTTTAAACTGAAATGTGACTAATTGACAAATACAACCTCTGAAAGAAAAAGACAATGAGAGAGAGATAGAAAACTTACGCACATATATATATGAGAGAGAGAGAGAGAGAGAGAGAGAGAGAGAGAGAGAGAGAGAGAGAGAGAGAGAGAGAGAACAAAAGAGTACAAAACTAAGAAAAATGAACCGGATAGAATACACGCGATGACTGAACATTTTGATTCAGTCAAATTAGGTAACCTGTTTCACCCTTAGAATAATATATCATTCCGTTGTCATGGTAATACAAATATGCCAAGATAATATTTTTATCTGTGTTTGAACAACAAAAGAAAAGAAGGGAAAAAGTGTAATATAATCAGAATGTTATGTATTCAGTCTCTAATGTAAAATAAACACTTTATAAAAAGAAAAAGTAAGTTAGCTGTACATATTCAATGTTGTGATTCTTTTTATTTTTAACTATGCCATTTTCTTTTCCAAAATATTATTTTTTGTTCCAAACCAACGGAAATAATAAATACAGAATTACTTCCTTTTTTAAGATTGCATCTGTATAAAAATAATTCTGATCTTGTGAAAGTATTAAATCAAATTACTTTGCATAGTTCTTGACAACATGCTAGAATGATCCACCCAAAGAACTGACACACCAGAATCAAATTTTTATTTTTATTTAGAAAGAAATCTATCAAAGGAAAAAGTTGTAGGGGAAAAGAAGTTTAGGGGAAATTAAATTTCTCTGCCCCAAAACAAAATAGTAAAAAAATTAAAAAGGAATAAAACAAAATGACACCTCCTTCTCGTTTAAAATGCACCGCATTTATTTTTCAACAAAAATAAGATGAGCAAGCAAAGTCCAATCAGTAAGAGTTCTTGTGAAATCATTATGATTAGAATGTTCAAAGTAGGTGAAAAATCATTTGTGGAATTATTAAGATGAAAAGGTTTTGTTAGATGAAAGTCCTTCGTTAAAGTAATAAGATTAGAAGGTGAAAGTCTTGTGTGAAAATAATGTCCTTATTTCAAGCTTTGTATTTTAGCTGGCGAAGTTCGCCTTATTCAAAAGTCCCACGAGGAAAGTAGTCCATTGTTATTAATTCTTTAGAAAATGTACGGAATAGGTGTGTGTGTGTGCAAAAGTGTGATTTTTGGGCGCCTGCGTGGCGTGTGTAATTATGGCTTCGACAGATTTGAAAACGTCAATGAGATGAAAACGAGAGGCATGTTCTCGTGTCATGTCGGAGCAAGAAGAGAAGAAAAAGGGGAAAAAGGGAAGAAGAATGTTTTGTTGCGTTTAAATACTTTTTGAACCGGCTCCAGCACAAGATTGCTGCTGCTGCTGGTATTTGGGAAAAGCGTTAAAAAGACAATCTTCTAAATTTTCTCATTGGTCGCTTGTGTCATGTGGTACTGTCTTGAACTATGTCCGCCAGGAATATGTCCATTTTACTTTTGTTGTCGTGAGAAAAGCGTGTGGCTGTATTTGAAATTATGTCATTGCTGGAAGAAATTATTTTTGTGCAAATGTGCGGGGAAATTAAAATTAATAAACATTCATTTATTTGCATGCGAGCATGTGTGTATGTGTGTGTGAGTGAGTGACAGCACAAATTAAAAACAGGGACTGACTTTACTTTTTTCTATTATAGATAAATATTTCTTTATTAACTGTGTTTTCATGTAAAATACGTTTTTACATTTCTGTATTTTTTAGATTGAAGATTGAATATTTGTATTATTTGGAATCTTCAGACTACTGTTCTCATTTTGAGTGCCATTTTCATAATAATAATTTTGGTCGATGTAACCTTCGACCTTCTTCAAGGTTATCTTGTCAAATTCAAGAATCTTTCTGTCAAACTTAGGAATCTTTCTGTTGAACTCGGAAATCTGTACTGAATTTTGAACGGAACACTTTATTTAATTCACAAGGGTAGCATGCTCTTGTTCCATCAGCCATGAGTGGATAGAAGTCCTAAGTAATTCGCAATTGTATTTTCGGTCGCCCACACTGAGGATTGAAGAATGCCACTTTTACAACTGAATTTTTCCAAGTACTCCTTGCCACTGCACCAACGAGTCCTTGTGTGAGTTAAATAAAAAGTTCAGTTGGAAATTCCATGCAGAGTAAAAATGAAGACAAGAAAAGAAGTTTCGATCTAACATTTAAAAACGACTTTATTGGTTGTCTTTGTTAGTAAGAATAAGGAAACAGGTTGTATAGAGAAAGGGTAATTCGTTGAAAGTGTTCCTACGTGGAGACGTAGATTAAAGATTAGACAGGCTTGTTGAATGAGAAAAATGTTCATGTGTGAATGTATGGATACATGTTGAAGTTCGTAGCCATGATGGATTATTTATCTCCTAGAAGTTAGTAGTAGAAGCGTGCATCACAAAAGATTAGAGACAATACTGTAAGATGAGAAAGAGAGTTCGTGTGTGTACTGCATGTGGAGATAGTGATGCTACCCTGGACAAAGTCAAGCTCCAACAAAGGGGTGTGCTGTCAGCAAAAGCCAGGAAGAAAAAGAGTGTGTTGCCGGTTTAACGTTTTATAAAATCAGTCATGTGACTGAGAGCTGGCTTCTGATTAAGCATGCCAGGAAGGAAGTTTGTTTCAAAATCTCCAGCCGCGAGAATTCACTCCTGCCTATGTTTGTTGCAATTTCCTGAGTTCAACAGAAAGATTCTTATATTTATATATATTCTTAGATATAGATGAAGAAGGTTGGAGGTTACATCGACCAAGCATTTCAATGTGTAAGTTAAATGATATTGAATTAAATTTTTAGTTCTTTTGCAGAATAGTGGCGCTCTCAAAAAATTCTGAGCACAAATAAGCCATAATTACTCGATTCTACTTTTTGTCCTATTTCATTATTTGTTAAGTAGCATTCCTTATTTAAATTTTTACTTTCTTGCTTTAAAGTTTTTACAAGAAAAAAATCACTTTTCTTCTTAATATTGAAAAAACAATTCAATATTTAAATGAATCTTTTGAATAAATACAATAAAAAATAATTTTTAGTAACTATTTTTAATATTGTTGAAAAAAATTCCTTAGTGGTGTACCAAAGGAGAAATAGCTCCGTATTGTGGTTGAAAACTCGGCAAGTGGAGTTGATCAAAAAATTAGATCACTAGAACATCAGCAGCAGAATCTGATCAAGTTAAAGGCTGGATCAGTAGCGCTCGTCAAAATCTGGGTAGCCATGACTGCAGCAGTTGGTCATGTAGACTAATTTAATTAAACAAACTTCAACAGGCATCCTGCTGCCAGACAGAAAAATAAATCTGAACAGTACTAACAGAGTAAAAAGCAGACATTATGTTTACTTTTGGCAGCCTTCCTTTATTTTTTCCTTTAGTCCTCACATTCAATGAATGATGTTTTTTATAAATGGGAAAATTGCTAGGGGGGGGGCAGAATCTATCCATCTATCTATTTATTATGGGCTAGTTTTTGACTTTGAAGTAAAAAATTATTTCATCTATCCACTTATTATGGGCTAGTTTTTTACTTTAAAGTGTTTTTTATTTTTACTCTTTACATCAAATGGCTTCATGTCTTGCCTGGAGTCGTTTCCATAAGAAATTAAGACAAATTTAATACACTCACAGGGCAAGTGATCAGATATGAACCAATATTTGTTAATATGATGGGAATTCCTAGGAGCAGGAACAGATCTTGAACAATCAGAGCCAAGTAGCTGGCCTGAGGTTATTTTCTGTTCACTAACTGTGGAATTTATGTTTGACAAGTTTTCACAACTAGAAAGAAAAGATGAAGATGAGACAAGCGGTATCAAATGTGTTACCAAATAAGTGGCAGTTATAAATTGTTCACAGTCAACAGCAACAAAGAACGTAATATTTTATTTACAGAAAAATGTCTTTGGTTGTTTTGTGTGCATTATTTTGCATGAGACACTGTGCAAGTAAGTTTAGTAATCATTGTAGGCCAGTGTGTGTATACGTCTGTTGTGGTTGATTAATATAAGTGGAGAAATTTGTTGGTTGTGTGTGTGTGTGTGTGTGTGTGTGTGTGTGTGTGTGTGTGTGTGTGTGTGTGAGTTTATTAGCAGTAGTAGAAGTTTTAACTACTGCTTATTACTGTTGTATCTTTCTGAAGCTTCATTAATGTTGACAATACTGATCATTGTACTTCTCACTAGTGTGGTGAAATATCACAGCTGTGTTGTGGTTGTTCTGGCTGCTTGCCCGTAGTTGTTTCACAATGATGATGATTGCATTTTGCACTGACATAAAAAGTCCTAAGTTGAGAGTTGTGCTTCAAAATGTTTGTTTATTTTACATTTAAACTTCTACATATTGGTACAGTTAGAGAAACCAGGGATCTCTACAATGAAAGGATGGAATTTTACTGATTTTCTGATTGGTTGGGAATATTCATATCGAAATACTGACAAATTGGTTAAAAACATTAATTTCTTCACCCTCAACTGGGCACTTTTCTACAGGGATGGGTTGCTCATCAATATTTTCAATTGTCTAGCCTTAATTTAAACTTACGCCACTTCCGGTTTGGTGGTGGTTGTAACAGCAAAGACGTCACCTTTTTTTCCCCCATTCTTTTCCTCCTTTGCGGTACAGGCTTGAGCCTGCCTTCCTACTACCACTTTTTTTTTTTTTTTTGCTCAACAAACACCTCCAAACACCCGTGCAACGCCGGGTACCCATGCTAATACATCTATAAAAGTGAAAATGTCTCTGTTTGTGGGTCTGTCTGTCTGTCTGTCTGTGTACATTAACCCTACCAAATAATTCTGTCAATTTTCGGTCTACAGATTTTGACATACTGAATATTGAGATTTGGGAAAATCTTTTTAATCGGGTTACAGCCAGAAATTTTTCTGTTAAAGGGTCAAAGTTCAATGATTTGACCTTTGAAAACTCTACCAAACTCCTCCTCCAATTTTGGGTCTAAACACTTGAAATTTTAGATGTAGGTTACTTGGACATGGATCTAACTTTATAATTTGATTTCAGCCCAAAACAATAAATGCTAAAGGGTCATAATTGGGGTCAAAGTTTTACAAAATTGACCTCTGCTGTCTTTACCAAATTACGCAGCCAATTTTTGGTCTGAACATTTGAAATTTTACATAAAGTGTATTCAGACATAGGGCAAGCTTTTTAATCAGTTTTCGGACGAAAAGTTGGCTGCCAAGGGGTCAAAGTTCAAAAGATTTGATCTTAGCGGTCTCTAGCAAACTATTAAGCCAATTTTGACTCTAAACATCTTAAATTTAACATAAATGCTATTCAGACATGCAGCAAGCTTTTTAATCAGTTTTTAGGCAAAAATTTCGCTGCCAAGAGGTCCAAGTTTACAGAGTAGACTTTTGCAGGCTCTACCAAACTCCTCCGTCAATTTTGGGTCTTAACACTTGAAATTTTAGATGTAGGTTACTTAGACATGGTTCAAACATTTTAATTTAATTTGAGCCCAAAACAATAAATGCTAAAGGGTCAAAATTGGGGTCAAAGTTAAAAAAATTTTACGTCTGTGGTCTCTACTAACTTTTCTTCATGCTAGTTAAGAAAGTCTACTATATAAAAAGCATTACCGTGCATATTCACACTTTTTAATATATACATATGCACATAAAGTTATGAACAGTACATAGGGCCCGAGCAAAGCCGGGCAGAGCTGCTAGTAGAATAAAAATCTAACAAAATTTAAACATTATAGTCATAACATATCCAATACAGAATATTCATGGATAAATTGTCTTTTATTCGACGGTGCCAGAGAAATTCTTCCAAACTCTTAGCAGATGAAAATGATGATTATTTTCTGATAAACACTGCATGTCTTTTTCTGAATTCAAAACTGGAAACCATCATCAAGTTGACTGTTTCCTTTTACTAAATATTGTTTTGTATCAATTAACATTTATTAAAATTAATAACTCAATTTTTTTTTTTTTTTTTTTTTACAGGCGATTTGGCACAAGCCCTCGTCAATGGTAAAAGCAGTGAAGAATTTCTTCGCACTTGTTTGTGGTCTGTGTGTGTTGGTTCCTCCTCATTGGTGCTACAAATCCCGTCATATGAATCAAAACCTCTTCAGCAACTTTTGACACATCATGACAAGGAGCACAAACGTTTATGTCAAATGTTTCAATTACAGACAGCCAATGGCAAATTAATTAAATGATTCTATTTATATGATAGATTCCAGTGATGTTCAATGGTCACGTGAGACCCTTGTGACACCTGTGACTAACTCTTTGATCGGATGCTTAAAAAACTGAAGTACAAGTCTTTATACTGAGAAATGTGATGAAAAGGAGACGTAGTTTGAACATGGTTGAATGCCTTGTTGACTCTGCAAAAATTGTTATAAAATAATTTCGGTATTTTTGATATGAGGATTAACAATTATTTTAATTATTCGGACTACTATTCTCATCTTGGATGATATTCTCACAAGTACTAAGTTATTTACAAAGGTTAAATATTTCCTTTTCAGTCTTCAACTCTATAATCAAGTTAAACTTGTTACCTGAGGAGGAAGCTGAAATGTTGCACCATAGTTGTTCCTTCAGGCATAAGAATTATTTTAAGAAAATGGAACATGCCTCATTTTTTTTTTTTTTTTCGTAAAGTAAATCTCTGTAATTCACTTTGGGATCATCACAGAACCAATTGTGGAGAAACTGTGTTGCCTGCAACTTTAACACCCAATTGTTAAAAGAACTTTACACTCTGTGCAGTAAAAATACATGTATAACAGAGAAATTGCCCTGAATCAACGTTTTATTATATGATGAGAACAATTGGTGAGTCAAAGTAAGCATAAAGTTTAAAAAAAAAAAAGTAAAAGAGTTAAGAAATAAACTAAAATGTTATAACATAATTGTTTCTGTATTTTTGAGATGAGGAAAGACAATTTAGATTGTTTGGATTATTCGTACTACTATTCTCATCTTGGATTTTATTTTTTCAATGTTTGCATTGATGTCATCTCTAAGCGCCTTCAGTTACATCTTTCCAAACTTGGGAAAATTTATGCCAAACTTGGAAATCTATATGGAATTTCAAACAGAACCTTTTATTTAATCTTGGGAAACCGGAGTAATTTGTTCTCATTCCATCAGCCATTACTAGGTAAGGGTTTAAATTCGTAATTGTATTTTTAGTAGGTAGCTTTTAATCTTCTGCAGGTGCATATTTCTGAACTCAGACTCATAACATAATGGATAAGGGTATTGAGTACAATTAGTTCTAGGTGGATAGTCTGTTGGAGGTTGAAGGTTCAATTGTCAATACAGATGATAAAAAATAAAAATAAAATATACTAATACTTTTACCAACTCATGGCTGATGGAACAAGAACAAGCTATGTCTATTAATTAAATAAAGAGTTGCTTTCAAATTTTTGCACTCCTTAAAAAGATTGGAAATTACATCAGCCAAAATGTTCTGAGAATAGCAGCCAAGATGAATACCGTAGTCTGAATAATACATATAAAATAATTAATAGAAAAAAACTTTCTTGGTTTGTAGTATACTATTTGATTTATAGCTGGAGTGAGAATATATGGATTCATAATTTTACCAGGAGAGTTAGTGATGTAGAAGCCCCAATAGAACCTGAACTGGGCATGCTGAGCTTACAACTGTAATTACTACACCACACCAATTCTATACGAAAGCACAGTTGCTTATTAACAGATTTCAAAATATTTTCTGCAAGTTAGATGTCAATTGTTATAGAGTAAGCTGATCTACCCATTTTAGGAATAAATGGACTCACCCAGATACAATATCATTACATCTAACACATTGTGACATCTACTTTTGTAACATACTTTTGTTAATACATTTTTTGTTAATTATAACATTGTGTTTGTCTTGATTATTATTGGTCTGCAAGGCCACTACATCAATTAATCTTTAACAGTATTTTAATGATATTCAAATTAAATCTAATTGTAATTTCAAAATAATAACGTGTATTTTGTTATATGAGTGTTAATATTCTAAAACTTTTGCATTTATACATAGATATTTTTATGTGTGCATGTATGAATGATTTTTAAATATTAAAATCAAGATTATTAGGTTTAATTTGTACCTTCTATAATATTAATCTCAGTTGTCTGTTAGTGTGAATGTATGTATGTACGTATGTATGTATGTATGTATGTATGTGAACTAAAAACTTTTGTCATCAGCACTGGACCAGCATGAAATTGGTATTGTTAGAAAGAGCAAGGTCTCGGATGAAAAATTGGCCAAAAAGATTAATTCTATGACGGTCAACTGGGCAGGTTTTTGCAAGAGGGGGTACCTTTTTCCCGGATTTCCAATATTATTATTACATATTATATAACATAATTAAAAGAAATTAATGTATTTATGCTTTAAAGTTTGGAAAAAATGTTGACTTATGTTACCGGAAATGACGTCATCTCTCTTATAAAGGTGTTTATTATTACACAATAAAACTAAAGTACAGTATAAAACCAAAAAAAATATTGATTTTCATGTAAAACAAATGGTATCTATGTAATTTTCGTGTGTCAAATAGTAAAATATCCAAGAATCACAAAAAAACGATGACATAGAAAAAAATTATTCAGGAAAAACTGTACTGATAAGTAGAACAGAAAACAGTTGACATGTTTTCAGAACAAATCAATGTATTTGTGTATACAGTGAAAAACATTTTACCAGAAATGACATTGTAGCGGTCTAGGGTATAGAAGGAAATGCGTGTTCATCTCACGTTCGGGTGTCGCCAATTTGTAGTGGACTGGTGGATATATTATACATATCCCCAGCTGTACAAAATAGAAAAAATGATTTGCATTGAGAAAGGAAAAATGAATTGCTTTGAGGAAGGAACGAACAACGCGTTTACTTGAATTAAACGAACTAGAATTTATTTTGTGAAGAAACACATGAATGAAAAGGGTACAGCACGTGTTTAGTTTGGCTCGCATCTCTCGTTGTTTACTGGTGAGAAGGAAAGTCTATTGTCGTAGAGAGAGAAAGTCAATCCAGTTTGGTGTGCGTCTCTCGCTATTAGCTGGTGAGAAGGAAAGTCTGTTGCAGTATAGAGAGATAGAGAAAATGAGAAAACGTGTAAGGTGTATGTATGGTCTGTTAACTCTTGCCCCCACACATACAGTAGCAGGGGACGTGACGTGCGCAGACGCGCACGCCTCCCAAAAGGGAGGCGGCTGGTTCATCGAACCGTTCAGCTAGGAAGCTGGTCCGAAAAGGGCTGGAAACAGCTTGTCTCTTGCTTTTATAGTCGTTTCCAGTGGTATTTTGCGCATGTGTGGATTTCCTTTGAAAGGGGAAGTAACGTTGTCCATGTGTGTGTACGTGTGCGCGTATGTGAGTACATGTGTATGCGTTAGCGTGTGTGTGTATACATGTGAATGTGAGTGTATATATGCGAACGTGAATATATGTACGTGTGGGAACGTGTGCGCGTATGTTTGTGTGCGCATATGTATATGACAAGTAACATAGCTTGAGATGTGAACGCGTGTTTTTGTGTGAGACTAGAAAAGGCTCCCACAACATAATTTCTCTTTAACTTAACTGGCCATTTACTATTGCTTATGTTGAGATTGCCAATCCTTTATTTATAGGCAGAGGCAGGGGGAATAGTGTCTTTTTTGTTGTTGTTGTTGTTGTTGTTGTTGTCCTCCCAAGCATTACCTCCACTTTTTTTGTTTAGTATAAGTTAAAATATTATATCCCTCTTCTGCTTATGAGGGGTGGGGGATGAGGTCGCTGGAATGCTGTGAATAGATACTACACTTTGATCTTTGCCAAAAGACCAAGTAACGGTAATATAGAGTAAGTTCCTACCAGGCATTATCCCTTCCTTAAAAAACAAAAATACATAAAAAATCGACACAATATATTTTGTCCTTATTTGTCATATTCCAAAAATTACGTAAGTAGTGTCCATTTTGTTGTAACAAAGCAATCTCCCAAGCATTATCTCCCGCATTTGCGTTTACAAGGCCATTCTGCCAAGCATTATCTCTTCCTATTTTGATTTAATCTGTACTGCATTCATGACAGAATATCAAAACTATTTTCAGTGGGGAATGAGTTTGCTAGAATGCTGAGAACAGATACTATTCTTTGATCTTAGCCAAAAAGCCAAGTAGGTTACTCCTATGTATTATCTCCAATTTCTTGATTAGTCTATAGTTAAGTAAGTGTTGCCTAATCACTAATTGCACTTTGAAATATGTATTTGTTGAGTAGTATGACTTTTAAATAAGATGCTTCTACAGTATAGTACCCATATAAAAAACAAACAATTTATAACAATGTATTTATGTATACATTTGGAAAACTGTCGAGTAGTTTTATTTTCAACTTAGAAATAAAGTACTGTTAACGTATTCTACCCAAAAAATAAGGTACTTGTACAGTACCCATACGAAAAAAACAACAAACATCTTACCTGTGATGTACATAAAAGTTATTAAATCCAAAATTCATGTAATATATCACGTAGTATGATTTTTAAATAAGAAATAAGGTGCTTCTTCACTATAGCACCCTGATGAAAAAATAAACAAACTCTTACTTGTGATGTACAGAAAATGTTAGCACAACAGAAAATTAGGTAAAAATTTAGAATACCTGTGAAATCATATTCTGAAAATGACATCATTTTTCTTACTATTATATTGTCGGTGATGAGGAGGAAGGAACTGCAGTAATGTTGAAATTTATGGTGAAGCTAGGGTTGCCTAATCACTATCTGTGTTAATGCATTTATGTAATTATTTGGAAAACCTGCTGAGTTCTCTTCCAGAAATGATATCATTTCACTTAAAATGATGGTGTCGGTAGTCGGGAGGAAAAAAAAAACACAGTAATGTGGAATTTTATAGTGAAGCAAAGGTTGCCTAATCACTATGTTCCTCAATGTATTTATGTATTAATTTGTAAAACTTGCTGAGTAATCTTCCAAAATTACATCTTTTTTAAAAAAAACTTTGGTTTTGGTAGTGGGGAAAGAAAAGAAATACAGTAATGTCGAATTTTATAGTGAAGCAAGGGTTTCTTAATCACTAACCATGTCAATGTATTTATGTATTAATTTAAAAATCCTGGTGAGACATCTTCCAGAAATCATTTCACTTAAAATTATAGTGTTGGTGGTGGTTATGGTGGAAGAAACATAGTACTGATGAATTTTATGGTGAAGCAAGGGTTGCCTAATCATTAACCAAGACAATGTATATATGTATTAATTTGGAAATCCTAATGATCCATCGTCTAAAAATGACTTCATTTTTCTTAAAATTATGGTAGTATTGGTGGGAAAAGAAATTAGGTCATATATGTTGTACAACACCTGTCGGGAGTAAGTTAAACTGTTTCATATATGAATTTACATTACTCGTCTGCGGGTAGTTAAAATTATTTTAAATATGTGTTGTACATTATCCGCCCTAGGGAAGGTAAAATTATTTCATATACATGCTGTAAATTACCTGTCCTAGGGAAGATACAATTATTTTATACACGTCCTAGGGTAGGTAAAATATTCTTTTGCTCAAGATAGCAAATGATACATAGAAATCCAAAATTCCTCTATCCTAAAATAATAGGTATTCAAAATCAACTTCATTTTTCTCATTGTTTTATACGGTCCCGAGCAACACCGAGTAACCCTGCTAGTATTCAATAAAAGAAGATTTAAAGTTTTATTTTAATAAAAATCAGTTTTGTGAACAAATATATTTTAATTTAAATATTATGAATTTAAATATTTTGATATGCTATAGATTTTATCACTTGAAAAGAAACATTGATAATCATATGTAACACTATTTAAATTGGTCATAACATTTTCTGACAGAAAAGATTTGCAACGATATATTTTTATTAAAGTATTAATAATACACAATTGTGTCAGGAATTTTGAAACAGAATTGTGTCAAAAACATTTTTATGATGTCAGTCGACAGACAATGGAGAGAAAATTGCAAACAATGCAACATGTATCCAGATTCTAGCCAGAAATCTTGTAAAACTATATAAACTATATGGAAAAATTTCCAAATTCCAACCAGAATTACCTTTTAGATACAAAAGAAAATATGAGAGACGTTTGTTGACATCAATCAATATGTGAGCAAGATGAATCAATATAAATAAATAGGGAGAGAGAGAAGCGAATTGGAAGAACCCAAAAGATAGAGCAGAAGATTGATAGATAAATAATTTTATATAGTTAGGCAGACACATGCAAACATACACATAATGCTATACAGAAATTCGGGTAGCAGTTAGTTTGTTCAAACAACAATGAACTGACGATCGCATCCTGTTATGATGTTTACCAACTATTAAAAAACCATTAAAAACTATTCAAACTAAAAAATAATTGTGTTTGTATGTGTTTGCTGGACAGGCCATGATCATCTGTTCATTGTCTTTGTTCAAATTTGTTGTTTGATTTTGACACCAATCATAATGTCAATCATCTCGTCGGGTTAGGGTTAGGGTTAATCATAATGTCAATCATCTCGTCTCTGTCAATACTGTTACAAAAAGATTTTCTTTCAATACAAAAATCATAATACTTGTTTTTTCTGTCGAATTACAGGCTTATAAACAGTCCTTCCATTTAAGGTCCCCTTTCTCTATCAATGCAAAACTAACTTCCTCTGTCCGTTTTTCTGAAATATATATATATATTGATGTCATTTGGAGTAAACCATACAACAATATCACTTAAAAATGATAAGCTGTTTTTATTGCTGGGCATAAAAACTTAAAGGTGTCTGATTTAGAGTGAACATTAATCCTGTAGGAATTTAAGTGCTCTGCATTTGTAATATAAACTCCTGTATTTAAGATATTATTTTTTTTTAAATGCCAGCCAATTTCTTAAGTGAGCTTTCTCTGAACTAAAAGTTTTCTCATTGCAAACATGCCATATGCAGTATATATCTCTGCACCTCACTTAACATGCAACAGTATGCATATTTGCAATTCTACATCTTCTTTTATGTCTTGTATGAACTAACAATAAAAAGCAGCAGTCGCAAGAAAAGCATAGTATATGAAAGTAACTGATGATGTTACAACCTCTTTAGTCTGTGTTTCCTTAACATTAATGAGCAGTGTTATCCCTCTTGAAAATATTTGGACCTAAGAGTTATTTAATGTGTTTCCAGGGACTTCCTGTACATTTACTGGACTTTACTTAGTAAATAATCCGTTATGCTATAAATCTTTGAGTTGACCTTTGCAAACAATTCTTGTATGAATTTTGGGAGCCTTAAACCAATTCTTGTTTTTAGATGTACAAGATTATCACTAGGGCTGTGACAACAGCATATTCTTTTCATTCTTTTGACTCTCAAGTATATATCCGACACCGTAAGAGACAGTCAATCAACCGAGAATCACATCAGTCTATATAGAAACATATAAGATTAACGGATATATACTCAAGAGTCAAAACAATGAAAAGAATATACTGTTGTCACAGCCCTACTTATTAATAGTGAATCTCTACATATTGCTATATATATCAATCAATTAAATGCCCCCATTCAATCTCAAAAGACAAAGGATACCCCCTGTAGAGGCAGCTGTGTGTGTAATTGGGAGGCAAGGGTTGTGCAACCCTCAACCATACCTCTCCTTAATTGATACCGTTTGCGTCCAGAGGAAAGAAGTTCAGGACGACTGGAAATAATGCCAAGATAAGCGGAGAGCACATTCAGCACCTGAAAGTCCTAAATGGTCACCCATTTAGTACTGACCAGGGTCAACACTGCTTAACTTTGGTGATCCAGTGGGATTATGCCATATATATATATATATATATATATATATATATATATATATATGAGCTCGCATGTACAGATCATGATGTTATAATCATTTGATCACTATGGCCAGATGTTACAACATTTAAAAAATAAATGTTGAAATTTAAACGATATTTCTTGTGGTTGAGATTGGCCGTGGGGTTTGTTCCTTGCTAATGGAGTCAGAGATGACTTCATAGCCAGATTCGAATCTCCTGACCGATGGTAATCATGTCACCTTGCACTAATGATTCCTGAAAGGATGGAACACTAGTGATTGTAGGTATTTAAAAAAAAATATTGTAATATATATATATATACTAGCGAGGGGTACCCAGCGTTGCCCGAGAGTTTGGAGGTGTGTGTGTGGGGGGGGGGGGTTAAAAAAAAAAGTAAGTATGAGGATCGAACCCGAACCGTTGAGGCAAAATTGTAAATTAAAGTGTGAAAAAAAAAACGTGCGACGTTAACCATTGCCCCACCGCAAGATGCTAACGGAAACACGTTTTAATTTATTTAATTACTTGGATTTAGCAGGTGCTCGTTTTATTGAGTTAATGAGGTCAAGTTTGACTGCGGGGATTTCATTTACTGCTGAACGCTTTTTTTCCCCCCAAGATGTTATAGGAAAAAGACTAACCCACATGCAGCAAGCGACAAATGTTAAATATTTATCTTCCCGAAATCGAGCAAATTAAATAGACAGGCAAGCTTCGTTGTTAACTGTGAGATATTACGATTTACATGTGATATAAAGAGTTTTTAAAAGTTGTGAAGCGAGCGACCGCTTCTCTGAAAAAAGCCTTCTGTAGAGACACAGAAAAAGCGAACACACATACATACATACATACATTTTCGCTTTTATATTTATAGATTATACACACACACACACATATATATATATATATATATATATATATAATCTTGTTAATAATAATTGAGTTTTTCTAGCAGAGATAAATTTTAATTTGTATTTTTTATAGAATTAAGGTTTTCCAGTAGGGTTCTTATATGAATATTTATTGATAATTATGAAGTTTATTTTGACAGAAAATTGATAATATAATTTAAAATACAATTAGATGGTAAGGCTATGGCATCTAAAGATCTGTTGAATTTTAATTTTTAATTTGTGAAGGCGAATATAAGCATGTGAACTATTAATAATATATATACAGGACGATTAAAGTTAAATATATTATTATATAAATAAAAATAATTATTATCCATTCGAATTGGGATTGAAAATATCCGATTTTAAAAGATTTTTGTAAAACCGATCAGGCCTTACAAAGTTGTCTCCCTTGGACTAGATTATGAATTAGGATATAAACAAATCCGTCAAAAACCAGTCAAAAAATTTACCTAAATTTGATGAATTTATAAACCAGATGTTTTCATAGATGACGCAATAAAAAGTTTATACTTATTATAGTTTATTAATACCAGACCCATATTAAGGATATATCAGGGGTTTGTTTTTTGTTGTTTTTTTGGTAAATGTTACCTTACGCTACAACAGAACACCGACCATTCTAATTTGTTTTTTTAGAGGTATTCGAGGTCGCTGACAACGAATTTGATAATCAAACCCGCCGCAAATTTACCGTTTGCATGGTATGAACCCCTAGACCTTGGGACTATTTTGTGCCATTTCACCGTTTTCGGGGGTGTATTTCTTACATGATACGTTCGTGTACGAACGGGCGTAGTGAAGTGTCTTATCACATCGCGTAGGAATCTTTCAAATAAGAAAGTTTGTTTTTTTTTAAATGTGATTCAATTTTTTTTTTTTTTTCGTCTTACGTAGTTTTTAATGCTTTTTTAATTGATCAAAAAATAAAGTCTCACGAGCGGTTTGCAAAAACATAAGCACTAAACACATTTTTATGTTTAGCATTCTTTTTTTTGGGGGGGGTATTCCATTAAAAGGTGCTTCTGCAGTTTAATTAACTGTTTTTCCATAAGTAACACGCCAACATTTACCATTTCACAAAAATTCTGTTTACATTGCGTCTGAGCACAATGTAAACAGAATTTTTGTGAAACGTCCCACACTGACTATCATGCTACAGCCTTTGTCTCATCACTGCAATGTTGCATTTCTTTGCTTGTTTTACAAGTGAATGTGCGTTGATGAACTTTATGCATTTGTTCCCTTGTCAACATACTCTCAACTAACTCAACAAGCAGCAAAATCCCACATCTTCATTGTAAAGACCCCCGATGCTGAAAGGCCTTTTACTTTACCTGAACTGCTAGCCTTTGGAATTTCCTTTAGACTTCATGTTTCTCTGACTGTACTAACATGCAAAAAATGAAATATAGTGTGAACAAACAATTCGCCACACAACTGTAGGTATGGCCTCTAATTCAAGTAGTTCCTTACATGGTAATGCTCCTTGTTTGGGAGGAATAATTTTTTTTTAAATAAAATGCCGAAAGTTTAGAAAACAATGATCATAAGTGGCATCTTCTGCTTGGTGTGAATTGCAAATCAATGCGACTTATTTTTCACCATTCCTTCTGAGCGAGGGCAAGTTGGTTGATGGGCACCCAACTGTTGAGAGATGACCCATTAAAACCATTTTCTCTCCACCTTCTCCTTCTCTGCATCTTTTATCTTCCCACATACCCACAAAGCATAACTTTGACAGGGTAGTAGTTGACCGTTTGACATGGTCAAAAAGTTTAAGGGTTTTAATTTTGATTTTATCAAATAGAGGGGGTAGGGAAGTAGTTTGACGGAGAGTGGATATTTTGTTTTTTTCAATTAGGCAATGTCTCGTGATGAAACGCATTACATGATTTTGAAACACCTCAATGTGATTATAAAACAAATTGTTTTGTAAATAGAATTGTTTCTTAATTACAAATGTGCTCGTAAATAAAACTGTATTTTGTTAGGTTATTAGTAAATTTTTTTGTAAATAAACTCTTTTCATTTAAAAAAAATTCCCAAGGCGTGTATATATATATATATATAGGAAAATATAACACGGAAATTACATAATTGTCGATGCGATAATTTATTTCAACCTTATGGTATTTTCAAGCATCTAAACCAGACAATTACATTTTTGATACTCAAAAAAAGAGTATCAAAAATGTAATTGTCTGATTTAGATGCTTGAAAATACCATAAGGCTGAAATAAATTATTGCATCGACAATTATGTAATTTCCGTGTTATATTTTTATGTTATTGCTCTGTTTACCACATTGAACTCTCGTACCCGGATTTCCTCTGGAATTATTCCATTATAACACTATATATATATATATATATATGCCTTATTGTTTGGTTCATAATTCAACCAGAAGTTAAAAATTTTAAAAAGTGACTTTAAAAGAAAATCTGTTGTTTTGGTCATTGTTCAGTACAGGGTGCTTCAAATATATTTCATTCTACAAATCTATTTCATGCATTTAGACGAACAAAGAATTTTAAAAAGAACGTCATGCGGGTTTAAATATGATAGGCACAACCTTGTGGAAGACAGGCAGATTATATGATACTATGGACTGAACACCCCCTCTCTCAGCCAGGATTACCAGAAAATATCAAGTTAGGGTATAAATTAACAATACAAAAACGATTGGGAAGTAAATATGAGAGTTACAGATCAACTGCGTTGCACAAACATGTCAATTAGGTGTTAGCTTTTGGGTTGTCGTAGGGTATTGGAGAGTGAGCTGAGAAGAAAGTGGATGCAGCCAATTCTACTAAAACAAGTTAGGTTGGTCAAGACAAGCAGAGTAGATGACTGTGATGAGACAACAATGAACGATCTCAACAATCAAATGATCTTAGCTGATATTCTGAACTTGCAAGTCTAGTTAACAATGTGACCTCACTGGCTCGCACACACTCATATTATAAATCTGAAGATTTTATTGTTGGAATTGGTTTCCCTGATATTTTTCCAGTCAGAATTCTTTCTAGAATGATATCAGATACTTACAGGATCGACTACATGCCAACATCCTAAGTGAAAATGATTTTGTGAAATGAACTGGATTCGAACTTGGAACTTCTCAGTCAATAGTCTGTGTCCTTAAGCACTGTCACCTCCCACCCATATTCAATATGTTTACACAGTATTGTTGTTGTTTGTGTTGAATGCAAATTGTAAACCAGTGCTTTATCTCTGATCATTGATTGCCAGTACTAGATTAGTATAAAAAACTGAAGAAGTACACAGCACATGAATTTTAGGAGGTTAATGATTGTTGAGAAGGCGGTATGTTAATATGATTAGAGTGCTACTCAGCTGCAGTGAAATTGTAATCACACGATTGGTAATCATGAAATCATTGTGCACAGTGCTCATAAAGGGACATCACTGTATCCATTATAGAGTTACTTCTCTTTGTTTGGAAGAAAAATATCATTTTGGAAAAAAGGTAGTCATAGAACTCTGCTGTTTTTGACTCTGTAAGTATATCTTATATATATATGTATATCTTATATATATGTAATTATATCTTATAAGTATATCTTATATATATATGTAAGTAAATCTTATATATATATATGTAAGTATATCTTATATATATATATGTAAGTATATCTTATATATATATATGTAAGTATATCTTATATATATATATGTAAGTATATCTTATATATATATATGTAAGTATATCTTATATATATATATGTAAGTATATCTTATATATATATATGTAAGTATATCTTATATATATATATGTAAGTATATCTTATATATATATATGTAAGTATATCTTATATATATATATGTAAGTATATCTTATATATATATATGTAAGTATATCTTATATATATATATGTAAGTATATCTTATATATATATATGTAAGTATATCTTATATATATATATGTAAGTATATCTTATATATATATGTAATTATATCTTATATATATATGTAAGTATATCTTATATATATATGTAAGTATATATATGTAAGTATATCTTATATATATGTAAGTATATCTTATATATATAAGTATATCTTATATATATAAGTATATCTTATATATATAAGTATATCTTATATATATGTACGTATATCTTATATATATATGTAAGTATATCTTATATATATATGTAAGTATATCTTATATATATATGTAAGTATATCTTATATATATATGTAAGTATATCTTATATATATATGTAAGTATATATATGTAAGTATATCTTATATATATATATGTAAGTATATCTTATATATATATATGTAAGTATATCTTATATATATATATGTAAGTATATCTTATATATATATATGTAAGTATATCTTATATATATATGTAAGTATATCTTATATATATATATGTAAGTATATCTTATATATATATATGTAAGTATATCTTATATATATATGTAAGTATATCTTATATATATATATGTAAGTATATCTTATATATATATATGTAAGTATATCTTATATATATATATGTAAGTATATCTTATATATATATATGTAAGTATATCTTATATATATATAAGTATATCTTATATATATATATGTAAGTATATCTTATATATAAGTATATCTTATATATATATAAGTATATCTTATATATATATAAGTATATCTTATATATATATAAGTATATCTTATATATATATAAGTATATCTTATATATATATATGTAAGTATATCTTATATATATATAAGTATATCTTATATATATATATGTAAGTATATCATATATATATATATGTAAGTATATCTTATATATATGTAAGTATATCTTATATATATGTAAGTATATCTTATATATATGTAAGTATATCTTATATATATATATGTAATTATATCTTATATATATATATATGTAATTATATCTTATATATATATATATGTAATTATATCTTATATATATATATATGTAATTATATCTTATATATATATATGTAATTATATCTTATATATATATATGTAATTATATCTTATATATATATATGTAATTATATCTTATATATATATATGTAATTATATCTTATATATATATATGTAATTATATCTTATATATATATATGTAAGTATATCTTATATATATATATGTAAGTATATCTTATATATATATATGTAAGTATATCTTATATATATATATGTAAGTATATCTTATATATATATATGTAAGTATATCTTATATATATATATGTAAGTATATCTTATATATATATATGTAAGTATATCTTATATATATATATGTAAGTATATCTTATATATATATATATGTAAGTATATCTTATATATATATATGTAAGTATATCTTATATATATATATGTAAGTATATCTTATATATATATATGTAAGTATATCTTATATATATATATGTAAGTATATCTTATATATATATATGTAAGTATATCTTATATATATATATGTAAGTATATCTTATATATATATATGTAAGTATATCTTATATATATATATGTAAGTATATCTTATATATATATATATGTAAGTATATCTTATATATATATATATGTAAGTATATCTTATATATATATATGTAAGTATATCTTATATATATATATGTAAGTATATCTTATATATATATATGTAAGTATATCTTATATATATATATATGTAAGTATATCTTATATATATATATATGTAAGTATATCTTATATATATATATGTAAGTATATCTTATATATATATATGTAAGTATATCTTATATATATATATGTAAGTATATCTTATATATATATGTAAGTATATCTTATATATATATGTAAGTATATCTTATATATATATGTAAGTATATCTTATATATATATGTAAGTATATCTTATATATATGTAAGTATATCTTATATATATGTAAGTATATCTTATATATATGTAAGTATATCTTATATATATGTAAGTATATTTTATATATATGTAATTATATCTTATATATATGTAAGTATATCTTATATATATGTAATTATATCTTATATATATGTAATTATATCTTATATATATGTAAGTATATCTTATATATATGTAAGTATATCTTATATGTGTTAAACACAAAAAATTGCTTCAGGTTGTAGGCAAATTGTTAATAATTTTGTGGATGTTTACAAAGTAAGTTGTTAAATACTCAAACTTCAATGAATCTAAACCCAGGAATGCTCAGCATTCAGAGTATGGCAAGGGTCTGATGGAAGGTATTCACTTGGTTTGATGTCTCTGAACGGTTTCCAGGTTATCAATGTTCTGAGCAAGGTGAGTTTTCAGACTGATGATAGGAATTCTAAGTGAAGTCGCATGATAGCTGTATTAAGTTTTAAGTAGATGGCTAGAAATAGTTAACAAGGATCTTAAATGAGCAAGATGGAGTTTCAGATTCATCAGCATCATCATCATTGGTTTTTTTGTTATCTATTGACGTGCAAGTGGCAGCATCCATACTGGTAGGGCATCGCCCATGTAGCTGGCTATAGTTGCATGCATGCAAACCTCACTCTACACCTCCATGTAGCTGGCTATAGCTGCATGCATGCAAACCTCACTCTATATCTCCATGTAGCTGGCTATAGCTGCATGCATGCAAACCTCACTCCACACCTCCATGTAGCTGGCTATAGCTGCATGCATGCAAACCTCACTCCACACCTCCATGTAGCTGGCTATAGCTGCATGCATGCAAACCTCACTCCACACCTCCATGTAGCTGGCTATAGCTGCATGCATGCAAACCTCACTCCACACCTCCAAGAAACTATCTTGAGGATCAACTGCAAAGGGCTTCCATATTGTGAAGGAACCAAAGCGGAGATGTTACGGACATATCTATTACATCTACCAGCACCGCCTATCTCTAAATCTAATGAGTCTACCATATTCTTGAAGGTTTATTTGAAGCAAAAGTTTTATAGTTTTATTCCTTGCCCGATGCTTTTTTGTAATCGACACTTAGTGCATCACGAACCAAGGTCAACAGGTAGCACTTGACCAAATCAGTCAAATTGATGATGCAGATTCTAAACATGGTCGCAGCATAACTGCAGTCGTTTTAAATAAATGGCCGAGAAATCAGTGATACCAAAACACCTTCAGTTTTCTTCTCAAACGAAATATTTAAAAAGTACAAAATTTCTACCTATACAATAGCAAGTACATCTACTAATTTATAAATTAATTTTTTGAAATTTAAAAATTATCAAACACAAACAGGATCCATTTTTTTTTTAAGATTTTTAGAATAACAATTTTTTAATACTTTTGTATTAAATACATTATTTTATAACATTTGAGAAATTTTGATTTTACAAAGTCAATTTATTTACATATGTTGAGCATAAAAATCTAGATGTTCAAGAATTTAACAAGAAAGAAAAACGATAATTACTGAAAGTAAAACAAATAAAAATAAAACAAAATTATTTTTCAGAATTGTTTTTAGATGAAGATTGATAACTTGGATTATTTGAACTGCTATTCTCATCTTGGTTGTGATATTTATAAGCTTCCAACTGATGTAACATACAATCTTGTTCAGATTTGGAAAACCTAAAAGTATCAAACTTGAGAATTTTTGCCAAATTTTATAAAATGCTCACTTTGAAACTCTGTACAAGTCCCCCCACCCACCTAAGAGTTAAAATATATACAACTAAGTAGGTCAGAGATTACATTAAGTAAAATATTGTGAATATATATCTATAAGTTCATATTTGTATATTAACAGAACATTCAAATGTTTCAGAAAGTGTTAAATTTTCACAGAATCTAAAGATCCTATTAAAATTTTCCTTTAATTTCATCTGAGGTCAGTAAAAGTAATTATCAGTTAAGTCCATAAAATAACTGAAATATATTAAAATGTAAAAGAGATGAATTTCACTTTCATAAATAGATTTTCTTCATTTCATAAAACAAAAATAAAATTAAACAAAGAATATCTCAGTGAAGAATCTATTAAAAAAAGGTTTGAAAATCTAAAGTATTATCTTCATTGGTATTTTTAAGATTTAAAATAATTAAATGTAAACTTGCTTCGACTTCAGTTATTTGTAAGAAGCATAGCATCAACAAGTTGGGTTTTTTTTAAGAAAGCAATATGTTAACATTTTTTTTTTACTTGACCTCATATTGCAAATGTTACTTTTAGTTTTCCTCTAAAGGCAAAAATTTTTAACTTGACTATATTTGAATTTTTTTTGACTAGCAATATATAAGTTTTGGAATTTTAAAGATGAGGATTGATAATTTGCAGCATTGGGATTACTGGTCTGATCTCGAATATTCTTCTCATAATATTCCAGTCAATGTAACCTCTGACCTTTTTCAGGTGTATCCTTTTTGAACTCGCAAGAACATGTGGCATAACACAGATAAAGCGCTAAGTAATAATCAGTTCTAAGTGACACTCTTCTAGAGGTTGAAAGTTCAATCTTCAGTGTGAGTGATACTAAAAATTAAATTGTAATTTACTTAAAACTTCAACCTGATTAAGGTTGATGGAAAAAGAGGATTATTTGAAATTTCATACAGGTTTCTGAGTTTGACAGAAAGATTCCATAGTCTGACAAGATCTACTTTAAGGTCAGAGGTTATATCAGCTCAAACATTGTGGGAATAACATCCAAGATAAAAACAGTCGTCCACATGATGCAAGAATATCCGCATGTGGACAACACGTGCTGAATATTGCTAAGATGAGAAAAGTAGTCTGAATAATCCAAAATAATTATTCATGATAGAAAAAAAATTTTTTTGTAAAAATTGGAATTATTTGATAGAAGGAATTACGATAATTATTTAGTTTAAATGACATGTGATTTGTCAACTTTGTTAGGTTGGTCTGTCGAAAAACCATTTAAATTATTTTTCTTTTTTGTTTCTTCCTTTTTTGTCTTGGATTTTTTGGATCCTTGCTTGCCAGGTTGTGCTTCCTGCGGATCACTCAATTCTCCTCCTTCAGCCCCATTGACAAAAATATTGTCAACCTCTTTGTTATCTTCAATACTAATTGTCGTTTCCAGATTGGATGTTTCTCCAACATCAGTCTTAATTTGTTTCGAAGACAAATGAAGTATGTCGTTCTCACTTTGGGGATTTTTCTTGGCCTTGGTTTCTGCCTCGGAAGATTGTGCAACTGCAGTTGCTGCAGCAGGCGTTGAAGCATTTAACTGCCAAGCGGGAAGACTTGAAGTACTGATTGGTACATTTGGAAACTGCTTCCTAAACAAACAAAAAATTTAAAAAACAAATTAAAACAAATTTTTTTCTGTATCGTTTTTTTAATATGTGCAAAAAAGGAATATCTTAAATGAAGAAGAGTTATAATAATCGAGTAATAAAATTTTGTAAGTTGCCTAAAAGAGCAATTGTTCGTAGTTGTATCTTGTAATATGCTTAAACTTTAGACTTTCAATGTATCTTTCAACATCTCACAAAGGCTGTATACTCGTCCGTATTTAAGATTTATGCCAGCCAATCGTATTTTTGTGTGGAAGAACATGAATGTATTCATATTCATTAATTTTTTTTTTTTTTAAACTTTTGTTTATCTCAAAAAAGGCTACTGAGGTTAAAAGCTAGATTTTAAGTGGAGTGTTGTACAGCAAGATGTTTTTCTACACTACATTTAAATTTCTGCATGTTGGTACAGTCAGAAAAACAGGGAATAGGGAGAGATTTCAAAAGACAAGTGATCATATCACCCAGTGTTAGAAAGAAACTGAAGTACTTGTCTATGCTGAGTTTCTTACATTTTCTTGAATTGTATAACAAAGATTAGAAGTTAAGAACATCTCTTGAATATTTTTCATTCATTTTTATTTGAAAAAATATAAAACAATTGTCTATCATGAGATTCGAATCCTGAAACATAAAATATTGGAACCAAAGGCAAATACTTTAATCACACAGCCATTGATCAAATGAAAATATTTTGTCCATTTAACCTAAGTAAAGGATTTATAAGTTTAGCACAGACATCTATCTACATGGATCTAAAATAGATAAAGAACCAAAGTTCCAATAAAATTTCAAAAATTTTACATACAACGAAACAATCTTTATTTATTTTTATGTTTATTTTTCTGATAGTGAAAAAGTTCAGATTTTATTAAATTTGATGTTCAGTCAGCTAATAATAGAAAATATTAAACCAGAAAATGAATACTAAAAATAGTAGAACGTTTCTGTCTACTGTTATTTTTATGTACTTTTAATTTTTGAATAATGAGTTTTTAAAAGTTTCAAGAACTTCTGATGTTGATAATGACATTGGACCGAAGGTGCTAATTTCAAATCTGCAGTTAGTTTGGCTCTTAGATCAACCATTTAACTGTGATGTCATGACACATATATACACATACAGACAAGTTTGCTTTCTATATACAAAGATGTGAATGAAGGTACATGCAAAAAAAAACAGTGACCTATTGGATCAGCCATTGAGCTTAGATTAGATTGTTTCTGAAATATGCTTTGATCCAATAGAAGGGAAGTAACTCTGTATTACATCCTTTTTTTTTTTTAAGGTAGGAGTCATTTGAAAATTATTGCGATTTAGATAAAACATTTTCAGGAAGAAATTAAATCAAATAATATTTTATTCTTCTTAACAATATGCTGCAATAATCCATAAGAAAAACTGGTGGACCAGTATCAAATATCAATTTTATAGGCAGACAAAGAAACAATAAAGATTGACTTCAAATATTAGACGAAAAAGAAGATGCCTAACCTTCATATTGAATTACAGAATATGTCAGTGATATAAAATAGCTTTGGCATAAAAATTATCGGTCAGTAATGTGTTATAGAGGTAGGAATTGTCCAAATGCTGTGTTAAACTAAACGCTTTATTTTCAGGTGGTATTGGTGTCAATGATTTCAATTACATATGCTGAAAAGATATTTTCAAAAATTAAAATGAAAAAGATTTTTTGTGTCATTACCTGCTGAGTAAAAGTCCTTTGATTGAATTCAATTCGGCTTTGATTTCATTTGCTGTTTGATCATTGTGGTGCAAAGAAATGGAACCTGAATTGGGCTGTGAACATAAAAAGAAGAAAAAGAGTATAAAAATACAATATAGTGTGTTTATGATAAATTTAATATTGTTACTTAGGTTGGCCTGTTTTATGGCATGTGAAAACATTTTAGTTTGTTTTATAACATAATGCTCATCCTCTGCTTTGAGTTAGTAGCACAATCGAGCATAATACTTGACTTTAAACATCAAATTATAAATTACTTTCTAATTAAAAATTTTAAAATATTAAATTATTTTGAAATTTCGAATTATCATGAAGTGAACATACACTGATTAATTTTATATTAAGAGATTAAAATGACGGTTTTGTTTTTACTATCATTCCAAAGAATTTAAAAATAATTTTGAACTCAGTTTAAAACTGATGAATAGAAATAATTCAAAACTTTAAAATGTAAAAATCGAGTATTATTGTTTATTTGTGCTTGTAAATCAAAGGAAAATATCTATTTTCCCACAAGTCCCTATCATACCAAAGAACTAAAAATTAAAGAATTGTGGATAAAAAAATGTTGCTAAAAGTTAGGTTTTAGTATACAAGCCTTTCTTTTTAGTTTTGATGGTGCACAAGTTTAGAATTGAAAAAAAATTAAAAAAAGAAAAATGAGAAAGTAAGAAGCTGAGAATTGTAAAAGAAAAGTTTTATTTTTCCATTCACAATATTTGCATTCAATTTTCTCACACAGGGATTTGCAAGTTCTATCCTTGTGTGATTGTTTAGGTTATGCATTTTCAGTAACCAAGAGTGCTTTCTCCTTTTAACCATGCATTCAATCTTTTTTACTAATATCTTTTACCAGAGTGCTCAATGTTAATGGGAGGAACAATTTCATTCATCTTTTACATTCAAAATGAATAAATTAGAGAAACACAGATGTTAAACACACTATCGCTGATTATGAATATGTAATGAGATTAGAAATGGGTGTGTAAAAATCATGTTTAAAACTGTAGTTTTCCACACAAGACAAGAGTAAGCTAAGGTTTGAGGAGTGGAAAATTCCGTTAGAAATTACCAGACTAGAATTACGATTACAGCACAAGATATTATGTCATGATAGGAAGTATGTGGCAGAGAAGCAAGATCAATTGTGCTTTCGTTTTGGATTTCTGACACCAAAGTTAACAGACGTCTTTCTTGGGGTCCACCACCCCTATAGGGCAAGGTGGGAAGTTATAGCCCATTTAGATATAGATTGTTGTAAACTGCTGGTTAAAATAAAATAAACCTCAGGGGCAAATAAAGCCATATTTTTTGCTTTTAAATTCCTCTCATGACTAGCGGGGGTACCCGGCGTTGTCCGGGTGTTACGAGGTGTGTGTGTGCTTTTAAATTAAAAAAAGACGGAGGGGAGGGTAAAAAAAAAGTTTTGGTAAGTTGGTAGGATCGAACCCGAAGCCCTGAGACAAAGTTGGAAAATAAAATGTGAAAAAAAACATGACACGTTAACTGCTCGGCCAGCCAGAATGAGTTACTGAAGGATGTTTGAATTTATTTAAGTAAGAAGAGAATTGACAGGTGCCCGCACTTAATGACGTCAAGTGGAAGTCGTAGCGTTAACATTTTGTGCGAGCGTTAAGACGACGACATAAGCCATAGCTATTCAGCAGTTAACATTTTCTGCGGGACAGTTTTTAATGAGGTCAATAACCCGGTTTGTTTGCTTTCACCTAACTTTGGGGAAAATCAGCTCCCCCCGTTTATTAGAGGAGTGTCTCGTCTCAAAATGAAAGCAACCGTCTGATATGACGACGGTAAGCCGACACTGACCAAATGTTACATTGCTTTCTAGAGACCACTGGCCGTGGGCCAAGGATTCGAATTGAGTTTCGCTTTTTTTTATACCGAAAAACAAAAGCAATATGCGGCGATCCCAAAATGACGAATATTTAACATTTCAAAGTCGGACAAATTAAATAGACGGGCGACCCCCGTTCATAACTCGTAGATATTATGATTTTCTACGTGATATAAAAAGTTTTAAAAATGAGCGATGACCTCGAGAAGCCGCGGAAAAAAATCCTTTTGTGGACATACACAAAAAGCGAACATACATACACACATTTTCGCTTTTATATATATAGATTACAACTACCAAAAGAAAAGAAAAAAAAAAGAAGCTGGGATCTGTATGGGTGAACCACCCTTAAGGCAGAATGCAATGAACACATATGGAACCAACTCAACTCACCTTAGATGACTGCCAGTATAGTTACTGTAGGCAGAACATTAATCAGAGAGGTTTGTTATAATCAACATTATTCAGGTTGTTCAGAAATTATGTTACTTTGATAGTTTGATTGGAGCACAAGGTGGAGCAGATGTTAGTGTGATAAAAAGAGTTTAGAAGTGGATGGAGTAAGTTTAGGGAACTTGTGACATTATTAAACAGCAGAGCATTACCACTGTCAACCAAGTAAACAGTTTATCAGACATGTGTACACAATGTGATCTGGCGAGTGAAGAGTTGAGGACATGCATTGCATGAGAAGAAATGATATGAGAATGAGACATTAGATGTGTAAAGCAAGTCTTAAAGACAGGTCAGATTTGATTTAGAGGAAGATTAAATCTCGACAGTATTTCAAGAATATGGCCATGTTGAAAAAATGGGTGAGAGTTGCTGAGTTAGATGTAAATAATTAAGGTGGTAGGGTTATCCCACAGGATAAGACCAAGGAAAACATGGGAGGAAGCCATAAGAATGAGCTTGAGAGAAAGAGGGATAAATAAAGACCTGGTCAGAGATAGGTTGATTTGGAAATCAATTTGTAAAAACGATTCAACACATGTTAACATGTAAAATTGAGGTTAATCTGATGCTGATTGTGTGGGTGAGGGTTAAATAACACCTTAACTATGCTACACATGGAGCATTTTCATATGAAAGCGTAAGACATAACAATTCACAGCTTGGGAAGAGGAGTGGGGTGAAATGATGCCAAGTAGCATTTCTTGGAATTACAGTAAATTTACCATTAACTAAATCTAGTCTAAAACATATTCTGAGTTTTGCCTTAAAACAGTTATACAATTTATTAAACAAGAACTAAATATTTAAATTTTTTACCAATACTAGTTTACACCTACTCTTAGAGTGTTGTTGGTACAGTACTGCATATGTCAATTTTCATCTTTACATAACTTCTACTGCTTTATAATTAGTAAGAAGAAACAAATTTGAGCAATTTGGTGGTAAAAATGCGACATATTTTTTACGTGAGTAATTACAATGAATGCGTTTGCATATCGTTTTTATTGGCAAAAAAATATTAAAAATTATGTTTTAACTTTCTAACATTCCCTAAATACATAACTCACACAATGCTTCAAGCAAGTCACATTTCATTCTTAATAAAAAAATAAGTATTTAAACAAAAATAAGGCAGAGGGATGCAACAATTCAGTGATGGGACAGAGATTGAAGCTTAGATGACCATTCAGGACTTATTAGGTTGGTGACTCTCTTTCGAACCTTGTCCAGGAGTGAGAGACTAGTAGCAGATACACCAGCCCAAATGTGACAACAATACTCCATACATAGATGAATGGTGGCCTTATAGAGGTACAGGATACTTTCAGGTGTAAGTAATTTTCTAGCACGGTAGAGAGAGCCCACCTTCCTTGCAGCAGCTGCAGCAATGCCCTCGATGTATCTGTTCCAGCTCATGTTCCCTGTGAATGTTAAGCCAAGGAGTTTGTACATAACTGGCCAACTAGTGTTATGTTGCGAGGGAGGAGATTTTTTCTCTTGATTATTCTTATTGATATGAGTCTCTTATTATTACATACGTGTCTATATATGTGCGCAGTCGTGATCGTCTGTTTATGTATGTCTTTATATGTGTCTATAGATGTGGTCATGTCACCTCTAGTGTGTGTGCATATTTATTGCAATAAAAGTCACTATAGCTTTTTTTCTGTTCCTTTCATCTTCTTTGGGGATGCATTTCTTCCTGTTTCTGTTTGATGCAGAAAGGAGCATCCGACGAAAAAACATAACACCGATGTTCTGGCATGGCTTCTTTATTTGTCTAATGAATGAACAAGGGGAAGCATTGCATTGTCGACCACTCAAACTTTCTTACGTTTCTTCCTTTTCTGACCCATTCTGAGTCGTCCATCTTGTCCAAAGTCGGAAGGCAACTTTCACGTCTCACTCAAATTCAGACGGCAGGCTGCTTTTGCATGCAAACAAAAAGATATCTTTCCTCTCTTTTTTATGCATCGTTCTCTTTCACATGAACTGAATCACTGCGTTTGACATATATCAACCATAACCCCTTGAACGGTTTTTGCACTAACCAAATTGCCAGCAACTCACAATTTCCACCATGCAGGCATAACCCGGGATATATTATATATCACAAGTAGATGGCTTCCAAC
Source organism: Euprymna scolopes (assembly GCF_053919585.1). Taxonomy (NCBI): domain Eukaryota; kingdom Metazoa; phylum Mollusca; class Cephalopoda; order Sepiida; family Sepiolidae; genus Euprymna; species Euprymna scolopes. The sequence continues at coordinate 54,587,885 of NC_136512.1, read as the reverse complement.
AAAAATGGGAAATGGAATCATGTTGTCTTTTCTAGGGTGCCAATTTTATCATTCCACCCTGTATTCTTTAAATTCGGGTTCTGATATTGTAAAAACTGCTACTTTAGTAAAGTGTATTCTGCCTATTTCATTTTCTGTTAACCTATCACATGTTTTTATTTGTGTACAAATAGAAAAAAATACCACAACTTTTTAATATTACATTAAGGGAGCTGAAAGCTTGAATGGAGAGAATGATTTACAGATTAAAGGAAGTGATGAAAGCATGTGATCTCCAGAGAAAAGGAATTCTTTCACTTTCTGAAAAAAGTCACTGCTCCTCCCCTTAAAAAACAGTGAGATTGGGCACACAATGTTAAATATTGTACTACACTTTCTATCTATCTATCTATCTATCCATCTGATGCAGTAGGCCACATCTTAAACTACGAGTGATGCCTCCTATCTTTTATTCCACCTGAATGGATCAGAGGAGATTGAAAATTACATTGTTATGATGACTAAACATGCATTCATAACCTAAAAATTTCATCTCTCTGTTGCAGATATTGATAGTGTGAACTCTAAGAAAGCACCCATGTCATGGACATGCATTAGAAACAGAGGTGTATTATGGAATTCCTGGCAAAAATACATTGAGTATGGCAGAGACTGGAACACAAAAGTTCCTAGTTTTAAGGGTACTACTTTCGTTTTTGTAGCTCTACAACTTTTTGAATTAAAAAAATAGATTTTACTTTTGAAATGATCCTCATATATTTTTTTCTCCGATTTCCTGTGACTATCCATTCTATGCAAACTTATCTACAATTTGAATTATTCCTCTGCATTTAAGTGAAATTGTTGAGATGAGGACAACTAAGGTGACAGGTGTGCATAAAGATTTATACACATTATGGATGACACATGACAGGTGTGTATAAAGATTTATACACATTATGGACGACACATGACAGGTGTGTATAAAGATTTATACACATTATGGACGACACATGACAGGTGTGTATAAAGATTTATACACATTATGGACGACTATTAAGTAACATTAATATAGATCTTAAAACTTACCATATTTTTTAACAATTGTTCCGTTAACACAAGCATTTGTTTCTGTTGGTGCTGAACGGTGACAACCACATCTTGAACTTTTTTTAGAGTGTCAACTAAATTGTTCTGCATTTCAAGTACGCTGTTCTCTATAACTTCTAGACGCCTTTCTTGGGGTCGCTTCATTTCAAAATATGGAGACACATAATCCTGAAATAAATACATTCAAAAAATATTTTGCTCAATAAGTTGCAAATTACAGGTTTAGATAACTCCTTTTACAAGTTGAGAAAGTGGGTGTAAATGTGTACAAGTTATTCCCCTTTGCATTCGGACAATATTCACTAATATTCACAATATGCATTCTAAGCAGGAGGAATTTTCTGTCTGGACACCCTCCTTTTACATAATTGACAAGTTGGATGGAAAATAAGGTATTGCAAAACAATTTTCATATTGAAAATCTTGCATCTACATCTGCATTGACCATGTGTAGTCAATAAATATGCTTTGGCCAGTTCAAACTTGTGTTGCTCAGATTTTGACCCAAGTAACTACTGTTACAGTGAGGATTGAAAAGTTAATGCACCCTGGTTAATAAAAATGCTTGAGCAGTCCTGTTGGCATTTCTCAGTAGGAGTACCTTAATCAATTAGTAATAACTTTTTCAAAGCACGAGAAAGTATAGCATGAGAGAGTGGCCCTTCTAGGAGCGTATAGTAACCATACCTCAGCCTGTTTGAAACAAAGCTACCAACTTCAAAATGGTTCAGACTTCGTTGGTCTGATTGTCAAAAATTTCAAAACATAAATTAATGTATTGTTTTAATTTCTCAATAAAAAAATTTCTTCATCAAAAAGGATTAAAAAAAAAATTTTCTAAACACTTTCCCTACAATTAAAAATAAGTTTACATTACTATTTACTCAGCTTAAAGTTTATGTAATTTTTTGTCTTTAAATATTCCAAAAATATGCTTATTCCAGTCGCATGTTTTTTGCTGGTACATATAATCGCCATTATACTTTCGTTAGTATATACATACTTACTGTGTAAAATTTGTGTGCTGCTTTTGAAACTCCCCAAATCAAAAGTCCTGCAACCATTGTTTCTCGAATTCGCATCCAGGATGTAACTACAGGTACTGAATGGTGATAGAGGACAACAAAGAATTAAAAAAAAAAGGTATAAGATTGTGCATCTGACATTGTGTTCATACGCATATTGTGTAACATATTGTATAAACTAATACACTTGAGGTTGTGCTTATTTACATATTTTGTAACATTGTGTAACACGATGTTGTTGAAATTGTAACATGTTGTGTAACATCATGCATTTAAGGTTGTGTTCATTGTGTAACATAGTGTACTTTAGGTTATGCATATCTTGAGGCTGGATTTCTATGTAAATTTTATCCATATAGCCCCCCCCCTTCTCCCCCACCAGGCTCTTGATAGTTGACACTTGGGAGAAGAGACAGGTTTCCATTCTAGAAAGGGTACTGTCCACTTTAAATATGAGAGTCCACTAGTCTAATGCTGATGTAATTCCATTCTCTTCTGTTCTTTTATGTAAACTGGAATTTTAATAAGAGTGAAGGTCATTGAGTTTACAAGAAAAAGAAACTTTCTTTCTTGATAACAGTTTTTTTTTTTTTTTTTTTTTTACAAAGAGGTCACCACATATCAAGGCTCTGAAGCGACTCGAGGATAAAGGTTAATGTGTGTATTGTAGTCATTGGGACAGTTGCATAATAATCATTTGTAGAAGTAATTTGGTATAATTAGATCATTCACTAGGACAGCTGAACAAGAACTTGTTTACATTGGACTTGAAGATAATGATATTGTAGTCAACTGGTAAGCAGACCAACGGAACAGAGTTCCACAGGCAGACAGTTCGAGGAAAGAAGCTTTGTTCATGGAATCCATGTTTAGGTTTAGGCAATGATAGAGAGTGGGGGAATTTGTTGATAGTGATTTTGGCTAGATGAGTGTTTCTTGTGAAAGATTGGCGATGGGGGAACCATAGATTGTAGTAGTTATCCAAGGAAAAAAGTTTTTTAACGTTCTTTACAGGTGCCACATAAGCAAACGCATAAAGTTCTTCAAATGGTTATGCAGGACATTCTCTGGTGCTATTCAACTTTCTTGCCTGAAACAATTTTTTTTTGGTTAATTTGAGTTCTGAATTGTCTCCTCTTACTGATGTTAAGTCTTGTAGTTGATAATTAACTTTTTCATTTGTACCAGATATTTTATACACTTTCAAAGACGATACTATTTTTTATTCCTATTTATTTATTGTAATCATTCTTTTTTTCTGTCCCCATAAATTATTTTTTAAAACATTTATTACAGACTTTTAAACTAATTCTAACCTAACTCTACTGGCAGCTACTCAAACTTAAAGGTAGTGGTTAAAAAATGTTGTCAACTACCTTAAAATGCTAGAATGGTTCAGAAATGGGGGGACCATTTTACAGTTAATTTATATATGGAATTGATCTCCCACTCTAGAAAAATTGCCTTGTTTTTCTTCTTATTTCTGCCAAATCTTTCTGGGTGTTCACACTTAATTACCTAAAAAAAGCAGAATTTCATTTTTGGAAGGAAGGGGGAATGATTCAGCAAAATGTATTAATTTACAAATGTACAAAAAGTAACATCTTTCTTAATATGGTATTATTTTTTTAAGGTAAACAAAATAATGTAGCATTGTAGTAATAGACAATACAAAAATACATAAACTTGCCGAAACGAAACTGCTCAAATCAAAAAGTTCAAGGTATCCCTTTCTTTTAACCATTAGATGTCACATTACATAAAACTTAAAAGCAGTGTTTACTTGTTTCTTCAACCAATAAATTTATCTCAAAAAAGTATTTTCATCCAGCAGGTTGATCACAAATGAAGATTTAAAAAACACAAAAAGGATTTTACATCACTTCCTTTTATTGCTGATGTATACCAACATTATATGATTCCCACACTTATTTCTTTATACACCATGGGTTTCATGTTGAGCCCTACTAAAGGAGCAAACCACAGTATGTCCTCACAACTATGTACCAATCTTTGCTTTCTTGTTTTTCAACCATTGACCATATTTATCAAAACCGTTTTTATTTTTACACATTCTTTCTTTAAACAACAAAGCACAACAGCTGATTTTTCAAGTCACCTCATAACTCACAGCTTATCAAACCAACTTCATCTGAATTCCGTAAGTGACTCAAAAGTACAACTTCACCTATATTTTATCAGCTCACTTTTGTAACAAAAATCACCCATTGCCATCATCTTGAGTTAAATAATAAGTGGGTATATTTGTTAGTATTCATCTTGTAATTTTAATTTATGGGTTGATGTTGACTTGTACATAGGTCACCAGGTTAGTGATTGCATTCATATGACATTTTGACACTTCTATGTGCTGAAAACAGATGTGATATCAGCTGGGAAAGAGAGACGGGAAGAAGGGGACAGTTACATAAAAGTTTCATAAGGAAACCACATACCGACAATGTCTGCACATAAAAGACAATGATCAGGAATGCTTCCCTACTGCTAGTAGGAAAGAAAACCCAGCAACAAATTAAATAAAGGTTCTTTCTTGAAATTAATATTTTCATTTTCGTGCTGTTGCAAAACATTAATTACAGGTGTCCTCAGTCACAGCAGAATGTCACCACAATGCAAAATTGGACAACAAACTTATGATTGTGACAGGCATGTGACACTTGACTTACTACTACTACTGCTACTATAGCATTATTATCACATTATCTACTTTAGTATTATTATCACTTTCATTATTATTAGTATTATCATTTCTTTATCTGTGTCTTCGAATTACATTACTAACTGTTCCATCAACATATAACAAGTAAGGTAAATTTTGGAGCATTGATAAAAGAAATGAACATATTCCATAATACTAATTTTGGTGATTCTGTCAACTTAAACAGAGAGTATCTTGCAAGAGTTACCTACCATTTGGCAATAGTTGAGGATGAGGCATTGGATAAGAAACCATGGCTTGAGGAGAATGGTCAACCGTTCCAGATCTGAGAAATACATTAGAAATCTCTTCTTCTGTCAAACCTAATAAACAAAAATAATTGAAAAAGGTTTTACTTAAATAGCCATTACTTAAAGAAACATAAATGATAAAAGCATTATTGGTCATTGAAAAGGAGGAAACTCATAATCTCTTGGTCAATTTTATATAAGTCCAGCATGCTTAAAAGATTTAACTAAAGATACAATCTATGCTTAGAGGAAAAATAAAAATGTAAACATGTGCAATGTTGTATGTTTAGTTGGAATGCATGCAATAAGAAAAATATTTAGCTAGAGCAAGAGAGACTACCTAAGAAATGGTTGACAGCTTTGAAATCATAAAGTTCTATAATTATGAAAAAATAGTTCTATAATTATGACCTGCTTGAGATTTTCCAAAAGTAATGTTCCTAACCGACCTTATAATCACTCAGGATTTTATGTCCATAGATTAACAGCTTATAATCTTGAGTGGTCTCTCAGTGTGATTCAAGTAATATCTATACATATTCCAATAGAGAGGGTCAGTTTGGTTTCTGTGGTTCTTGGAGACAAATGTCTGTTTAAGCCTTAAATTAATTGACAGTGTTCGGTTGGACTTATGTTTTGATTTATTGAGGCTGAAAGTTTTGATTGCAAATCTTTCATTTAGTAGAGAAGTATCATTGTAAGCTTGAAAAATAAAACTTTATGACTTGTTTTAAACTGGAGTTTTGTTTGGAGGGAGAATCCTTCTCATACAGTACTAAGCAAGACCACACGATTGACACTACGACCAGTGTTGGAATCAAAGACTGGCTTCAGATAAATACAAATGGACAGTTATGGCATGTGCAGTAAATGCACAGACGCATGTTCACAAGAATCACAAGACAAAAATAATGTTGCGTCACAATCACAAGAATCTTATTCACTCTTGTATGTAAACACTAACTTTTGTTAAATTTAACATCTATGAGATACAAATAGATCTTGTTACTAATGATACATGTATCGCTTGCCATGAGTAATTATAGATAAAGCATGTATATTGCATGATTCTTTTTATATTAATTTATTAGTTCTACTAGTTGTCAGTATGCATCATTGATTTTATTTAATTGTAGCAGAATCAAGTATAGTTTAGTATCAACTACCTTCAGGAGTCAACTTAGTATTAACTTCAGGAGTCCATCTATTAAAACATGAAATAAACAAAACAGCTCAGAAGGACTTGTGGCATAATGGATATAAATGCTGAGTGTGATATTTTATCCCGGTCTTAAAAGAAAAGAAATATAGATAAATAATTAAAACGGAACAAACTCAGACACACATATAGTAAAGTTATTTTGTCTTTAAGTTATCTCACACACCCACCCACCCTCACTTAACATCTGATGTTTTCTTTAATACTATTTCTCTTACTATAAACGTTAGGCAAGTGGAAGATTCATTTTCTCTCACTGTAAACATTAAATATGCAAGACTTTCAAAAGGATGACAACAGCATTACCAAAAGAAAAGAAAAGAAATAAACAAAAAAAAAATAACAACTAATTTACCCAAATTAAAAACGTTATGACAGGGATGCTAAAAAATAAAATAAACAACATTTTTCAGTTCCAGGATACATTTTATTTATTTTACTGAAAAGAAAAGTACATTTCAACTTATGAGGGAAATATATGCTATGGTTGTCAACTCCCAACTGAATGCTAATACTGCGTAAAGCATCAACAAAAATATTAACAAACACAGAATGTAACAAAACCGAAAGCGTCCAAATAAAATAAAAAAAACTGACTTATTAATTTGTCACAGATTAATGGAATTCACAGAAAAGCTTTATATCTAATGTAAACTCTGCCAAGAAAGGATTTATATGATAACAGCAAAAAGAACAAATACTCATCGAGAAATTATTTATGTTCAAATAAAAAAATACAAGAACTAATGCGAAAGAAACAGAAATCCTGGTACTTATGCACTTATGTTACCATGCTAAAATAATAACATAATTTAGAAAGCCATTCCTAACCTGAGGAGCGGAGGGAGTTTTGTAACTATTCTGTACTTTCACCAAACAATTTAATAAAAAAAATATTGTAAAACTTGAATTTAACTTAAAAATATGATTTTAAAAAAATAGCATAAGTGCATAAGCGCCAAAATCCTGTTATATGATAATTCAATAAAGAAAGTGAGAATATGTGACATCGATAAAAACAAAATCTAATTCAGCTAAAAAAAATTTTTTATTTCAAACAAAACTTATGCATACACGCTTTCATCCATTTTCCAAAAAAATCTTGTTTATTTATGACAATTCTTTCATTAATTACCTAAGATAAATCACATTTATTTGAAATGTATTTGTTGTCCACATAAATATTCAAACCCAAGTAAGACACTTTTTTTTTTCAACGGGATTAATTCATATCACGTTGATGTCACAAAGCAATAGTGTTTGGTTATTGATCATATATAACATAAATAATAATCAGTTTTGAGTGACAGTCTTTTGGAGGTTAATGGTTCAATCCTCAATGCAGGCGATATTGAATATTATGAATTACTTAAGACTTCTACATGGCTGACAGAATGAAAACAAACTATCTCTGTGGAATAAATAAAGGGTTTCATTTGTAATTCTGCACACCCTCAAAAGTTTGACAGAGAGATTCCAGAGTTCGACAAGATGCACCAGAAGAAGGTCAAAGGTTAGAGCAGCCAAAACGTTGTAAGAATAACAGACAAGATGAGAGCAATAGTCCAAATAATACAAATAATACCAACAACTCATTTTTTTTTTTTTTTACAAAGGAGCCACCACTTATCAAAGCCTAAAAGCCACTCAAGGATAAGGGTTAATGAGTGCACAGTAGTCAATGGGACAATATCGTAGTAATCATTAGCAGAGAAAATTTGGTAAATTGGATTACATAAGGGGACAGCTGTATAATAAATTTAAAAGCTTATTATTTATTTTGTTATTCATTTGCCTGCAGAAAAGAGTAGACTGTATTTGATGCTACAGGTCTCAAATCCGAATGTTTAAAAAATAAAAAGAGAGAGAGAGAGACTAATCTTTTTCTTCCTTCTTTAGGAAAGCCACTTCATGTTATCTGACGTTACTTCCTGAAAAGCTGCATCACCCACAATCTTAGAAATAATATATTCAACCAATGTAATGGATTTGAATGACAATTCGTTTTTACTTTTGCCTATTTAAAATACTGCCCACTTGCAACATTTTACAATATGAAGATGGTGTATAAAAATGATATTACCAGTAAAAGCTGCAATAATTTATTTTTTTAATTAAACATTTTTTATCAATATTTTGTTTAAAAATGTATCTTTGAAATAGTATCAAATTAAATGATTGTTAGCAATGTAATTTATTTTTTATGAAAATATTTCTTAGATATCCTCTTGAAGATTTATTTTAATAACTCTCTTTGATTAATGGCAAAATTGTGAACAAAAATAAATTAAAAAAAAATATTTGGTATATTTATTCATTCAACAATACAAGAAAGTTCAAATTTTTAAGAAAATGGCTTCAAAGGTTTCCTATTGAGTGACTGGCACCTTTGAAGGACTTTTTTCAAACCATTTCCACATCTAAGAAAAATGCACATTAGAAATATAGCTCTTAGGTGACAAATACCATGAAAATTCAATTTTTTTTTGTTTTGATGTCTTTCTTTCTCTCTCTCATATACACTTATTGCAGTTATACAAAAAACATCAAATAATTTAGTCCAAATCTTTCTTTTCTTTTTTTATTATTAAATGCTTAAAAAAAATTAAAACCACCTTCTTTATTCCAAAATGAGGTTACTCAAGCACCGATCCCTCCACTTTGACTGAATATAAAAACCTTTTCTTCTTCGCTTCAATAGAAAAAAAATGCCTTCCTCTTTAGATGATTCTGCTCACTGGTATATAAGGAATATTCATATCTTGCAAAAACTATTTCCAAGCAAACATATTATAAAGAGTCATTTTATTACTTACCTTTTTTTCTTAAAAAGGCTTTCTTGTGAGTTACAGGTCCATCTCGAACTTTGGGGTTTTGTAGAAATGAAACTGCAGTATCTAACTAAAAATAAATAATAAATTCCAATTATGATCGGATCAACATTGCCTAGAATCTTGTCAAGATCCATCACATTTCATAATAGAATCAATTCAGGTTTCAGATTTTTTTAAATAAGGATTTATAATTATTGGATTTATTCAAACTACTGCTCTCACCTTGGATATTATTTGGCAACATTTTGGCCAATGTAATCTTCGACCTTCTTCAGGTGCATCTTGTACTTGGAAATCTGTATGGAATTTTGCACAGAACTCTTTATTTAATTCATGGTAATAGCTTATAATTATGAATTACTTAAGACTTCCACTTGGTCATGGCTGACAGAACAGGAGCATCATAATCCATGGATGAAATGAAGGGTTCTGCTCAAAATTTCATATAAATTCATGAGTTCAACATAAGAATTTATGAGTTTGACACGATGCACTTGAAAAAGGTTTGAGGTTAAATCAGCTGAAACGTTATGAGAATAACATCCAAGATGAGAATAGTAGTTTAAATAATCCAAATAATACAAGGAATCATTTGAATTTATTATCAGTTTTTTATTTGTACACAAATAATGGGATGTGAAATTAAACATGAAGTTATTGTAAAACTGTCCAGAAGATCAAAATGAACGACAATAAAAACTTCAATGCATAAAGAATTCTAATTTTTTTCTAATGAGTCACCTGTTATGAAAGTCAAAAGCCACTCAACGATAAAAGTTAACGAGAGTGATGGATTGTTGACTGGAGGATGAAGAATATTATGAGAGGATTTGTAGATGATGAGCATGTTTCTCTTCAGACTACTGACCTCATTGACACTATTTCTAATCCATTTTGGCCAATGTTCTGACTGGCTTTCTTTAAGTTCATTGTTCATTTTTCTCTATATTTTAATGTTGCCGTTTCTTATATATTTGACTAACAGTGCTACCTGGTGTTGACTGGGAGCATGGTTAACAAAATAGAAGTTTTAAAACGTGTATGTAAGCATGTTTTTTTTAACTTCCTTCTAACTATCTTTTCTTTCTCTATCCATCCAAACTGTCTTCTCTCCTCTCTACAACCCCCTCCAACAGTCGACTCTTTCTCTACCATTCACTTCAACTGTCTCTCTCTACTCTCTCTTCAACTGCTCTCCTCCCTTTATGGCAATTGGTTCAATATAGTAGAAAGAAAAAGAAAGCAAGCAAAAAAGAAAAGGAAAGCTGACCATTTAACATATACAGGGTGTAACAATAAAATCGTCTTCATTTCCGTTTGATGAAAACTGGTTTTCTTTTTTTATTGCAGACCATCTACTAGTTGACCAGTTGTGTACAAGTCACAAGAGTGATAGGAGCCTTCTATCGTGTCTGAAAGTGACACAATGTTCATCAAGCAAGATCAGAGATGCACCACTGTACAACTCATGCTCTCTACCAATCAAATGACATCAGGACCATTGCCAGCACCCTCAAAATATAAATCCGGACAGTTTAATGCTTAATGGCACAGCTCAACGAAGTTTCCGGCTATAGTTATAGTTTTTGGTGTAGCATCAAGTGAGGGCCACATCATGCCACCTCAAATCTTCAAAGTCAACATCAAAGTGTACCTGGATGTGCTGAAGAGTGTGGTGATCCCCTGCTGGTACAATCAGGTGGCCGCTGTCAGACCCTGGGGGTAGCAGCAGGACTCAGCACCGGTCCACAAGTACAAAGAGAATCAGGTTTGGCTTCAGAAGTGCTATGACTTTGTACCCATCTCTTACTGGTCCTCTTCCTCCCCCAACCTGAACCCACTGGACTACTTAATTTAGTCATATGTCAAGTACATCACCAACATGACCTCCCACAACAACAAAGCCAGTCTGATCACCGCTATCTGCTGAGTATTCACTAAGCTCCTGTTGGCACTTGTAGAAAAGGCATGTTCCCAGTTCCAGACTCGTATCGAGGCAGTAATTGAGGCTAAAGGTGGCTACATTGAATAGATATCAACTCTATTACATATACAAGTTACCTGAATTGACTTTTTCAATAAAAGTCTTAAAATAAAGCTGTAGTGTAGTTTTCTTTAGGGCGACACTTTTATTGTTCCAACCTGTATTTTAGTTAGAGTTTCAGACCAAAATTTGATGAAAAAAAATGCTCAAAATATCAACCTACTCTCCCTCTTCTGACTAATTTTTGTTCCTGGTGACCACCAAAAGAATGAATATTAAAATAAAATATACCACCTTTTTTTGTCCAAAGACATGCTGAAAGAGTTTATATCAGTTTTGTAAGTATGCTTTATGTATTTTTTTTACTTTAGTTGGACACATAATAGACAATTTTCCTTATATATATATATATATATATATATATATATATATATATATATATATTCATAAATGCTTACAGAAAGCCTCTTTGGCATTTTAGTCTGTACAGAAAAAAAGCATAAAAATTTATATAAATTAAAAATTAAGAAATAAATTAAAAATTATTCTTGTAAATCCGAGTATATTTTATTAAAATATATATATATTACTATTACTAATACTACTGTTAGGTTTGATGTTTTGTTTCTAGCTGCTGGGGTTGAATACCTTTTTGTGTTATCGTTGGTGTTAATGATTGCTCTCCAGGCATTACAATGATTGACCAGATGCTCTGTGATGTTTACAGCCTGGAGGCCAGCCTTGATGTTGTCTAGCCATCACTTCTTTGGCCAGCCGTGATATTTGCCTCCGACATCAAAGCACAACATCTGACCATGGCATTGTTGTTTCTCACAAGCCTGTTCATCTCATCAACAGTGACAGCCCAAGTTTCAGTGACATGAAGCAGTCAGTCAGTCAGTTTTTATGGCAGCCGACACAGCAAGTTCACACTTTACAACAGGTATCCATATGTATTTTATAGAGATACATCTGACCAGGACATATCCTACACCAAGCCCTCTGAGTAGATTGTCATTTGGTTCGAACTGTTGACTGTGATCGATGACCTATTTAGTGTCGATCACAAACAAAATTGTTGGTGTTAGGAAAGGCATCCAGCTTTAAAACTTTGCCTCAAACTCGTTTCAAATCTATTTTATAAAGAAATATATGTAAGATAATTAATTTAAAATAATATATAAATGCAAATTTAGTGAATTGCAGGTAATCCGTACTTGCATTTATATAGATATAAAAATAAGAATAATCAAAGTAAAATATCTTAGCGAAATAATATTTTGAAATACTTTCTTCCTATAAAACAATATTTGATTTCTAATTCAGCAAGTGAAGCATGAATGGTCCCCCGTGAGTCCACAGTGAACAAGGCATAAAAAAAATGACTAAGTTCAGCATTTGCACCCTCCTATTTAGCCCCAAAAGTCCCAAGGGGATGTCAAATCCTGGTGAAAATTAACAAACGGTGCAGTTTTAGGCCTTAACATATGCAAATTAGAGTTCTGCACCATGTACAAAAAAAATGATTAAGTCTATCATTTGCCACCCCCACCTCCCCATTTAGCCTCAAAAGTCCCCAAGGCCTTAACATATTTAAATTTGAGTTCAGCACCATGCAAAACTACTAAATAGACATACACAGAATATTTTGGACAAATATGGTAAAATAGTCCCAAAAATGGAGTGTTTTTATTAGCCCTAAAAGAGACCCTGAGGCACACCCAAGAGTTATCGCAAAGTATAGACAAACAAAATTATATAGAAATCAGTTAATTACAACTTTTCAGAAAGTTTTATAAAAATCCAAGGCATCCATTTTTTTTAATAAGCATAAAAGTGTTAATTTTAGCCATTTTAACCCGAAAGGCACTCCTAGAGGGAGACAACCAGAGTTTTCCCGGGAAATCCGTTCTGTTACTTTTTTACTCATATCATGCTTGATGTTTGTGCAAAATTTTCAAAAAGTTCCAAGGCGTAGTTATTGAGAAAAGTGCAGACAGATGAACGAACGAACAGACAGGGTGAATTTACAGGTCCACCCTCCTTTTGTCGAGGGACCAACAAGTTTTTTTTATCATAGAACATTTGTCCATGTTCTTAAAAAAACATTTTCATTTAATATTCCTAAAAAAGATAATTTATCTATCACGCAGCAGCAGACCTATTGCTAAAAAAAAAAGGAAAAAGAAGTCTTTATGTTGTTTTTGCTTCCTTTTATCACCTTAGAGAGAGAAAGAGATGAGGGGATTTGATTTGCTTTGTTTTATGGTATATTATCTATTCTTTATTTAACATTAAATTGATGTTAAAGAAAGTTGTCAAATGGAATCCTGAGGTAGGATAATTATTTTATATTGTTTTTGAAAAAAAATTTTTAAATTTGGAAGTAAACATTTTGGAAAAGTTGAACTTCTTCGATGAAATATAAGATTTTGGTCAGATTTGTGTCGTTAAACAGGTGCTTTATATTTTTGAGTTGGAGTTATTTCTTTGGATTTGTTGCACATCCTGATAAACAATATGTTTTACTGTATAAGATATTTCATCATGATATAGATAATAGAAACTTTTCACTTTCCAATAAATATTTGTGAGACGAGAGAGACAGGGGGACAGTCTGTTTTCTATATAAAACTAGCCTGGGTGCCCGGCGTTGCCCGGGTGTCTGAAGGTGTGTTGAGCAAAAAACAAAAACGTGGTAGTAGGCAGGCAGGCTCGAACCCGTACCGTGAAGGAGGAAAAAAACATGAAAAAAAGTGGCATCTTTGCCATTGTGTCCGTCGCCAAACCGGAGTTGACAAAGGTTTAAATTAAGGCTAGTCAATCAAAAAGAGGGGATGACTTTCGAAAATATTGGCGAAAAAAGAAACCCTTCCTTGTAGAAAAGCGGCCAGTTGAGGTTGAAGGAATTGATGTATTTAGCCAATTTTTCAATATTTGCCGTCCGAAAATTGAGCTTCAAAATGATACCGATCTCGTGAAAATCCGTCACCTCTGTTGAAAGTTTTAGGCAGACATACAAACATACGTACATACATTTAAACAGGCAGGTGAGGTTTATATTATAGATTAATAGCATTATTTTTAGCATGATATTCATATGGTGTCTTTGAGTTTTAACTTCAACTGGGACATTACTATTTTACACTCACTTTGTCTGAAAACGAACTTAGACATTACAAATTGAAATCTTAACCAATTAAGTTTACTTTTTATCATTTATATAGTATTAAAAGATAATAATTCATCCAAATTTAAATTAAATTTGAAACATATTTTAAATAAAAAATATTAGTTTAAAAAAAAATGAACATGTCTACCATTAAATTGCTAAATACAAATTTTTTCATATTCAAACCTATTCTTTGGGAAATAGACTGGTTCATATTTTATCTATACTATTAATAAAATTCTAAATGTTTATTTATTTATGTGCGTGTGTGTATATATTATATACCAATAAAACTTTCAAACAGATGCACTGAATTGAAAAATTCTTTTTTCCCTAAAAGGTGTGGGTCCCTAGATTATCCTTATTTATGTATGGTTTGTAACGAACAACGCCGAGTCACACAAAAAGACGGAAATAAAGGTTTTCGGGTCGTTTCATGACTTTGTTGAAAAAGTTACCTACCCATGTCAATGGAATTTAGCACTGTCTGTATATAGTCGCGGTAACATCTTTCGGCATACAGACAGGACTTGTGACGCAATGGATAACGGATTAGAAGATTCCAGGTTTGAATCCTGGCAAGTTCGTAATAATTTTAACCATCATTTTATCTAACGTTTACTCATTATCCTTACTCTTAGTTAAAGTATTTTTGTTGTTTCAGCGATTTTGTTTTGTGCATATGGGAATTTCCCATACTTTGTGTTCACAGGGTAAGAGTTGATGGTAAGACACTGTTGAGTGTACTCGATTTTGTGTTTGACCTGGCGTTGTGTGTGCCGACATGGAATATAGAATAAAGATAAATATAAGTAAATAACAAACAAAAAATAGTTCACAGCTCACCAAATGTTCACGAGTTTCAGCTGGATTAGGAGACACATCCATTGTACTCTGTCACAAAAAAAAGAAAATTTAAAAAGAAAAAGAAAATTGGAGAAAATATATAGCATATTAGTTAAAAAAACTATATATATTTAATATTTTAATATTTTAATGTTTAATCATATACTTTACAAGAGTTAATATAAATTATTTTATTTTAAAAAATATACATCAGTGCCCACAATCTGATCATCCTTGATTTAGGATAAAATCCAGATGGCCATGGCCAACAGATTTGTCAGCTCTCTTTTCGTCACCGAAAATTCCAAAAAGAGTATAAAAGCACAGTTCATCATTAGTCAGGCTTTGTCAGTGTTCATTGCTTTTTGTGTTCCTCCCATAAAAGATATCCTGCATATTTAAAAGACTGCTTGTTGCTAGTATTTGTTGAAGTGAAGAAGGGATGTGGGGTGGTATCAAATGTTTTTTGGTGTTTTTTTACTTAAAAAGGATCTTTATTTTTTGTTATTTAGTCAGGTTGTCTTTTGGTTAGGTTTGCTTGAAAAGGTTGTTTACATTCTACTGTAGGAGTGGGGGCATATTTATGGTTGTAAAAATGTATGTTATACATATTTACATATTTAGTTTGTTCAATGTGGACATTTTCAAATTTCAGTAGCATTCGACAATTGTAATACTGGAGGCATTTGATCTTGGAAAATCATAATCTTCATTAAGTTTAGTTCCCTTTTTCTCAAATGTTGTCATCTGTAGATCAATTCAAGTACACATCACTAAAGCAGTATCTTCTTTTTGTAAAGACAAGGAAATAATTTCCTAAAAATACATAGAACTTCAAAATGCTCCCATCTACTAAATTAAAATGCACACCCATTTTATTTATAAATGAGAACAGTCCTCCTCTAGACCTACATGCAGCAATCAGATCCTCTCCCAATAATACCCAAAATCATACCCAACTTAACACTGATTAACCTCTTCTTACTTAACAATCACACAATTTCAATAACAACTTTTAAAAAAGCTATTAAAACACATTACTTCTCTTCTCTATTATATTAGAGACTAGTCTGAGTGCCCAGTGTTGCCCAGGTGTTTGGCGGTGTGTGCTGAGCAAAAAAAAAAAGAAAAAAAAGGTGGTAGTAAGCAGGCAGGCTACAAACCCATACTGCAAATGTGAAAAAAAAAAATGTGACGTCTTTGCTGTTGCACCCATCACCAAACCGGAAGTGATGTATGTTTAAGTTAAGGCTAGTCAATCGAAAAGAAGGGATGACTTTCAAAAATATTGGTGAAAAAAGTGATCCCTCCCTGTAGAAAAGGGCCCAGTTTAGAGTGAAGGAATTAATGTTTTTAGCCAACTTTTCGATATTTGTCATCTGAAGGGTCTACCTTCAAAACGATACCAATCTCGTAAAAATCCGTCGCCTATGTCAAAAGTTTTAGGCAAACATACATATATACATGCATACATTTAAACAAACAGGTGAGATTTATATTATAGATAGTCAATAACCAGATTCCATCCATCCATCCATAGCCTTGCGCCCCTGGAGGGACATAGACCATCCACAATTTTGTAGATGCTTTTGTAACAAGGAGTTCTTTTTTCAGAGTGAGAGTGCTGGCCTCATGCCTAACCTTTCCAGAAGGTACATACAGCATCTAGCCTTCCCAAATGATCACCCATCTGGTACTGGCCATATTCAATGTTGCTAAACTTTGGTGATCTGGCAAGAATTGGTGTGTCAGCGTAATTGTACCATACAATTACCAGATTAGCCTACTAGAAATACCAAACCTGACAGTCACTATTTGAACACAAATGTAACCTTTAGCGCAGGTCAATGTCTTAAGGAGGTACCAAATTGACAGAAGACACCATTTTTTAGTGACATACATTCAGGTCAATCCAAAGATGAGAACAATCAAGAAAGAAAGAGCAACGCTATCATCACGTCCAAGCTAAATAAAGATTATGATTTTTGCAGCAGTTTTTATATGAAGGATGAAATTATTTCATACATAAATAATGTTAAGTACATGATATTTATATAAAAATTTATCAGTCACCAACTTTTTTAAAGGATGAGATTGCTGAGATTTATTTATTAAAAGAATATTTAACCGACAATTATTTTCATGGAAGTAGGAAGACTATTTATTTTTAAATGATTTAAATTGTAACAAACTGAATAAAAAAGTTTACGTTTTTTCTTTGTTTATTTAAAAGAAAATATTTGATTGACAATTAGTTTTTACAGTTAGAAAAAAAATTTATTGTCGCAATGGGATGATTCTAACATTTTTGCTGAATACAATTATTGATTCCAATTCCGATTCTCTTTAAATCTTTAAATATTTAGCTATAGAGTTGTTTTTTTATGTGTGTGTGGGGGTGGGGAGGGGATACAGTAAATACGAATATATTCAGAAACATACAAAATAAACTCATGGGTAGGAAGGATTTTAGTTTTACTGGTAATTCAAAATCAATAAATATTTATTATTTTATCATTCGTGATGGAAAATTAAGTTTTAAACAAAGATAAAAATGAAACAATTAAAAGAATCACTTTTTCCATAAGAAAATAGGCAAAAAATTTGCCAATACCAATACTCAAGAATTTTCAATTTTCCCGATTCTGATTAATCGTCCCAACACTAATTTATTGTTTCAAAAAAATATAAATTGTTACAAATTTCAACATAGAAGAAATATATTTGTTCCATTTGTTTAAAGAAAAGGAGGAAAACCAAGAACAACATTGGATGAAGTGATAAAAATGGATTTGAGAAAAAAAATTATTGGAATGGCAGTAATTTTTACAGGAGAAAACAAAAGGATAATTTTTTCTTAATATCATTAAACTTTCTATAAATGCATTATTTCAAACAAGATATGATTAACAGTAAATTATGTAAATAGATGAAGAAACAAGCATGGAATTCCCCTGGTTGGTGAATTAATAATGTCTTTAAATAATCAGTCAAATAAAGCGAATAAACAGAAAGTAGAAAAAAGATGTCGAATGGTCAAATCTGGTATAAAATTATTGTAAAAGAAAAAAAAAAAAACTAAAGTTTCTTGTGACTGTTCAGGAATATTTGGTCATTTTTCAACAATCTGTGGGTCAAAAACAAATACAACATGATTTCACTATAAGTGATACATTAAACTGCATATTTCATATTAAAAACTGTGGCCACATTTTGTACATCACAACCTATGGTCAGATTTTGTATGTTTATGGGATTTTGCCAATATTCAGTTTGGCTTGACCTATTATTGTTTTCATTATTATTTATTTTCATTTGTCAAAATGTTACATTTGTCAGGATTTTTCATTTCGTTTGAAGCCTACATTTTTAGTTATACATTGTGAAAAATAGGTTCTAGACTAATAACACACAAAGCAGCAAATGTTTTCATTTCCAACAAATTGAACTACCAAAATAAATTTGGTATCATTATGTTTTGCAAAGATTTAGCTGATAGTGTGATTGTAAAAGGTAGGATTGGATGGAATTTCTGTCATTACTAACCAGCAGAGCGTTACCATTGTCGATCAAGGGAAGAGTCTATCAGGCACATGGAATTGAAATCTGACAAGTGAAGGTTAGGGACATGGGTTGCATGGGAAGAAATGGTACGGATGTGTAATGTTAGTCTTAAAAACAATCTTAAATCTGATGAGTGAAAAATTAAATCTGGATAGTATAAGGAGATATGTGTAGAACAGGAGACTGTATAATTAAATTGAAAAATAGATTAGAGTTCTTGGGTTAGTAGATGTAGAACAGTTGAGGTAGCAGGTTCAGTTCACAGGGGAATGACAAAGAAAATATTGGAGAAAGTGATAAAAATAGACCCGAGAGAAAAAGAGGTAAATAAAGACCTAGATAAAGATAAATTACTTTGAAAGTCAATTTTTAAAGCCGTCAAATGCCTGCCAGCATGTAAAACAGACAATAAACCGAATAATAATGATGATGATGAGGTGGATAAGGGGGTAGGTTTTTAGATATAATGAAAATAAAATTTTGGTTTCGGATACTTACTTTAATTCTATTTCACAAATGAGGTGAACAAGATCCACATTCCCCACCCATATATATAATACAATATATACAAATAGAGATTCTTACCGGTTCTTTTTCTTCTGACGACTGTTCATTTGTTGCCATTTCAGAAGTCTGTAACAGAATAGAAATATAAAATGTATTTTGAACATTTATTGTCAACTCAAAAATCCACCAGAAGAGCTAGATGAAATTTTTAGAAAAGGGAGATCAAGAACAACATAATAGATGTAAGCATTCATAGAACATAGGGGATGTGAATGGCTTTCTAAATAACATTACTTCACCATGGTAACATAAGTGCATAAGTACCCACAATTCAAACTTCCACTGGATGGGCATTGAGAGTACTCAAATCTGAGAAGACTTAATATTAATGAAATTCCAAATAAAATCAAGTTATAAATGAGAACTTAATGGTAAACAGCTGTTGTGAGAATGCAAAGTGTTGGTGAGAGTGATCGGAAGAAGCAATGAGTATTGGAAATCTGAGGAAACTTGTCACTCAGAGTCCAAGGAACATTACGTTTTTACCTGTGAGCGATCACTAGTAACAACTTGTGTGAAAACTAGTGCTTCAATAATAACAAATATTAGGCTATCACAAACCAAATATAGCTAAGCAAAAATTTGGTTAAGAGTATAGTGTAGTATTTGCGCTGATAATGCATTTAATTATTCCGTCCTTGGTCAGTGAAAAAAAGATCCTTCTAGACTCAGGCAATTTTTATTTTTGTTCCAATAACCAACATTGTGTCTAACTCCGACATAAGTAAATAGGGAAAATTCAGAGGAAAAAAAGAACTCATGGAATACAAGGGAGAACTATCATAAGAGGGAAAAAGAAGGCAAAGCAAGACAAGATAGAAACAAGAGGTGCAAGAGAGAAAAACTGGAAAAGATAAAACAAAGACAAAGTGAGAGAAAGAAAGGAAGAGAAATAAAAATTCAACCAAATAACAATGGAAAATAAGGAGGTAAGGTTCAAGCAATTTGATAGAAATCATCTTTTTCTTATTTAAAAAAATAACGCAAATCTGCTGTAAAAAAAAACAAAAAAAAAAAAACAGATAACTCACATCTCTGGTAAATAAAAATAAGTATGAGACTATCACAAATCAAATACAGGTAAAAAGTAGGCACCGCCAAAACTGGGGGGGCAGGTCAGTACTTTTTGACGGACCGTCTTTTCAAAAATCTACCAAAAATCAGGTAATTATCCGATCAATACGAAATTTTCAGCGATTATTAGGAGAAGAATGAACTTTATAACAGTGTACTTATTTTTCATAAACGATATTTATATATATATATTTTTTTGCTTACAAAACCCCCCCTTGTTTTGAAGTGGGAACAAATATGCTTAAAATAATCATCTGAAACTGAAATCAACATATTGTGTTGTTGTAAGGGACAGAATTATAGATTCAAAAAAAAAAAAAAAAAAAATTGTTTGCATACCTTATTTTGACGTCTGAATATCAGAACTTCGATTGTGTTTAATTATCCCGCTTTTGAGTTTTGAAGTGTGAAATTCGGTGAATATGTTAAGTAAAATAATTAATTTAAGTTAAGCAAAACAAAAAAAAAAAATTTTAATATTTATACGAAAAAAGCGATTTTAAAATTTTTGATAAATAAATTAACAATTTTTTTTTAGCAAGCCGAATAATGCATGACCATTATTAAACAGGGCATGCTTTGAATAATCGATACCAAAAAAAAAAATTCGATAAATATTGTGCCCTTTGTGTTAAAAATAGCATCATTTTTTTCGATCCCGTTTGAAAACGTTTGCCGCCTTTCGACTACGGTGGACCAAACGCGCTGAAATAATTTTTTTTTATTCAGCTTTAAATTGCCCCCCCCCCATTTTGGGGAGCCTGCCCCCCACACACATACACATTAAAAACCAAACGCATACAAATGGTCACCCATCTGGTACTGGTCAGCCTCAGCTTAATAATACATTGAAATTTTCGTCACTGAAAAATAAGTTTTTTTTGGCCTGTTTGGTCTTCCATAGTTTTCGTCTCATCCAAAGAAAACGTAAACAGATTCGATCTGAACTCTACGTCAACGCGAAATATTTGGTTACCTATATGAATAAGTAGAATTATTTGAAATTCAGGTACTTATATTATAATATTTTTGCATATTCTCTTAGAAAATCATCCTAAATCTTAGTTAGACAATAAATAAATTAATTAATTATTTCAAAAACCCTTTTTTTTAAATATTTAAGTACGTTTTTTGTGCAAGACAAAAAATGTCAATTGTTAACTTTTTGGGAAAATTTAACATTTAAAATTGAATTAAAAATAGTAGAAAAAGGTTTACATTATTCTGTTTTCTATATGATAAAATTCAGGGTTTTATCTTTCTGGAAAAAAAAAGTTACTCAGAAATAATGGATTTTAATAAATGTAATTTCGTTTTAAAAAACAACAACAACTTGATTTTTCGGCCATTTTTGGCGGTGCCTAGTAAAAAGTAATAATTCAGTAAACAAAACAAAACTCGGGGTGGGGAGGGGGTATAATAATGGAATGCAAGCGCATACAAAGAAGTTACTGCATGAGGAACCAAACCAATTGAACTTGTGTGTTCACTTTCACACAATGAAACAGAGGGTTCTAGATTAAGAAAGGTATATTGTTCAGACACAAAAGTTCTTAGCAATACAACCAATGAAAGTGATAAATGGAAAACTAAATGAAATAACAGAACACTAGGAAATGCTCCCACAACTAGTGAAAATTCATCAATAGAAATAATAAATTTCTGTTTCAAAAGAATTGATATCTCATGTGGTTCATATTTGTAGATAATTATGTCTTTCAAAGTTTTATTCATATGCGTAATTATTTTTTGGCATTATTTATTTGTTGGTCTGTCAAACCAATTTGATTGATTCGTGTCCAAAAATTTGTAGAGCGACGATCAAAGAATTACATTGTCTTATGGTGTATTGATTTTTTTAATGCAAAATCTAGTTATTTTAGTAAAGTGATTATGTTTCCAATTCTTTTAAAATATTTAATAGAGTTTATTCTATACATGAATGATTTATAGATTTATTTGTAGGTATATATTTTGTAATAAAAAGTTTTTAGTCAATCAATTTTATTTCACTCATAAATGGAAGCCTAACAAATACTAGCATTCGTGGTCAGAATAAACATCGGATGACAATTAATTTCCTTCTACATTCTACAATGACTTGTTCAGTTTTGTTTTACGGCATAGCAATGCTCTTCGAATTATTTAATATTGATTTAAGTATGTGCTTTGGGAGATCATTGATGTAGATCAAGAAGAGAGTTGGGTTCAGGATTGAACCCTGAGGGACTCCAGCATTAATACTGCAGGCCTCTGATTTTTGTCCATCGACCACTACTCTTATGAGCCTATCAAAGAGAAATGATTTAATGATTGAGAAAACATTTCCAGTTATACCGTAGCTGGAAATCTTGTAAAGTAGACCCTTATGCCATTCCTTGTCAAAGGCTTTTGATATGTCAAGAGCAATTACCCTAGAAAGGAAGCCTTTGTCAAGAGATTCACTAATCCTGTGAGATATAAACCGTCAGCACATCTGCGGTAGATCTTGCAGAGCGGAAACCATATTGTGTGTCACTAAGATGGTTGTTTCTGCTGAGGTGGTTGACTATTTCTCTATTGTTTGTTGAAGTGGAATTTGACAATATTAGTAGAACATTACATTTTTGACAGATTTTCTTTTCGTTCTAACTAAACAAACTTGACATTACTTCACTTGGAACTTTTCAGCCCTTTGGAATTTTAAAGAAAAAAATTCAATATTTAGAGATTTAAAAAGAATGGCCAGTTTCTAAATTTTGGTCCATAGTGGTCACAAGAGAATATTTTATTTTGCATATTATTATCCATATTTCCATAACCAGGACGAGTTCACACTGAATCTCATACATTTTTTTTTTTTAATTGTATCTTGTGTAGTTTCTGACTTTTAGCCAAACTATGCATTCACACACTTCTATTAAGATTTTATTTTGCTACCCATGCAGAGGGTGATCCGTGCTGAAATAATAATGTTATTATTTAAAAAGTCATTCTTACCATGGAGAGGGGAGGGTGTTTTGTACCTATTCTGTACTTTAACCTTACAATTTAATAAAAAACATATCAAAACTTTAATTAAACGTGGAAATACGATTTTTAAAAAAATAGCGCGGATCACTCTCTGCATTAGCATCTTTATATTAACAGATTACTTACTTTGCATTTATTTATTTTTTTAATATATTTTGCCTTTTCGCATGAAATGTTTTTTATTCTATTTATTTTTCATAAAATTCAAATTAACTATAGTGTCAAGTCTGTTGAGTTAGAACGAAAAGAAAATCTGTCGAAAATGTAATGTTCTACTAATATTGTCAAATTTCACTTCAACAAGTAATACTTGTCAAGCACTTTAAAATGTTGATAACTTATACAGAGTTTTAAGTTCAAACTCTGTTTATGTATCAAACTTTGAACCGAAGTGATTTTTTTATATTAATTCGTTCTTACAAAAATAACAGGGTAAAATAAGTACGCAAGGACAAATAACATAATTAGCAGGTACGCATGGAAAAAATAAAAGAATTAACCATTTTATTTCATTTTAGTAAGAAAGATAACGAAATAGTAATTCGTTCTTACTAAAATAATAAAGGGAAATACCTCTTTTCTGGTAATAATAAAAATAAATTTCGTTTCATTTCGCTTTTGAGTTCCGGTTCGGTTCGGTGGTTAAGTTTGATGGATGCTGGCGACTCTTTAAACGGTTATTTGGCCAGGGTATTCCAATGGTCACATTTACTCTGTTTTTGTTTGTTTGTTTGTTTCGTCGTATAACTAGTGTTAAAATTAATTTTTTTTTTTTTTAATATTTGAGAATACAAAGAAGTGTTTGTTTTTTGTTTAAAAGTCTTTCTTTTTTTTTCTTTTTTTTTTCGTGATAACACACAAAAAGTGTTAAAACTAAAGTAATTTTGTAATTTTTTAAAATAAATATATAGTTTCGTTTTTCGTGTCTTGACTCTGTTCCGTTCTATAACCAACCGTATTGAATTCAGGTAGCTTGATTTTTCAGAGCACTGGTCTTGGAGATTACCGGTTTAACGTTGTTAGCTAACTCTAAAAATAAAGTTTATAACAAGGAAAAAAAAATACAACTAATTTGTTATGCAACACCAAAAATACACTTTTGGTACTTTTATGCAGTTTACGGACCGTGCTGAAATAATGTTATTAGTTAGAAACCCATTAAACATGGGAGAGGGTTCTCTGTTAACTATTCTGTAGTTTCAGATAACAATTTACTGTACAAAAGATACCGAAAAAAATAATCTAATTTGAAAATCCTATCAAAAAAAAAAAAAAAAATGGCACGGCCCGTGAACTTTTAAACAAAACCAAATAAATTTTAAAATGTAACAAAAACACGAGGAACAAAAGATTTAAGTCGTTAAACGGACGAATAAAATCTAAACAAACACAAGTAAAGATGCAGAAAGATGAACCCCTATCAATTGCAGACATCAATAAGTTTAAGTAATTTACTTTGAACATATTATATTATGAAACATATTCGAATTGAACATAATGATGTTAAAATAAAAAAATACAAACAAAAACATGCCTCATCTCTTTCCGCCATATTGGCTGGTAAAAAAAAATTATTTTATTTGTGCATCGAGTATTCCGGAATAAAAGAATGTAACGGAATAAGCAAAGCGAAGAATAATCGAATGCTCAGTGATTATTTCACTTTCTCTGACAAATTGGAAGAATAACTTGATTAAATTAAATATTTGTTATTTGAAAGAAAAAATATGAACTACTAGGGAATGGGAGGCAATGTTAATGAGAAGAAATGAGTGATCTTTTGCAGAGGAGTCACTAATGAAACAATGAGTTTTGCTAATAAAATAGTCACGCCAGTCACGTGCCGTACGCGCACACGCGATTGACCTTGTTATATATATATATATATATATATGACTACTTCATTTAATCACATAAATTAATATACGAAAGTATAATTTTATAACTTTATGCATCCTGACGAATCCTAGCGTGGATGAAACAGGGAATATTCTGTGTAGCTTAACTGCCATATATATATTTTACTAGCCTGAGTGCCCGGCGTTGCCCAGGTGTTTGTAGGTGTGTGTTGAGCAATAAAAAAAAAAAAAAGAAAAAAAAAGTTGTCGTAGGCAGGCAGGTAGGGTTGTGGGAACATGATGAAAATTAGCAGCGAACCGGATGTTAACGCATCCACCATGAGAGACAAAATGAAAAATCGTCTTTTGCACATGGCTCCACGCATCGCTTCCGCTTGGGGAGAAAAAAATAAGATGATCACAAAATAATTATCGACCAATGGCAGAGCTCCGCGCCTAAAATAAACACCTCAAATATCAGAGTCACTGGGAGCCAGTTTGCGACTATAAAATGAGGGTTTTTAGGGAACCAGGGGAGAGGAGGTGAAAGAAGACGAAGACGCCGGGCTGCTAGCGCTGATGGAAGAAGAGACTTGCTTTCCAGTTACAAGCCGGGACACGCATCACCGACAGCAGGATGACCGACCCCTACCCTAACCATCTCCATCGTCCAAAAGATAAGTTACATTTTACAAACATTCATTCCTTGTCAATTCATACATACCTACAAACATTTTATGAACATTCATTCCTTGTCAATTCATACGTACCTACAAACATTTTACGAACATTCATTCCTTGTCAATTCATACATGCCTACAAACATTTTACGAACATTCATCTCCTTTGTTAAATCACATTCCATCCTACGAACACTTTGCCTCTCCTAATACAAATTGTTGGTCGTAAATAAAATCGGTTCTCAGCCTCCAATATGCGTCTCTCTCTATATAAAAACACAGGCTATAAATGGTGACACCTGCACGAGCCTTTTCTAGTCTCACACAAAAACATGCATTCACATCTCAAGCTATATTACTTGTCATATACATACGCGCACACAAACCACGTCCACACACGTGCACGTCCACACACGTCCACACACGTACATATATTCACGTTCGCGTACATACACTCACATTCACATGTATACTCACACACGTGCACCCGTACGCACACAAGGACAACGTCACTTCCCCTTTCAAAGGAAATCCACACATGCGCAAAAGACCACCGGAAACACCTATAAAAGAAAGAGCAATAAGCGGCTTCTTCCTTTTTCCAACTTGCCTTTCGAGGTGGTTGGTTGGCGCACCAGCCACCGCCGTTTCAGCAGGCGTGCGCACGCGCGTACCTCACGC
Source organism: Euprymna scolopes (assembly GCF_053919585.1). Lineage (NCBI taxonomy): Eukaryota > Metazoa > Mollusca > Cephalopoda > Sepiida > Sepiolidae > Euprymna > Euprymna scolopes. The sequence continues at coordinate 54,561,330 of NC_136512.1, read as the reverse complement.
CATTTGCTACTATGTGGGACAAAAAGCCAACAGACAGTACGCACACTTTATATGCTTCCTCTCTCCATGAACTGGATTGACTTTCTCACTCTATCCCCCCTTCAGCTTTGGTCCATCAAAACAGACATGTGCGCGACGCTCTACTGAGCTTAACCCTCTCTTTCTACAGGCCAGCTTGCCACTTCGCGTTTCTCTATTACATTCCCCTTTCCTTCCACGCACATAGTCGTCAATGGCTGAATGAACACGTGTACACCCAAGACTTTCATTTCTCAACAGAAAATAAACGACATGTTTATTTTATTCCAGCATTTGAGTTCTTTGTTTCCTTCATTCAATTCGTTTCATTATTTTTTCTTGTAGCGAATTAGGGTATTTATATATCCTGGTCCGCAAGTCCGCAACACACTCGAACGTGAGAGGACCACGCATTACCTTCTATACCCTAGACCACTATAAATGGTAAACCCGCCGACCACGATGAAATCGCACATTCCAAAAATAAATAATAATAATAAAAGGACAGACGTATTATTGCTGAAGTTAAGAGAACCCATTTTTTTTGCTCAAATAATTTACGTGACTAAAATAAGAATTGGCAAACACCAACCTTCAAAAAAGAAAAAGAAAAAAAAAAGACGTTTAATTACATTAACAAGACGAACGGCAATCTGCTAAGATATTAAACATTTCTGTCAACCACTGAACGCGTAACCCACAAATTTCGCAATGGAGGATACTGTGTCAGCGGTCTCTGTAAAGATACCGGGATTTATGCATACTGCTGTGGACGGATGGTTCGCCATATGTGAGGCTCAATTCGAACTGAGGAACATATCCAACGAGACCACAAGATTCTATCATGTCCTCTCAAATCTTCCCCCGACTTGATTTCAAACCTACCCACCACCATCATTGTTTCTAAAAGTTATACGCAACTGAGAGAGGCCGTGATAAATATGCACGAACAATCAAACCTGAGTTGTTCAACAGACTTATTGGCACTACAGCTATGACAGAAAAACCGTCCACATATTTACAGGAACTGATGGCGACAGCTAATAAAGTAGGTGTAGGAGAGGAACTCGCGCGCCATAAATTCATTCAGGCACTCCCCACCGAAATAACCCTGGTTATAGCAGCGGTAAAAAACGCCTCGGTATAAGAATTGGGTACATTGGCGGATGAAATAGTTCCTTTTCTGAGACCAAAGTATGTGCACAATGTTACCGCACCACCACCAAGAGCCAACGGAAATTTAGCTTCCACCAGCATTGCTACAAGAATACACAATAATGTAAGGCCCTTTTATGAGGACCAGAAACTCCAAGTCTGTCGTGGATACTTGTACTTTGCGGAAAAATCGAGAACCTGCAAACCATGGTGCAGATGGCCACAAAAATTCAACTGCAAAATAATGCCTACATCAAGACCATCATCACCCGTCAGGCAACCTAACCAAACTTCGGGAAACTTATAATGCGAGTTGGAACAGCAACCGACAATTCGCAACTATTTGAGGTTGCCACCAAAATTGGACAAAAGATAGTAAACTTCATTATAGATACAGGTGCCTCTGTAACAATACTATCACACAGTCTGGCACCTGATATAACCATCAATTCCACACCTGTACGTTTGTCATCGGCCAATGGAGATGCCATAAAATGCTTTGGGGAAATACAAGTGGACATTATTATTCCAGGTTTATGCTGTTCCCTTGGACAGTTGTAATCGCGGACAGTGTCAACCCCCTTTCAGGTGCAGACTTTCTTCGTCACTACGGTCTCATCTTGAATTGTAGCAATGGTAAATTGGTGGATGAGACAACACGCCGCTATGTACAAGGGGGACGGGTCACAGCCCAGATACAAAATATAATGGTAAACAACCATGACAGTCTACCAGGAACAATGCAGTCTCTCCTCCAAAAATTCCCCAAGCTTACCACACCATGCACAGAGCAACCTCCAGCATCTAACACAAGAGTAACCCATGTCATAGACACTGGAGATAGTGCTCCAACTTATGCCAAGGTCCGACAGCTGTCCGAATAGAAATATGAGGCGGCAAAACAAGAATTCACAGAGCTTTTAAAAGCTGGAATAATAAGACCATCGAAATCCCCATGGTCTTCACCAATACACCTAGTTCCGAAATCAACCCCAGGAAAATGGAGAGTGTGTGGTGACTTTAGATACCTGAACCACCTGACAAGACCAGACAGATACCCAATCCCGAACATTAACAGCCTCGGAGCCAAGCTTTTTAAAAAGAGAGTATTCTCAAAGATTGATTTGTTACAGGCATATCATCAAATTCCCATTCAGAAGGCTGATATCGAAAAATCTGCCGTGATAACACCATTTGGCCTTTTTGAATATTTATTTATGCCTTTCCGGTTGTGAAATAGCAGTTCAACCTTCCAAAGATTTATGGACAGCATACTCAGGGAAGTGAGCTGCGTTTTCGTATACATCGATGACATCCTGGTGTTTTCAGAGTCTGAGGAACAACACAACAATGACCTTGGAAAGGTTCTCTCACTTCTTGAAGAGAACAACCTTAAAATCTCTGTGGACAACTGCCAATTTTTCAGAGATAACATTGAATTTTTGGGCTACAATGTAAGTGCTGAAGGACTTACACCAACGGCACGGAAAGTGGAAGATATAAAAAAATTTCCAGAACCAACAGACTCTAAATCGCTCCGGCGATTCCTGGGAATGGTCAATTTCTATAGAAAACTAATCCCAAAGGCTGCAGATGTGCTACTGCCTTTGACGGAAGCCATTAAACACAATCCCGCAGCTAAAACACTGGAATTAGGCCCACCCGAAAAAGAAGCATTGGTAAAAATAAAAACCATCCTAGCAGAAATATCCACATTGACACATCCTGATTCGAAGGCCACACAATATCACTTGGTCACAGATAGCTCCAACTATGTGGTAGGAGCAGCACTGAATCAGATAGTAAACGGTGAACCGATACCTATTGGATTCTACTCACGAAAGTTATCGGAGAGCCAAAAGAAATACTCCACCTTTAACAGAGAACTGTTAGCAGCATACCAAGCTGTGTTGCATTTTAAACCTCAAATAGAAGGTAGGAATGTGACCCTCTTCTCTGATCACAAACCATTGCCCCTAGCATTTAAAAAAAAAACACAACGTTATCTGTCAATTATCACAGAATATGTTGTAGATGTGTTATATATCAGAGGAGAGGACAACATTGTTGCTGACTGCCTGTCTCAACTAACGTGCGCAGTGACCATTGATCCTTGTGATTTACTAGCCATCTGCAAAGCACAGAAAACTGACGATGAACTCCGTAAATATGAAAGTCAGTTAAAGCCATACGAACTACAAGGGTCATCCATCTGGTGTGACATATCAACACCCACTCCCAGACCGTACATACCCGAATCGTTATGCAGGAACATTTTTGACACATTTCATAACATCTCACATCCAGGACCTACACCAACAACCAAGTTAGTAAAGTCCAGATACTTTTGGCCAGATATGGACAGAAATATACGAAATTGGGCTAAAGGCTGTCTTCAATGCCAGTAACATAAAATCTCCAGGCACACCAAAACAGAAACTACACCATTCTCCCTACCATCTGGGAGATTCGAAACAGTACATATCGACATCATTGGACCATTACCACCCGCCACCACATATGATGGTGTATACACATCTCCAGCCAGATATGTATTGACATGTATTGATAGAGCAACAAGATGGGTGGAGGCCACACCTCTGCAGAACACATCTGCCTCTACCATCACAATAGCATTCTTAACCATATGGATCTCCCGTTTTGGAGTTCCATTACACGTGGTTACAGACCGAGGAAGCCAGTTTGAGAGTGAGCTGTTCAGAGATTTATCCATGATAATTGGATTCCACAGACTCTGCACGACGGCGTATCACCCTAAAACCAACGGAATGATCGAAAGGCTACACCGGACCCTAAAGACTGCAATCATGACACAACAGCAGAGCTGGCTAGATGCACTACCCATCGTACTGCTTCGCATTAGAAACATGCCTTACGACCAAGGATTTTCCCCAGCTGCCGCAGTTACAGGGACCCAACTACTACTGCCAAAACCAATAATGAACCTAGAAAATCCAGATCTACATGGAGAAGACATAAGAAAAATGGCCAAAGAGATGCAAAAGTTGGATATGGCTCTCCTCTCAGAAGGACAGCTACATACAACACAAAAAGCATTCAAGTTCAGTAATGCCAATAATAACAGCAACACTAACAATGAAGACATCGAACTGATGACAACAGATGACAGTACACCAGGAGACATGTCCACTCCAACACAGGACATAGAAGACTCACCAAATGAACCTACTGTAACACGCTCGGGTAGACGTGTTCGCTTTGCGAAACACAAGGACGACGTCTACTATATATAAAGGAGGTAGGAACAAAAACTCTTCCTTTTCCAAAATGTTCATTCCCCCCACCCCACACCTCAAAAGCATAGACTACTACTACCCACCAAAATCCTCACGGACACTCTCGGAATAGCTCCGCTATTTCGGGTGGCGATGTGTGTGGGAACATGATGAGAATTAGCAGCGAACCGGATATTAACGCATCCACCATGAGAGACAAAATGAAAAATCGTCTTTTGCACATGGCTCCACGCATCGCTTCCGCTTAGGAAGAGAAAAATAAGATGATCACAAAATAATTATCGACCAATGACAGAGCTCCGTGCCTAAAATAAACACCTCAAATATCACAGTTACTGGGAGCCAGTTTGTGACTATAAAATGAGGGTTTTTAGGGGACCAGGGGAGAGGAGGAGAAAGAAGATGAAGACGCAGAGCTGCTAGCACTGATGAAAGAAGAGACTCGCATCACCGACAGCAGGATGACCGACCCCTACCCTAACCATCTCCATCGTCCAAAAGATAAGTTACATTTTACGAACATTCATTCCTTGTCAATTCATACATACCTACAAACATTTTATGAACATTCATCTCCTTTGTTAAATCACATTCCATCCTACAAACACTTTGCCTCTCCTAATACAAATTGTTGGTCGTAAATAAAATCGGTTCTTAGCCTCCAATATGCGTCTGTCTTTATATAAAAACATAGGCTACAGGGTTGATCCCATGACATGAAGACGAAAAAGAAAGTGGAGGCGTGTGTAAGGGTGTTGCTTAAGCAGAAAAAAAAAGTGTTAGTAGGCAGGCAGGCTCAAACCCGTAACTGTATTGTAAATGAATTTTGGTGTACAAAATTTTTGTTTAACCAATCAGGTTCGTGTATAATAAAATTTTTGTGCAATTATAATTTTTTAATATTGGAAAAGCATCATTTTTTTTTTAAATATTTTTTAATAACTGGAAAGCATCATTTTTTTGTTTTTTGTGTGCCAGGATATTTGAAGAGAGGGGTTGTTCTATAAAAGATCCAAAATGGAAAGGTGGCTTGGTAGTTTTAGTCTTGTCTCTTTTGGCTATCTTCTCTTCTTTTATCTCTCAACTATTATCTTGTTTGTTAAGTGTGTTGCGTGGTGACATATGGAGATCACCTTACAACTTTTCAAAAACACACAAACACAATATAACAATGGTTAAAAAGAAAGGATGACAGACACAAGGAGTTGGTCGAATGTAGAAGTAACCAGTTTATTTTGCCAATTTGCAAATGGTTCATTCAGTTGCTGGTGTTGCATGAATATTGTTTCACCAATGATGATGATTGAAGTATTGACAGCGTATTGTGATTGGAAGGCAGCTCAGTGGAGTGAAAGAGAATTGGTCCCATTGTACTATGATTGGAGGAGAGCTTGTAGTAAGATTGGTGGCACAATTGTCCAGTATACTACTACCATTCACTGATAAGGGAACAAAAAATTTAAGATAATGACTGAGACATGTGATGAACTTGCAACAACAAAACGTGAAAAAAAATATTTTGTATGCAAAACAAAATATGAAAACATATATCTATTTCAAAGTGAATAAATATAGGTTTGTTAGGAAAGAATTCATGATCCAGTAAACCAACAGGAAAGGATGGATTATTATCGTAGGATTATTATTATTATTATTATTATTATTATTATTATTATTATTATTATTATTCTGGCTAAAATGTCCTCATAATAATGTTTTTTTTTTATCAAAGTGTGGTAAATTGTAATAAAATCTTGTGGTTAAAGATTTATTTAACATATATACATAAGAGGAGACACGCATGTCCAAACATCCAAGCCCGGTTTTCCTCATTCCTATGCCTAGAGGTTACAGTTATTTTGAGTATGTGCGAACCTTTTCTAGTCTCGCACAAAAACACACATTCACATTTCAAGCTATGTCATATACATACGTGCGCACAAGCATAGGCGCCCACGTCCACACACGTACATATATTCACGTTCGCATACATACACTCACATTCACATGTATATACACACACGCTAACGTATACACATGTACTCACACACGCGCACACGAACGCACACATGGACGACGTCATTTCCGCTTTCTAAGGAAATATACACATGCACAAATGACCACCGGAAACGAGTATAAAAGAGAGAGCAACAAGAGGCTCTTCCTTTTTTTAGAACCAGCTCTCGACCAGAAAGGTTGGGCTAACCAGCCGCCTCCCTTTCGGGAGGCGCACGCTCGCGCGCGTCAACACCCCTGCGACTATGTATGGGGCACAAGTTAAAGACCCTATGTACACAGTCTCACTCTTTCTCTCTCTATCTACTACTGGTCCCTGAGAACACCTTCGCGAAGCTGACTGCTAACATGGCGTACAACTTAAACTCTATCCTCTTCTTTGTCTACACGCTGGACTATCATTACAATTTCCACTACAACACTCACTTCTCTTCCCATACGCGAACAAACGATAGTGACCCGAACTTGAGATGAACACATATTTCCTATTCCTTCTACAATACCAGTCCCGCAATGAACATTGGTTACACTCGTGCGGACATGAACACGTGTTATAACTAAAACGTTCATTCTTTCAACAGCAAATAAACGATGTTTATCTTATCCATCAATTGAGTTTTTGTTTCCTTCAATTCCATTTGTTTCATTATTTTCTTGTGGCGAGCTAGGGTATTATATACCCTGGTCCGTTACGAGTATAAAAATAGTTTCATGATATTACAAACTAGAAAATAAAACATTGTTCAGATAATTGTTATGTACAGAAGTACATTTGTTACTTATATTTTTTTTTTGGCATTTCACAACCACTTCTTCTTGTGTTATATTTTGATTGTTTTGGATTTAATTGGTGCAAGATATTGTTTGTGTTAGTTTGTCCGGTTTGTGATGAGGTGATGTGATTATTGAAATGAATCTGTTTATGGCTGAACGTTCCGTCTGCTCTTATTTGGACTCTGTTTCATCTTTTTGAATATTCATCCGGTAGTTGAAGGGTCTAAGATCATGTTTCTGTTGTGATCCATTGTCACTAACAACTTTGGTGGGAATACCATGTTCAAAAAAATCTGTTTCATTGCTGAGATGACCATATTACTTTAGTCAGGCCAGTCATTTTCTATATAATTGGAAATTTGCTGTAGTAATCAACAATTATTAGATATTCTTGACCATTACAGAGAAACAAATCAGTACCAACAACTTCCTATGCTCTGCTGGGGATGTCATGTGGCTGCAAAGTTTCTGGAAGATTTTCCTGGCATATTGAACATTTCTTGATCGTGTTTTCTATATTAGTATTACTCTTTTCTCGGTGTACAGCATCTTTGGCTTTTCAACACCTTGATGGCTATAATGCAATTAGTCTAAAATAATTTTCTGTTGGGTTTCAAGGATAATAATCTTTGATCCCTTCATGATGATACTACATTGACAGTTCATCTGTATATGACTATATTGCTGGTGGTATTTCCTTTATTAAATTTGACCATTCTGTTGTTATGATTTCTTGTTGTTGGTCAAGATCAGCCTTTGTTTCCTTTCTTATCTCATTCAGGCGCTCATTCCTGAATCTCACCAAATCCACTCAAACATCTAGGTCAATCGTATTATTGTATTTGGTGCAGGGGAGAGGGCTCATAGTATCAGCTAAAATCATTTCCTGTCCTGGTATATACTCTGTTTTCATCTGATACCCCTGTAACTTGATCATTATTTGTTGTAATCTAGGCTTCTGTAGTATAATGACAAGTAGCTTATGGTCGGTGAGTATTTTAAATTTACGTCCATATAGGTATGTATGGAATCTTTGGACATGAAATACAGTTGCAAGAAGTTTTCTTTCTATGCATAGGTATCACTTCTCAGTGTCTGTTTTTGATGCATATGTAATGTTTTTTTAGTTTTGCATTAATGCAATTCCAAGTTCTTTCAAACTTGCATCGGTTTGCAGTATTGGTATTTCAGCTGTGTTCAAATATGTTAGTGTAGCGTCTTCGTTGATTACTGTTTTAAGTTTTTCAAAACATCCCTTGTGATGTTCTTCTCAAAGAAAGGCTATGTCCTTCTTTAACAGTGCTCTTAGTGTATGTGTCATGTCACAGCCAGGTTATAAATGAAGGGTGATAAGTATGTGATAAGGCCTAAGAATTCTTGTAGCTCTTTCTTATGAATTTGGTAAGGTATGTTTTGTAGATTTTTGAGCTTTTCTGGATCTGGGTTCATATCATTTTTATTATAGATCATCTCGAAGAAAGATATGCTTTTTGATTTCATTTTGCATTTTGTTGAATTAAATACGAAACCATTATCAGCTCCTATGTCCAGGTGTATAGATCAATAACCAGCTTTAGCATGAAGTTGAGAAAAATGCAAAATAGTGTATTAGCTCTTCTACTGTAGGTGTTGCATGTGTAGTCTTTTTGAGTGCTATATTTAGATGTATTGAGTCTAGACCGATTCTCAAACTTCCATCTTTTTTATGTGAGTATGGTAAGCTTGAAATCCAGTCTGTTGGTTCTGTCACCTTTCTAATTGTTTTTTGCCATGTTATCAAGTTCCTGTTTTATGCTGCCTTGTAGGGCAATCGGAGTTTTTCTAGGCGCATCAATGTGTGGTTGTATGTTTTTTGTCTCACAGATGCTGGTATGGAGCCATGTTTATTGGGCCAGCTGAATCAGATCTTTGATTGCATTGATTAGCGTTACTGCAGGAGTTTAGTGTGCATCTTTTTTTCTTCTTTTTTTGACTGTGCAGTGAAAAATAATTAGTTTGAGCTGTTCTAGTAAGGGTAGTCCTAGAACTGCTGGGCCTTCCACATCTATAATGTAAAGAATACTGTTGTACCAGATTCATTGTATTTACATGTTGATGTTAGCATAACATTTTATTGGACTGCCGTTGTATGCTATCAGTTTCTTGTCTTTTGCTTGTTTTTTATGTCTGAAAAAACATTGGTGCCTAATCTCTCTGGGAATATTCTATGAAATGTATAAACTGGTAATGTTTCCTTAAGCTCCTGTGTCAATTTTCAATCACAATCTGTGGACTCCACTTTTACTTGGCAATTTTTTATTTACATAAACAAACGCTTCATCTCTCTAAGTGATGGAGAATATTTTAATGTTATTAAATGTTAGGCTTTCGCGTTGTTCATCTAATATTTGTGTGTTGTATATTGTATCAGTTTGGATGCATTTCGTTTTCTTTGACTGATTCCTCCAATATTGTGGTTCGTTTTGATTTTTATGGCCCTTGCTTCATGATCTTGACCTTTGTCTTGGTTTTGGTTTACTGATAAACAAACTGTTGTCCAGTGGTTAGCTTTTCCTCGTGCGTTGCATCTGAATTCAAATGCTGGACAGGCTTCACAGTGAAATTCATAGCGTCTACCACAATTGAGGCAGTTAAAGTTCTTAGAACGTTTTGGTATTCTTATAGTTTGAATAGTTGTGCTTCTAAGCACGTTATTGCTCAGCATAACCTTAAGTTGTGTATGTTAGAAGCTTCATATGTTTTCCCGACATGAACAGTTTTTCCAGTGTTAAAGTATTGTCTTTTCTTAACAACTCTTTTCGGAAATCTGGAATTGGAGTTCAATTGTTCAGAATCAGATAACAACCATCTCTGAGTGAGTTATTTACATCAGTTTACAAAATCATCTAATGAATCGTCTTATTTCTATTTATAAGACATTAGTTTTAACCGATTGACTCTGAAATTTTCTTTTGCTTCTAGCTGTTCTATGAACCTATTAAAAATAATTTAAAGATAATGTTTTTCTTCCTTCGTCAATGACCACATATTAAATCTTTTCAGTCTCTCGTTATCGATTTTAAATAAAATGTAGTTTACTTGCTGTTTTGTTTTTATTTTGTAAAGAATAAAATGCAGTTCCAAAAATTGTTTAAAGCTTAAAAGTTTCTGCCAGATTTGGAGTTTCCCAATCTATTAAAGGAATATCGTAAGGAGATATAGATAAACAGTAAACACTTTATGTAAGTTATGAAAGGAAGCAGTAGTAGCAATTGGAAATGTTGGTCAGTTGAACACAAAACAAAATAGAAAAAGAAAATCCACACATGAAAAGTTAAAAATGATTAAATTAAATACCTTGGCAATATTTGGGTATTCTGTGAAAAACAATTATATTTTGTTGTTTTGGTTTATTCAGATTCCAGTCGAAATGTTTTTTGTATGTTATTATAAGTGGAAGTTTTTTTTTTTCTTTCTGTGGTTGGTTTATTCTGCTTCCAGTTAAAATATTTTTTGCTTGTTATTACAAATGGTTTTTTACATCTCGAGCAGTCACCAAGGCCTGGTAAATTTTAACAAAGACATCATTATATGATTAAAGATTTATTTTATATATACATAATAGGAGACGTGCACATTGTTTAACCCATGTCCAAGCGTTTAAGCCCAGTTTTCCTCATTCTGACACCAAGGAGTTACAGTTATTGTGCATATGAAAATAGTTCCATGATATTACTACAGTTCTCTGGTCTTTCATTGGGAGTTCTTGATTTTTTTATGTTGCTGCTGTTGTTGCTACCTCAGTCTTCACTGTGGTAATTATGCTGACAAGAGGCAGCTGTAGATGATGAAGATGAATGAGCAGGCAAACAAGAAACTGCTATCACCTTCTTATTGCTGTCATTGTGAAGAGTTTAGTCGATTGTCATCATTGTGATGAATGATGCTGAGTCCTTTGACGGGGATTCTTGTGGCAAGGACTACTGGCAGAAATGCCATCTCATCCAGCAACCAGATGGCTGAGGACAGATCCCCAAATGTACATCTGAGTAAAGAAATGCAGCCTTTTTATAAAGTGGAGGCAGCTGTTGCTAATGAAAACGTTTTGATGAATTTAGTTGGCTCAGTTATTTTTGTGTCAAATAAACAAAATCACCATGTATGCAGAAAGATAAAATTGTGTTAATTTCTGCTACATAATCAAGGATCAAACTTCCAGTTTTGTGAGGAGGAGCACAACAAGTTTGCTAGAGATTTGGTCCCATCATACAATAGTTGAAGGATATATGGATAGAATGAAGGAAAAGTGGTCATATCATTCTATGGTTGAAGGACAGCTCATTGAAGAAATGTTTCCATTGTAGTTTGATTGAAGGAAAGTTTGGTGGACTGAAAGAGAAATAGTCTTGTCATGCTGTAGTTGTAATAATATATTATCCTTTCACCTAATATGTCATGCAAATCTGTCCATAAATTTTAGCAAATTCAAGGAGTGTACATGCCTCAACAACTTGTCTTGTTGAATATAACTGCTATCATTCATGACATCTAGTAAATCCACTCTCAATTCAATGCATTTTTTGTTTATCCTATTACTCTTCCTCAGCACAGTGATCGTCAGTGAAGTGTGAGGCTTGAACAGCAAGTCAGACATTAAATGTTTCCCTTATTAATTCATGCATGACTATTATGCAATACTGCTGGTACTATATAGTTTCTCTGTAGTATGTAACTGTAAGTAGGATGACTTTTAAAATCAACGACCGTAGTTCCTTCAGCCTTCACTTTTTCTTTGTCTCATCGCACAGATTTATTAATTTTCAGAGTCCACTTTGATTTTTAATACCAAAGTCACTCCCATCAAATTCTACTTTACCATTAATCACTTGCCATAAAACTCCACTTCAAAGTCCTTATGAAATTTCACAATATCTCAACCCTGCTATTTTTACCAGTCATACCTGTATCAATTATAAACATTATGTAATTCCTTTGGAAAAGGTGGGCCCTGTAAAGTGGTTTTGTCACACAATGACCGATCAGTCTATAGAGCATATTAATTTCTACTGAGCATTTCAAGCCCTTAGGGAATTATGGGGAGTTAACAGGGAGCTTCCCAATACTTGCTACAAAAGATATCCTCTCTCCTGCCTCTGTCAACCAGGCAGTCAAGCAAAGCTTCTTTCAAACTGCAAACTTGTGAAACTCTCTTCCTGCTGACTGTTTTCCTCTTACTTCAGTCTTTTCAATAATAATTTGCTGTTTTTATGATAAGCATCTTTTGTTCTTGTTAGCTCCTTAAATCTAGAGCGATTTTCACAAAAATAGAAAAAGCTAATTTCACCGAAGATATATTACTCCAAGAAGACTACCTAAACTTTCTTATTCTATTACTTATTTCAGTGATACTATCTTATTTTTTTTTTTTTTGGCAACCTTCACTCAACAGTGTATGAGTTTTGCTATATGTTAAAACATGCAATAATAACTCCATATCAAAAATAATGAGACTGACAAGGAACATTTAACGTTTGGATAGCTTTTATGTACAATAAAAGTTTGGTTAAAATTTGAGTGTTAAAAAAAAGTCCGGTTTCATACTTGGAAAGAAAAAGAAAAGAAGAGATTGAAAGACGAATGTTTTTAAGAGTACTTAATCTTTTTTTTTTTTTTTGTCGGAAAAGTATCTTTTCTTCAATTTTTTATGGTTTTGTGGTAAGCCTTAGCAGTGCTGCCAGCTTTAACTTCAAAAGTGGATCTTTTTCTCGCTTGATACTGTGTCTGTCCCTTGCTTGCTTGGTTCCTTTTCTTTTCTTTTTCTCAATGGGTTCACAAAGCCTCAGTTATTTATCTCTCCCAAACAGCTTTCACAACATGCTAGCTGTCCATACTTTATTTTAGGCATGCACACTTCCAATTGGTCAGATTAATTTCTACTATTTTTATTTTTCTCAGCGGAAAGGTGCGTCGAGCCAATGTGCAGAGACGCTTTTGTACACTTTGTATATAGCAGCCAACAAGTCAACATCTGGTTTAGAGTTTTATTATTTTTATTCATAGATCCCCACATAGATCACTTGAATAAATATTGTTGTAGTTTTACAAATGGCCTTGTTTTCCTTTTATTTGACGTCTGTTTTGTTATTACAAAATATAGGAATTTGTTTATGTGAAGATAAGTTCCTATATCCCCACCCCCAGCTTATTGATCATGCACATTCTGACAATATCAATGCCGTTTATAATTTGATCAATATTGATTTGGTTAGTTTGTATCTCCAATAGTTAGGTTTCTTTACATTTTACCTCCCATCAACTGTTTTCATAGCGCAATCTCCTCTTTCCCTCTGCTTGTAAGCTTGGGAGCAAGTAAGGTGGTTGTGAATTTTATTAACTGAAACTTCTATTATTGGTAAAGGTTAGTACTATATCCTTCAAAAGTTCTTCTTCATTCGTTTCCCTAAGCAATATGTTCTAATATTAACATCGACATATACATGAATATATAGGAATCTGTCTTAGCATTTTTTTTTAAATTCAATTTTCACCCCAAACAAGGTACAGTGCCACTTTGAAGTAGGAGGATACTATCAGGGACGTGAAGGGAGATGAGCAGCAAGATGTCTGTTCACATTACACTTGAACTTCTGCATGTCAGTACAGTTGGGAAAGCAGAATCCCAGAAGGGAGTTCCAAAATCTAGCAGTTCTGGTATTTACGTCGAGGAGGTACAAGTGCTTGTAGTTTGTCAGAGCATTCATCATTAAAATACTCATAGAACAGCCAGAGGGATGCAACATTTCGTTGATGAGACAGATGCTGAAGCTTAGATGACAGTTCAGGATCTATCGGATTGACAACTCTCTTTTGAATCCTGTCCATGAATTAGAGACTAGTAGCAGATGCACCAGCCCAAATGTGACAACAGTACCCCATACATGGGCGAATGGTGGCCTTATGGAGGTACATGATACTTTAAGGCGTAAGTAGCTTTCTAGCACAGTAGAGAGAACATCAGTTTTGGCAATGCTCTCAATGTATCTGTTCCAATTCATGTTCCCTGTGAACGTTAGGCCAAGGAGTTTAAAGGAAGTACTTTCAGGATGGGTAGTAAAGCAAAATCCTATATGTTTTCGTAATAATATTGAGATAAAATGGAAAAAAAAACCTCTCATGAAGAGCAACAATAAATATTTATTTATGCTATTGGTACCGTTGGGTATAGGTTAGTGAAAATTAGAACAATAAAGGAAAGAATAATGCAGCAAGAAAGTTTAGCTGCAGAAAGTCCATAAGTAGTCTATTTTCAAGTGAAGATAGCAGGTGCTTGGGTGTCCAATGAACAAAGGCAGGATAGAGGTTCCAAGAAACATTTTGGGGCTGCTGTCCAGCTTCCACAAAGTCTCAAAATTAGTCTTTTAAGAATAGCTGCTTAGTCAGTGTATGACCATATTACCCAACAGAGATTACTCTCTCAGTGAGGTGAAATAAATGTTAGTATTTATATACACACATCACTTTGGTACTATTTGTGATAATAAAGCTTTAAGGAATATTTTTGGAGTAAATGGCTATTGTGAAAGTGTAGTGAGAAGAAGAATAATAATAAAAGACCAAAATACGTTTGGTAAAGGTTTTCATTGCAATAGAAAACTAGTTGCAAATAATAAACAGTGAAGAGGCACTTAGATAGTCTTCAGTAAAAGGAAAGAAATTTTGACAGAAGAGTTCATCCAGGTGGAGGAAGGATTAAGAATATAATTTACAATATTTTCCCCTTCAAGTTTTATTATAAGGAGTTAGTAGTGGTCTGTTTCGATAATATAATTCTTGTATTTATAGAATTTTTTTTCCTTATTAATTTTCCATTTATTTATTCATTTTATTTATCCATTTATTTATTAATATTTTTAAAAAGGTCCTATTTTGTAACAAAATTTTTGTATTTATCAAGAAATTTTTATATCCTGCAGGGTTTTTGTAGAGGCTCAGTCAGGACTTCAATCTAAACTTATTCTACACAAAAGTTCGTATCATTTGAATTCTTTGGGCTATTTTTCTCAGCTTGAGTGTTATTTGCACAACTTTTCAGTCGATGTGACCTCCGATCTTCTTCAGTTGTATCTTGTCGAACTTGGGAATCTTTTTGTCAAACTCGGAAATCTGCCCAAAATTAAACAGACTTCTGAGGTGAGTACTATTCTGCTGAATTACAATTTTAAATTAGAGTACTTCTCCTCCAAGCAGATCATACATGCAGACGGACTTTCAAGGTTGGTTCTGAGACAGAGTGAGCCTTTTGAGGATTCAGCAATTGTTTCCTTATGTCCCGATAGTGAAATTAAAACCATGATGGGCAAAACTATCAAAAACCTTTCAGTCACACAAAGCACAAAAAGATGATTTTGCTAGAAAACAGAAAATCAAAAATAAAGACCAGAAAATACAGGACAGTTTCCTGTGTGTAATGTCGTCATAATGTACAGTGAGAGATTGGTCATACCAAAAGAATTACAAAAAAGGATAGTGAAAAATTTTCATATGGGTCACCCAGGAATAAACAGAATGAAGAAATTCATGTGGAGTTATATGTAATGGCCAATGATGGGCAAAGATATCAAAATCACTTTTAAGTTATGGCTCAAAATAGACCAACCCTGGCCTAGAATTCATATCAATTTTGCAGGCCAACGGAGGATTGGTACAAGATGCCTTCAATAAGTTTCCAAACTTTTTTTTACAAGCATTTAAAATTGTTGTAGACTCTTAAAAATTCAGAATGTTATTGCTATACATCTTCTGAAATGACTGACCAATTTCTGTTATTTCGGTTACAGATGAACAGCTACAGCAGGAATTAGAATACTACCTACTATAGCCTGATTGTCACAGCTGGTGAATTTCAAAAATGCAATCTGAATGCGAAGTCACTTTAGAAGAACGATATGCAATAAAATTTATGTTTAATATGATAGCATGTGTGTAATTTCGTGTATCACACTTACATATTTTGTCTTCCGAGTGACTGTCGTTTAATTGCTATGACCTTCCATTTTTGCGATAAATCATTTTACCAAGAATTCGTCATAAGTTTTGGTTTCCGTTTCGATTATAGCTGCTGGCATTCAAATCATCTATTTTATTTTATAAATAATTTTACCAAGAATTCTTTTTAAGTTTTTGTTTTGATTTCGACCATAGCTGAAGGAACTCAAGTTATATATATATATATATATATATATATATATATATATATATATATATATATATATATATATATATATATACAGTGATGATCATATTTATTGGCACGGTAAAATAAAAGTTAAATTTTGTCTAATAAATTCTAAAAAAAGGGATTAAATTAAAGAAAATAACAAAGTATATTATGTATTTTTAACTGGCCTTTCCGATGCAGCAATCGGATTTTAGAAAAAATAAATAACAAAGGAACAACAAACATAATTGCAAAAAACCCTTGTTCAAAATTATTGGCACGATTTATTTAATAATCAATTGTATAGCCTTTGGCCTTTGTTGTGAAGGAACATAACTGGCTATACACCGGTTACAAACTGTATATATATATTGGACTGTTTGGCAGACAGCGGCAGACAGCGGCAGACAAGCAGTCGCAGTAAGACGGATAGTCTTACGTGTTGATTATCAGACTTTCTTCCCCATACTTGTTACTATGTACTTCTATTTACCTTAGGCGAGCAGCCTTACGTTTCTGTATTATAAATAAACCCCATTACACATACCACTCGGTGTAACTCACGTTTGTCTTTATTTCCTAAGTATTTAGGAATATAACAATGGCGACGAAAGGATGTTCTTTCTCTTAACAGAGATAAATTACCGTACCAAGGACTGTGTACAATGCAAGGATTTTTTGTTTTACGAAAAAAACAAACTACACAAGGATTTTTGACCACGTGCGTCAATGAATTTAAAAAATTTTCCTACCTAAAGTAGCGAAAAGTACGGATTTTTCTTCGTAAAGAACTCACAAGAAATTATAGAAACATGTTCAAGGTAAAGTGGAATTTATATTTATTTTGACAAGTAAAAAAAAAAAAAAAAAAAAAAATGGTCGCAAGTTGAATTCGAAACTACACTAAAGGATTACG
The DNA here is from genome assembly GCF_053919585.1 of Euprymna scolopes. Classification (NCBI taxonomy): domain Eukaryota; kingdom Metazoa; phylum Mollusca; class Cephalopoda; order Sepiida; family Sepiolidae; genus Euprymna; species Euprymna scolopes. The sequence continues at coordinate 54,543,977 of NC_136512.1, read as the reverse complement.
AGTTTCAAAAGAAAAAATATAAATACAACGACTATTGTACCATTTTATGCCACGTGGGAACGGCAGCCATATATTTTTTTTTTTTGGAAAATTAATTGTTTGTTATTGCCTTTATATAAATAATTGGAACTATTTGTTGTGGGAAGTAAGAAATATTTTGTGTATGAACTTACGTTGTTGAAAAAAAAAAAAAAAAAAAAAAAAAAAAGAATTATTTTACAAAGCCTGTTGAATTACTATGGATGAACTTTGTTGAAACGTGTTGTGTCTGCATATTGCTACTAATTTACGATATACGTAAATTTACGATTTTTCTTTGGAATTATTGTGTAGAATTCGAAAAGACATTTTTGTACTAGAAGCTAACATGGAACAATTAGCAGAGTTAACTAAGGCTCTAGCCCTTAGCATCCAGGAACAGACAAAAATGACTCAACAATTTTTAGCGCAACAACAACAACAACAACAAATTCAACAACAACAGCTACAGCAACAGCTGCAACAAGAACAAGAAAGAACACAAAAAACTTTAGAGGCACAACAAGAACAAACAAACATACTACAACGACAAATGTCGACACAGCAAAAGAATTTAGAAAAGCTAATTCTAACGTCGACCGGGAAGAAGACTAATTTTTCTGCCGAGGGTATTTCAAATTCACTAACGGAATTTCGTTACTCCCCGGATACTGGTGTTACTTTCCCGGCATACTACAGAAGATACGAAACAATTTTTACGAAAAGATGTTTAGACTGGACCGATGAGGAAAAAGTTACCCTGCTACTACAAAAACTGGGTACTGATGAAAACACCAAGTATGCAAATCTAATTCTACCAAAAAAACCGGAGGAGGTTTCGTTCGAGGAAACAATTAGTACCTTGTCGAAAATATTTGATAAAAGGGATAGCCTATTTCACTCTAGATACAAATGTTTGAACATTCAGAAGGCAGAAGCTGAAGACTATCTAGAATATGCTTGCACTGTGAACTGTTTATGCGAATCATTTAAATTGAATGAAATTTCCGCAGACCAATTTAAATGTTTAATCTTTGTACAAGGTCTCACAGCACCAAGGGACAAAGATATACGTTCACGGATCCTAACAATTATGGAGGCGGATCCTAACATAACATTGCAAAAAGTCACTGAAGAGTGTCAACGTCTGATTAACATAAAGAAAGACAACACTCGCATTGAAGAGAAAAATATTTTTAAGGTGCAGCAAGTAAAAAGGCAAGGGACCACAAGAAAGTCCAGGTTCCAAGAACACAGGATCCTTAAAGGATACAAAGACCCAAAGCTAAAGTGTAAATGTTGTGGTAGTTTAAGACACAACAATAAGACCTGCTGGTTTAGGAACAAAATATGTTATGAATGTGGTCTCAGAGGTCACAAGGGAACATACTGTGCCCAGAAGAAAAGACAAGGGACCGATAATGTAAATACGCTTCGCATGAATAAAGAAAAAAGCTGCGAAAGACGGAAATATGTTGATGTTCGGATAAATGGACATCTGGTTACATTGCTTCTGGATAGCGGTGCAGATATTAGTATTATAAATGAAGATATATGGAAAAGGATAGGTCGACCTGAATTAACGAAAACCAGAAAGACGGCGAGAAGTGTGTGCGGCAAAAGATTAGAGTTCAAGGGAGAATTAAAATGCAAAGTGACATTCGCTAACCAGACTCATAAATCCAAAGTGTACGTCGTACCAGGAAAGAATACATGCCTGTTTGGGGTAGATTGGATTGTCCTGTTTAATTTATGGGAGAAACCCATAAATTCGTTTTGTAACGTTTTAACTGCAGAAAAAGCAAACCAAAGGGAAGACTTCCTGAAGGATTTGAAAACTGAATTTCCCAATGTTTTTGCCGAAGGACTAGGACTCTGTATTAAGACAGAGGCAAAATTTGAATTAAAGAAAAATGCCACTCCAGTATTCAAACCTAAAAGGAATGTGCCTTTTTCAGCGATGGACGCAATCGAAAAAGAGTTGGATAGACTTCAACAACTGGAAGTCATTGAAAAAGTTAACCACACAGATTGGGCAAGTCCAACCGTGTATGTAAAGAAAAAAAATAACAGAATAAGGGTCTGTGAAGATTTTTCAACGGGTTTAAATGACTGTCTATTGGACCATAATTATCCCCTTCCGTCCGCAGAAGATCTGTTCTCTAAGCTTAACGGAGGAAAAATTTTTTCTAAGATAGACCTCTCAGATGCTTACTTGCAAATTAAGATCAGCGATGAATGCTCCAAATACGTAGGCATAAATACTCATAAGGGCATTTTTAAGCTAAAGAGGCTTCCTTTTGGATTAAAGGTTGCTCCTGCTATTTTCCAGCAAATTATGGACACGATGCTGGCAGGGTTGGAATTTTCAATGGCCGACCTTGACGATATCCTAATTAAAAGTGAAAATTTGCAAGATCATAAGAAGCATGTAAAAGAAGTATTCAAAAGAATACAGGAATTTGGTTTTAAATTGAGCCCAGAAAAATGCGATTTTTTTATGAAAAAAATTAAATATCTAGGTCAAATAATCGACAAAGAGGGTCGAAGACCGGATCCACAAAGGACTGAAGCAATTGAAAAGATGCCTGCTCCAGATTCAGTGACAAAATTAAAATCGTTTTTGGGATTAGTTCAATACTATGCAATTTACATCCCTAACATACATAATTTAAGAGCTCCTCTTAACGAGTTACTGAAAAAGGGTGTTAAATGGAACTGGAATAAGGAATGTGAATCTGCTTTCCAAAATATCAAAAGATGTCTACTGTCAGACTTAGCATTGGCACATTTCAATCCAGAAAAGGAACTAATACTAGCAACGGACGCCAGTGATTACGGTGTTGGCGCTGTATTACTTCACAAGTATGAGGATGGTAGGACAAAAGCTATCGCCCATGCTTCAAGAACGTTGGTTGCAGCGGAGAAAAATTACAGCCAAATTGAAAAAGAGGCGCTGTCGATAATATTTGGAATTACAAAGTACAATCGATTTCTCCATGGACGATCTTTTATTTTGCAAACCGACCATAAACCCCTACTTACCATATTTGGATCAAAGAAAGGCATTCCCACACATACTGCGAATCGATTACAGCGATGGGCTGTAACCCTCTTAAACTATCAGTTTAAGATGGAACATGTATCCTCAAAAAAGTTAGGACACGCAGATGCATTATCACGGTTGATCCCTAAAAGAAGCGAAAGTTTCGAAGAAACGGTAATTGCTGCGCTTAAAGACGAAAGTGAATGTACAAGTTCAATGTGTAATATGATACGTGAACTTCCGGTAACTTTCGAAAAAATAAAAAAAGAGGCAGTAAATGACATTTTCATTAAGAAAATGAAAAATCAATTGGGATGGATAAAAAAAAATAAAAAGGTAGATCAAACAACGCCTTTTTCCATCTGTGAAGATGTGCTCATGTATGGTGAGAGGATCGTAATTCCACTAACGTTACAGAGGAAAATTCTGAAGGAATTTCATACAGGTCATCCGGGCATTTCGAGAATGAAATCCCTTATGAGAGGATATGTGTACTGGCCTGGTATGGACAAGGAAGTTGAAAAATGTGTCAAGACATGCAGAGGATGTCAATTAGCAGCTCGAGATCCTCCAGTAAAAACGACGCCATGGCCAAAGACGGACCTACCCTGGTCACGTCTGCATATTGATTATGCGGGACCTATAAATGGTTATTTTTACTTGATTATTGTAGATTCTTTTTCAAAATGGCCAGAAATATTTAAGTTTAGACATCCAACAGCAAAAAACACTGTGAGTGCGCTTAATGAAATTTTTAGCCGTTTTGGAGTGCCAAAAACCTTAGTGAGCGATAATGGAACAGCATTTACTGCTCATGAATTCAAAGAATTCTGTGACTCACTAAATATTCTACATATGACAACACCTGTGTACCATCCACGATCGAATGGGTTGGCCGAAAAATTTGTAGATACGTTTAAAAGGGCACTTAAGAAAAATCTTACTACGGACACAGACGAACAATGTATTCAAACATTTTTAGCAATTTACAGGGTGACACCAAATCCTAATAATAATGTCAATTCTTCCCCGGCTGAGCTAATGTTTGCAAGAAAGATAAGATCTGTCTTCGATAGGCTGCTACCAGAGAAAAAGAAAGTTTTCAAAAAAGAAAACCTTAATACCAAGTGCTTCTCCCCAGGTGAAAATGTATATTTCAAAAATTTTCAAAATGGACGAAATCAGTGGGTTGAAGGTATTATCAAAAAAAGGATTGGGAGCATGGTCTATACCATCCAAGGATTAAGTTTTGTCTGCAAAAGACACAGAAATCAAATACGTCCCAGACTGTCTCCAAATGTGGAAGAGACACCAATGGAAACATTGTGCGATATTTTTGATATACCAAAACCAGCGTGTGTACCGCAAACAATGAATATTTCGCCTGAACCGACCATACGGGCTGGACAGAAACCTTTACCCCGGGTAACGCTGACCAGAAGGAAAAGCGCAAGAAAGAGAAAAGTTACCAGGAGATTAAGCCCTGACCCTAAAAGGAAGAGGTATTTAAGCTAAAATCAGGAAGATTTCAGCTTCAGGGGGAGGTGTTGTGAAGGAACATAACTGGCTATACACCGGTTACAAACTGTATATATATATTGGACTGTTTGGCAGACAGCGGCAGACAGCGGCAGACAAGCAGTCGCAGTAAGACGGATAGTCTTACGTGTTGATTATCAGACTTTCTTCCCCATACTTGTTACTATGTACTTCTATTTACCTTAGGCGAGCAGCCTTACGTTTCTGTATTATAAATAAACCCCATTACACATACCACTCGGTGTAACTCACGTTTGTCTTTATTTCCTAAGTATTTAGGAATATAACAGCCTTGATTACCTTCCTCAGTCGCTTTTCATAGTTTACAACCAAGTTGTTGCACTCTTCAGTAGTAATTTTAGCCCACTCTTCCTGACAATAATCCTCCAATTGAATAAGATTCTTAGGCTTCCTTTGCATTACCCTCAATTTTAATGTTCTCCATAAATTTTCAATTGGATTAAGGTCTGGGCTTTGTGATGGCCACTCCAAAACATTAATATGATTGTCCTCAAGCCATTTCTTAGTCAGTTTAGCCGAATGCTTTGGGTCATTATCTTGCATGAACCACCAACAACGACCAAGTGAGAGCTCTTTAGCAGAGTCTTTCAGGTTTTCATCCAATATTTTAACATAATCTTCCTTTTTTATGCTACCTGTGACCTTAACAAGTCGCCCTGGTCCAGAGGCAGCAAAGGATTCCCAAAACATCAAACTGCCTCCACCGTGCTTCACTGTGGGTATGGTGTTCTTAGGCAGGAAAGCTTCGCCAGATTTTCTGTAAATATAAGACACTTTATTATGGCCAAATAACTCTATTTTCGTTTCGTCAGTCCATAGAACACGTTTCCAGAATGCAACATCTTTATCAATATGACGTTTTGCAAAGGCTAGCCTTGCTTTCAGGTGCATAGGCTTCAATAAGGGAGTCTTTCTCAGACGACATGCTTTTAAACCAGCTCTCTTCAAAACTCTACCAACTGTATGTCGAGATACATTCACTCCAGAGGTGCTCTGTTCATCAACAATCTCCCCAACAGAGATCCTTGGGTTTTGTTTTACTTGTCGAAAAATTTTCCGTTCATCTCTTGGGGAAAGAATCCTTTTTCTCCCTCTACCCTCTAAACTCATAACGTGGCCTTGCGATTTGAACTTGTTTATTATGGCTCTAACAGTGGATTTGGGAAGGTTTAGCTTCTTTGAAATCTTATCATAGCCCTCCCCATTGGTATGGCATGCTACAACAAGCTTCCTGACGTCTTCGCTGTGTTCCTTAGTTTTAACCATGGCGATTGAAAATTATAATTTAGTCACTTATAATAGTTTAAATAAATCGCTATCTAAAAATTATCTGAAAAAAATTATTCACTGAATTAGCGTTAAACAAGCATAATATGGCTATAAAAAAGTTCAGAAAGCACGTAAACCGGAAATTGATTGATATTATACTGATACTAAAAGAAAAACAAAGCCGTGCCAATAATTTTGAACAAGGGTTTTTTGCAATTATGTTTGTTGCTCCTTTGTTATTTATTTTTTCTAAAATCCGATTGCTGCATCGGAAAGGCCAGTTAAAAATACATCATATACTTTGTTATTTTCTTTAATTTAATCCCTTTTTTAGAATTTATTAGACAAAATTTAACTTTTATTTTACCGTGCCAATAAATATGATCATCACTGTATATATATATATATATATATATAAATGCATATATATTTATTTCTTCATAAGTTTGTGTTTTAGTTTCGATTCAAGCTGATGTATGGATATATGTTTTTTATTTTTGAAATCACAACTTTATAATATATAAAAATCGATAGAAAATTGACTCTATAATAATATATACAAAATCTGCATAAATTAAAATATCATGTTTACGTGTATTTTACGACCAGGCTACACCTAGCGCCCCTGCTAGCTTAGGCAAATACTTTTGCAGTTTTAACAAAAGAGCTACAATAATATCAGGGTATCTCCATTTATGCTGAACATTCATAGAATGCCAACATCAATATGTTACATATGAAAGCGTCCACTCTGAAATTTCCACAGATCCCATTAGTTCTGTTTTAAATTTGGAAAAAATGCCACAGAAACATATCGAATGTTTCAGACTGTTTTTAGACTATGTTGCATGAATCGAGCATTAGCTTTTGAGTGGCATAGGAGATTCAAGGACGGCAGGAAGTCTGTGAGGGTTGATAAGATGTGTAGGAGGAGTAAGGAAGTCAGAACACCAGAGTTGATTGGCCAAATAAAGAATTTCATGGATAAGGACCGTCGTGTGTCTATATAGACAATAAGTTTACAGTTTGATATTAGTGTGAGAACTATACACACAATTATTCGCAAGGAACTGAAAATGCAGAAGATTTACACAAAGTTTGTCCCAAGAGTGCTCAGAGAAGACCAGAAAGAAAGATGTTGTAATGGACATCAAGACAGTTCGTCACTCCACCTATAGTCCAGACCTTGCTCCCTGTGACTTTTGGTTATTGCCTAAGCTCAAGGAAAACTTACAGGCTGTCATTATGAGACAATTGAAGGGATGAAAGAGGTTGTGACAAGGGTTTTTGCCACGTTCACACAAGAGGACTTCCATAGGACCTTCCAGAAGTTGTTGGAAAGGTGCAAGTGCATTGCAGCCGAAGAAGATTACTTTGAAGTGGACTAGAGTTTCATGTGTGTATTATCAATAAAAGTGCCCATACGAAAAAAAGTCTGGAAACTTATTGAAGGTACCTCGTATTACTTAATTGTTTTGGGCAGCTACACAAAATGGCCAGAAGTGCTTTGGTGTAAGTGTCCCACTCCCACTACAGGGGTAGTTATTAATTTCCTCTTTGAATTATTTGCACGTTTTGGAGTTGTTGATTGCTTAGTAAATGACAACAGAACTCAATTTACGTCCACGGACTTATAGGAGTTCTGTAAGATGTTCTAAATTATGTCGGGACTCCTCAGTACCACCTATGATCAAATGGACAGGTGGAACACTTCATTGAAACAATCACTCAAAAAAGCATGTGATACACTTACAGAAATGGCACTGCAACAGTTTCTACAAGTCTATAGAAACACACGTAATCCTAATACACCATCAGCAGTATTCCTAGTGGAGACTCTGTTCCAACAAAAGATAAGACCTGTATTTAAAAAACTGTTGCCAAATCAAAAAACATTGAGAAGGACCTCTATTGTGGCTAAGAAATGATATGACCCAGGAGAAAAAGGTTGCTGCAAGACTTACAAAATAACACATTTTTTTAGGAACTGGGCAAAATAAACTAAAGAATCGGAAATATGACGTACATCATTCAAGGTCCTAAATTCATGCATAAAAGAAACTTTAACTCAATACGAAAACATCTGTTGGAGGATCCAAACTATGCACTTCACAAAGAAGAAGAGGTCATTGAGATGATATATGACATTTTTGACATTGAATCACTCCAAGCAGCTCCAGGATTCCGCCGATCAGGAAGGAAAAATAAATTCATGGATCCTTTAACTATGAATCCAAAAAGGAAAAAGTACTAGTACCTCTTGCGGAGTAAAGGCTTGGGAGAGGGGTGTTATGAGGATTTATTCATTCACTCATAATGGATTCTTCTATCATAAAAATCCCAAGGGTTAATACTCTAATGAAGGATTATCGCAAACTAATACAAGACTGTCCAACTCAACAGTCAGCAAATACCAACAACCTTCCTTTGTATTCACTTTCTTGTATAATATATTCTTTCTACCTAAACCTGTTGTTTGCATCTTTCTTTATGACCCTTTTCTTTGGTCAAATCAATGAATAAAAGTATATAAGAAAATATATTGTTAAAAATATCTAATAAAAATTGAAAAAAAAACTCTAAAAGTACATATTTTGAGAGACAATGTGTTTATAATCACTTAGTAATAGTTATAAGTAGACATGAAGACAAATGAAAAGACCAACATCCAGAATGTACTTGTCTGTGATCGGAATATGGCCTATGACAATGTGTTTATTAAAATGTAATCTGCTCAATATCTGAAACATTATCAAAGGAAGGACATCCGATAATTATTTATCAAGAATAATAACAAATACTGAATTTAATTATTCAAATATAGAGATGGAAAAATTGGCTATTGTGTGGACGTCGACTAGAGCCTGTCAAATTTATAAAAATATTTTGGTACTTATCTAGAGAATGACCCATTTTTCCGTGAATGTTGCTTCAGAATATTTGGGCAGCTTATGTAAACCACCTGAATATGGCGAAACATTCAGCCAATGCAGCAGATGATAGTTAACAAATTGGAAGAAGTGGTTCCACGACGTTGCAATTGTTCAAAATTTACAGTGAGAGTGAGTCATTGGTTTTGAACACACCATAATTGATTGAAAAAATTTCCTACAAAACGTTTGCAAGAAGTACTTCTTTAGAAATCCTCGGCAGGTAAGCAAAAATCTTTTTAAAACATATATAATAACCTACTCATTAACTTTAACAGAAAAAAAATGGTGTAGACAAAAAAGGTTATAGTCAGTTAACGTCTTCCCTAATCTTCCACATGGCTGCTACTGGAACCGGTGAAAAGGCAAAGTAGTTCCTTTGCTATTTTCTTTCATGTCTATATGTGCATGTACTCTTTTTTATTACATTTTAGTGAAAACAGCTTTTTCCAATTTTTTTTTATTAAGAATTATTGAAAACACTTTTTTCAATCTTTTCTTCATAAATATAAAATTTCAAATAATAAAAACTTTTATCTTTATAAAAGTGCAAATAAAGACTAATTGTGTCATTTTTATCTGTATAATTTTGGGTTCAATGCTTAGTCAAAACATATCAAAAAATGCTACTTGATATCCCTTGTTAAAACCTCAGCAGTATAAGTAGAGTAATCTTAGGAAAGGAGTGGCGCCTTACATTTCAGTGTAATAGGAAGCCTTCATGTTGCTTAGACACCAGCCGCTGTCTGACAGACGTCCAACGCAAAGGAAATCTCCAACTCAAAAAATAAAATACGGAAATGACCTCATAACATCACCCTCTCCATTCGCAATGGCTGATGAGTAAATCACACCCTCCTACCTCATATTATTCCACAATTTCTCTATTTTTTAGGTATAACATGTAAACAGCATAAAAAATTGATGGACAAAAGGAATAAAATTGAAAAAAAACCAAAGATTTTAGAGTTGGAAATCACTTTTGCAAATAAATTTAATACCAGTAAATAAAGATATACTACACAAAACCATTTGATGGTACAAAGAGATTTATTCTCAAGCATACAAAAAAAAAATAAACTGAAAAAAAAAAACAAACATAAACAATCCAACTGGAAAAGGTGGACGATAAGGGTAAATCACTCTTATTTATCTCCCTTGACTAATAAGTGATCTTAATTCAGTACTGGCGTAATGCCTTGTTTTTTAACTTGAGGAGATCTCGCTGGGCGGCATAGACCACTTTTTCAGCAACAGAGTTACTATTGGGATTTTTAAAGTTATCTGTCTCTATGCTTTTGAGGCACTTGAAGATGGGAACGGAGTCTATCCTTACAACTGCAGGTGGAATATTGATGGGTCTGATGGGAAAGTAGGTCTTCAGAATGGTCTCCTGCAACGTGTCCCTTTGCTCATCCGGTATAAGGAGTACAACAGTATATGAACTAATGTCTTCTTCTTTTTCTTCTTCTTCTTCTTCTTCTTCTTCTTCTTCTTCTTCTTCTTCTTCTTCATAACATTTATAAACAATTTCTTACAGGATGTTTAAGGGGCATGCTATTAATTGAATAAAAGGTTTTTCACAAGTATAACTTTCGATTCTAGATTTGCTTAAAAATTCATTTTGATACATGGATAACGTACTACAGGCAAAGATTTTGTATTGTCACCATAGCTTGCACAGGTTTTCACCTTCATTAACAGAACATAATTGGGTGTATTAAGAAATATTTTAAATATGCGTAGATCATCGTATAACGATTTGATCACTGTCTGTCTGACGTAATGAACATTTAAATTAAAATGTTTAAAATTCAACGCTATTTCACATGATTAATGGTAGCCGAATGGATACGGCCTCCACTAATCGAGCCAGAGATGTCTCGTGTCGCGGGGTTTGAATCGTTCGACTGGTAGTAATCATGACACCCTGCACTGAAGAATCCCGAAAGGATGAAACACTAGTGTCTGTAGGTATTTAATTATTATAGTAAAAAAATAATTATATATATATATATATATATATATAAATAATAGTTTTATAGAGACCATATACTTTTACAAATTGCCTATAATTAAATATGCTGGCTCGCGTTCAGGCTCTTACCATTTTACACATGAGAACTTATGCAGAATACAGACTGTGCTGTTATCATTTATTCACCCAGTCTTAATATCAGAGGCATCTAACAATTAATTAAACAATACTTACTGTGTACAGTACGATTTTACTTGAACATAATATGTAAATTATGACATAGACCAATACTTGACAACTGTGATAAAGAGTTGTTAAGGCAGCCAGTGCCCACAAATGATAGAGAAATAACTGACAGTGCTAGCTAATGCCTGCCAGTGCTATCAACTGGCAGTAACCACCTAAAAAGATCACTATCCCCTAGTTACCACAGATAACAGTCATAACCGCCTCTGGAGGACAGTGCCCACCATTGCATGACAGTGATCGATACTGACTGCCATGCACCGACACTGACAGTTGTAAAGGCAAGTAATCGCCCTAAAACAACATTAATCACCAATAACCACTTTTCTCCAATTTATGCCTTTCATCAACACTATTCCCCTCATATACAAATTACAGCCATCCACATATAAACAACCAATATATAAAATTAACAGTGTTCGTACAGATTTTCAATATCAATTTTCAAAGACTTTTCAGAGTTTTTCAAGGCCTTTTTCAGACAAAATTTACGTTTTCAAAACAAAATTTGATATACAAACAATCATATAATAAATGAAAAAAATTAATAATTGACAACAGGAAAAGTCATTTTCTTTTACATAAAAAACAATATGTCCGTCAACAATCATATTTACATTCTCTGACCCACTTATATTTGGCCAACCAAGTGCAATTAAATGTTGTTATTTTTCCTCATCGTAGATTGATCTACGCTGCGTTTGTTTTACTTTTAAATTTTGAATTTCCAGTATTGTGGATACCAGAGTTATGTCCTTTTGTTACGAAATTACCCGATGATGTCATATGGAAAACATCAGATAGTTTTGTGATAAGGGGGCGTAACTCTTGCAGCCACAATAATACAATGTAATTTCAGCACAATGTATTTCGATTTTATTTTCAATATTTCGTTAGCTGCCATTGCAAGACAATGGAAAACAGTGGAAGCTAGATGCTTTCGTCAACTGCCACTAGTGCCCGCAATTTTCTTATGCCAAGAATATCTACTTCTAGCAACAGCTGTCATCTGTGTTCTGTATTAATCAAAGGTTATTTTGTTCTTTTTGAGGAGTAAGGTTTACAGTAACTGTTCTGGCTTTGTGTCATATTTTCACCAGGCAACGCCTTTAGACAGATCCTGCTAGTTTATAATATAAGTTTATACGAAAAAGAAAAAAAAAAGTAATTATTTTATTTATAACATATTTTAATGTATTTTTATGAACAGCAAAAAATAGTTACTCCCCTTCTCACAACACACAAAATTGATCTCCAAGAAAATGGCCAAAATTCTGTTGTGAATCTGTTACGTCGGTATTGTAGGTCAGTAAGCATGTTGAGAAGAGGGATATTTGTCACCGATCTTGTATATGCTAGAGATACATGTTCATACGACTTTGGGTAAAAAGGGATGACAACATCAAGGAAAGCACATTTGTGTGCGTGTATGACATACTTATTCGCATATCAGTCTGAAAAACGTGTGTACAACAATTCAAATACAAAAACAGTTACATGGTCTTAAAAACATTACCTCGTCTGCAAGTGGGTAATCGCTAGGGCTGTGACAACAGAATATTCTTTTCATTCTTTTGACTCTCAAGTATATATCTGATACAGTAAGACACAGTCAATCAACGGAGAACCACATCAGTCTATATAAAAACATATAAGATATTAACGGATATATACTCAAGAGTCAAAACAATGAAAGAATATGCTGTTGTCACAACCCTAGTAATCACATATGCTAAATTTATATGCAAAGTGTTACTCCACTCTAAAATACTGACTTTTTCTTATTTTATTTCTTTTTACCACCAAGTTTTGCAAGGTGATATACATATAAAAAAAATATTGAGAAGGAGCCATAGAGTGCAGGACTCCAATAATACCTTTTTAGGCAATTAAGTCTGAATATGGCAAAAAAGAAAAAATTCATCATTTTAGAATTTAGAATAGGGAATCAAATATAAATTTAAGATGAAATGATCCCTCACTTCTAGATCGTTCTAATTTTTTAGGGGAGTTCATTTTTTTTTTTTTTTTTTTGCTATGAAAGATAAATTCTCTGCATGTTTGTTTAGGCAATTGCATGTGATTTTACTTCCCACTCGAACTTGGGGTTAATAGTAAAAAAAAAAACATGGCTCACTCGGTCTCGGAAATGGGGGATCATTTTACATTAAATTTATACACGAAACTAACCTCCCACTTCAAGCATATTTTTTCTTTTATTTGGTTTTTCTTCTTTTCGACAAGTTTTTGTGGATGTTCACATGTAATCGCCCCCCCCCCCCAGTAAAATTTCTTGGGGGTGGGCAAGTCAGTGAAGGGTATTTACCTTAAATTTAAAAATCCCGCCAGATCAGTGAAAAGAAATCCCCAGAATATCACTAAATTTTTAACTGTTGCCCTCTGAAATTTTCAAAAACTGCTAATTCAACCCCCCCCCCAAAAAAAAAATAAAAAACTATATTTTAACTTACTACCTTACATAAAAATATTTTGAATCAACAAAATATTCCATGTTTTCTCACTATATATTTTGGGAATTATATTGAAGTGGTTCGCTCCTCAGAAGACTGCCAAATTTTATCAGCTAGTTTTATCTGTTTTTCAGCCTAGTTTTATCTGTTTTCGGCCTTTTGGTTAGGAAAAAAGTGTAGAATCTGTTCTGATACTACTCTTCATCATTTCTGTCCTCGGTCAGTGAAGGAGAAATTCTTCATAACTGAGACAATTTTTATTTTTGTTTCTATCCAGAGTGCCTTTTTTGAGGAACTAGATTTTCCACACATTAAAACCGACCTTGTGTCTAACTCTGCCCTCGTGGAGAGGCAAGTAAATAGGAACAAATCATAAAATCAATGTCTTTATAATAAAAGTTAACTTGAAATATATTACAAATTAAACATCATAATAATGGTGTATCTACATATTCAATATTGCTGAATAAATTCTCCACAAATATCAGAAAAATTAATATTTGCAAAATAAAAATAAAAATAGAAATCCACAAAATGCAGGCACAAAATTTATACGTGCATTAATTGATAGATTTTAGAACCATTCAGGGTTTTGAGATCCTGGTTTGACATGTAGTGGTCTCAACATGTATTTCTTCAATTGAGATGTGTAGCAAGTTCAATCTAGTGTGCTTCTCATGGCAGTTGGTGCAATCATTTGTCCTGGTAAGGTCAGTGGTGTTCCATACATGATCTCAGCAGCTGTAGGTCCAATGTTAATTTTAATGGTAGATCTGATAATGAGCATTATGAGGGGAAGGAATTCCATCCAATTATTGGGATTAGAATATGCTTTTAAGGAAGCTTTCAGTCGGCGATGGAAGCATTCAATCAAGCTGTTCGAGGTCAGGTGATAACGTGTGGTCCGTATGTGCTTGCATCCAAGTAAACGTGAAAGTTGAGCAAAAAGATAAGAATCGAACTGTTTACCTCTGTCAGTGGTAATAATTTCTGGTACACCAAATCTTGATATCTACTGAGAAACGAGTATTTTGGCGACAGTCTCAGCAGAGATGTTAGTGATTAGTAAGGTTTCAGGCCATCTAGAGAATCTGTCAACGCAAGTGAGTAGATATGTAAAGTTCTTTAGAGATAGTAATGAGTCAACTATATCGATGTGAACATGTTTGAATCGAGTGTCAGGAATAGGGAACTTTGCTAGAGAGCTCTTAATATGTTGAGTGATTTTTAATTTTTGGCGAGGGATACAATTCCATGACCGATCATGTACATCCTTGTTAATAGTAGTCCATATGAAACATGACGTAAGCAATTTCTGGTTTGCTCGAACGCCTGGGTGCAATAAATTGTGTAACCTCAAGAAAACTGCTCATCGGTGTTGGAGAGGTACATATGGGCGTTCGTGTCCAGCCAAAGTGTCACACCAAAAAAAAAATCGTTTGAGAAAAGCAAGGGAATTTGTTGAAAGTTGAAAGTGGGAGATCATCGTATATTGTTTAATTCTTCATCGTTCTCGTGATCCGTAACGATCTGATGAAGATCCATACCATAAACAGTGATCGGTAAAAATAGTGAGGGTTGATCCTTCCAACATGAATCAGAAATGCTTTATTGCATAATAAGCAGCGAGTAATTTCCTTTTAAAAGTACTGTATTTTCTTTCAGTATTTTGAAGTTTTCTAGAGAAAAAAGACAATGGTTGCCAACAACTTTCAACAGATTGTTGTAAAACTCCTCCAATGCCTACATCGGAAGCATCTATGAATAACACAAGCGGTGTACACCTGTCCTGGGAAAAACCAATAATGTAGCATTTGCTAGAGTTTTTTCAAAACTGAGAAAGAGTGTAATTCCTATATTATTTAATTGGAATTCATTATTGAGATGAGTATTGTTTATTAATTTATTTATTGCAGACTATTATTCTAATCTTTCTTAGTTGTTGTTTCACAACGTTTCGGCCAACTATTCCTCTGGCCTTCGTCAGGTGGTAACCGCGACGGATAGGAACTTCGAATCTCCTAACTGCATTCTAAGCAATCACTGCCATCCGTAGTTGTTGTCGTCTCACCACGTTTTGGCCAAGTAATCCTCTGGCCGGCTTTGGGTAGGATTGAAACCACTATCTTCAGACAATTCTCACCTGGAACTGTCTCTATCCACTGCACCACGGGATAGAGACGTTGAATCTCTTCGGTTCGAGGTGAGAATTGCAGGTGCAGGGATATCTATAAGTCGAAAGTGGCAGAGTATCACTGGGACCATTAAAGATAAATTTAATGAGATTTCCGATTTACAGAAGGGTTTTACTGAGTCACATCCACATCCATATAAATTAAAAAGGCATAAATTCATAGATTCAGTAGATATCTCACTGCTGATGAAATTCTCTAACTATATAAGAGCCAGGTACGTTCAAGGATGGAGTACTGTTGCCACATCTGGGCAGGAGCTGCTAGAAAGGATTGTTCTGCCTTGACAGAGTTCAAAATAGACTTTGTAGCCTCGTAGGAGGTCCTTTTCTCCTCCCTGCAACCTCTATCTCACAGAAGATATGTTGCGAGTTTGTCTCTGCTTTATCGTTATTTTCATGGCAAGTACTTGTTTGCGCTCCAATTTATGGTCCCCCCTCGCCAAACTTTCACAAGAAACATTATCAATAATTCCCTCCACTCTTTATCTGTGCCTAAACCTAAACGTAGATTACATGAACATGGCTTCTTTCTTAGAACTGGACGCCTGTGGAACTGTCTTCCGTTTTTCTGCTTTCCAGCTGCCTACAATCTGATTGTCTTCAAGTCCAACATAAATAAGTTCTTGATGAGCCGTTCCACTTAAGTTAACAAATTTACCGAATTTCCATTACTAACGATTACTATATTGTCCAATTGACTACTGTACACTCTTAACCCTTATCCTCGAGTGGCCTCTCGGCCTTGATTAGTGGTGATGCCTATGTAAAAATATATATATTTGGAAAAATAACGACATTCGACAAAAGACTCGAGATCGCTGTACTGGAATGAAATAACAACATTTAATAACATGTTTAAGAAACAATCATTCAAATCATTTGCTAACGTCAAGGTTTTTGCAACAAGTGTTCATTAGAGATAATCTTTGCTAATGTGTGTCCTGTAGAAAAGGCAAAAAGTTTATGATTACAGATTTTCATGAACAAAGGGACACATGTGGTTATTTTCTGGAGGGAAAAGAAAAGCATTAATTACTTAAGTGACATGTGTGTGTGTCTGTGTGTGTGTGTGTGTGTGTGTGTGTGTGTGTGCGTTTCAATACATATGAAAACAGCAGTTTCAAATAACAGGGTTGCCAAGAAGAATAAATCTTGTTAGATATGACATTTTTTCATGTTGAAAATTTAAGAGGCATAATGCACAGAGAGTCTTGTTACGTAATTTAACGTCCTGCCTGGACAGAGTTTCTTAGACGCAAATCGAGCTGGAGAAATCTAAAGAGAAACTGGTTTGATTTTCATGGTTAATAGCTTATATACCTGTGTTCTAGAACATTCCAAACTGTTTGTTGTGTAACTGCGCACGAAACGTAAAATAGTTACTTTATTGCATACTAGCCGGGGTGCCCGGCGTTGCCCAGGTGTTTGGAAGTGTGTGTTGAGCAAAAAGAAAAAAATGGTAGCAGGCAGGCAGGCTCGAACCCGTACTGTGAAGAAGGAAAAGAACCTGAAAAAAAATGTGACGTCTTTGCCATTGCGCCCATCGCCTAACCGGAAATGATGTAGATTTAAATTAAGGCTAGACAATCGAAAAGAGGAGATGACTTTCAGAAATATCGGGAGGGGGGGGGGGGCCTCCTTGTAGAAAAGTGCACAGTTGAGGGTGAAGGAATTAATGTTTTTGGCCAATTTTTCGATATTTGCCGTTCAAAGGGTCAAGCTTAAAAACGATACTGATCTTGTGAAAATTCGTCACCTCTGTCGAAAGTTTTAGGCAGACATAGAAATATACATACATACATACATACACATATACATTTAAACAGACAGGTAAGATTTATATTATAGATGTGTGGATAGGCAAATTACAACGCTGTAAGCTTGCTATGAAATGCCTCTGCCGAAAATTTGTTCCGTCCGTATATAGTTGTTGCTACAGGCTATTTGTTTTTGTTTTTCAGTGTGTAAAAAACCGCTATAAACAATATATTTTGAAATTAAAAAAAAAAAAAAATTAGTTTTAGCACGTTAAAATTATTCAGATCGGTAGATAATTAAATCTTACTGCGTTTGGTGTAAGTTGTTTTTTGGGGGTGGGTGGGGGTGCTGTTGTTGCTTTTTGCGCGAGCCTTTTCAAGTCTCACATAAAAACACACATTCACATTTCAAGCTATATTACTTGTCATATACATACGCGCACACAAACATACACGCCCACGTCCACACACGTACATATATTCACGTTCGCGTACATACACTCACATTCACGTGTATATACACACACGCTAACGTACACACTTGTACTCACACACGCGCACACATACGCACACAGATGGACGACGTTACTTCCTTTCAAAGGAAAACCACACATGCGCAAAAGACCCGCAGAAACACCTATAAAAGAAAGAGCAACAAGCGGCTTCTGCCTTTAGGGCGAGCTCTCGGGCTGAGAGGTTCGACGAACCGTCGCCTCCCAAAAGGGAGGCGCGTACCTCACACCATTTGCTACTATGTGGGGCAAAAAGCTAACAGACCGTACGTACACATTCTCACTCTTTCTCTCTCTATCTACTACTGGTCTCTGAGAACACCTTCACGTAGCTGACTGCTAACTGACGTCAACCCTCTATCCTTTTCTTTGTCTACACGATGGACTGCCATTTCTCGTTCTATTACATCACTCACTTCTCTTCCCACGTGCGAACAAACAATAGTGAGATGAACACACATTTCCTTTTTCCTTCTATAATACCAATCCTGCAACAAACGATGGTTACACCCGCGCGGACATGAACACATGTTATATCTAAAACATTCATTCTTTCAACAGTAAATAAACGACACGTTTGAGTCTTTGTTTCCTTCAATTCCATTCGTTTCATTATTTTCTTGTAGCAAGTTAGGGTATTATTATATCCTGGTCCGCAACATTTTTGTTTGTTTTGTACAATTTTCGACTGTTAACTTTTCTACCCTTTTACCAAGTGAATAAATACTTTAATATTAAGAGGAGTGTTTGTTTAGATCATATTTTAACTTAGACTGGAACGCCCCCACCCTAATACAAAGTATTTGCCAAATACTATTTGGAAAAATCGATTTTATAGCAAGTTTTAAAAATGGTGAAACGACAAATTGTCAATAAATAGCTGTTACCGAAGGCAACAAATACTACTTTTCTACCTAACTGAATAAGTTAAGATATTTTCGAGCCCTTTTCTTTCTTTTTCTTTTTTTTTTATCTTAAATTGTGGATGTTTGAATATCTCCAGCTTTTCTAAAAAAAATAAATAAAAAAAAAAACAACGCTAGCCGCTAGATCAAAATTTTACCCGCTAGATTGCAAACGAATTCTCCATATCTAGCGAGAAAACCGCTAAATTGGCAACCCTGCCTTTATGTTTGTTCCTTTTTAAGATGATTATTTCTTCTTGAGATCATTCCGTCATTCTCATGTTCTTTCTAACCGCACTCACTCCCACCGCAGCTTCTTATTCGTTTATTCTAACCTGTACTTCCGTTACCTGTCTCCTACTCCCTCATAACATTGTATCGTTTTCCTCTCCCCCTCAACCGTATCTAAAACACTACTTTCACTACCATGCTACAAAAAAACTGGTCTCTCGCTTCCCTCTCTTTATAAATCTCTCTCTCTCTCTCTCTCTCTCTCTCTCTCTCTCTCTTTCTTCTTCTTCCTCCTCGGAATAAACTGTTCTCAAGGAGTAGCAGATTAAATATACGAATAAGAAGACGAACGCCAGAAATTCCAACGACGAAAATTCCATTCTGGAATTTGAGATTCTGACAAACTCGAATATTCTTTTCATTCAGGTTTGAACTTTCTTCTATTCCAACCTCCATTCCTTTTTTATAATTCCGTCTTCTCCTTTTATTCGATTGTAGTCTAACGTTACAGTGATTTGCTATTTCATTCTCACCACGACATGAATTTAAAATGATCTTTCTCTAACTACGAAGATGCCCAATTTTAAATTGTATTCAAAATGTTCTTTCGTTTTTTTTTTTCAGTTTGTAAACTTTAACAAAAATGATTAAAATATTGAAAATGAATTTCCTTTATGCTTTAAAATTTTATTGCTAGCTTTATTGTTTTATATTTTACGAAACAGACATAAGCTTTGTTTTCTGTTTTTTTGTTTGTTTTATTCATAGATATTCTCTTCATTATTTTTTTTTTTATCAAATCTAATTTTACTTGCATAATGGTGTCGATGCGGAAAAGAAACACACACACACACACACACACATATATATATTGTATGTGTTTCTTCTATACAAAAACACCTTACGTATGGTAAAAAGTACAAAATAGTTAACACTCGATAACTTGTACACCCTCAACCAAAAATAAACCATAATTTATATTAAACGTATTATAATTTATTTTGAAATATTTTGCTGAATTTTTAACAATTTCGATATTTTTTTACGACCTAACCCAGCGTAGTATAAACACCCCCAACCTCCGCGTAGGTACGGGCAAAATGAATGCCGATGCTCAAAATGTATAAACATTTTGACTCCTCCTTTACTTAAAAATTCACCAAAATATCAGGAAATTAACCAATTTTAATGAAATTTTCAATATTTATCAAATAATGATCGCGGAATATAATGAACAAATTATTTTTATTTAAATCTTAGTGAAAATGTATTATTTTGTTTAAACAAAAATACCTTTACTAAAGTTATGGGTTTTCAATAAAAAAACACAAGAATTTATTTTTGCTTTTTTTTATATAAATAAAGCATCGTACTTTGTAACAATAAAAGAATAAGGTACTTGTGCAGTTTAGTCAAGACATTAAAATATGAAAATATCGAGAAAAAAAAAAAAAGAAAGAAAAAAAGGTTATATTGCACGTATCCGTTATGGAATGAAGTTCTCCGGAAAAAAAATTTCACTTTATTTCATCAAGTAGTTTTTTTTTGCTTTTTTTTTTTTTTGTTTTTTTACAGCGAAAAAAAAATTTGTTGTGATGCCGAGCAAAAGGTTCGATTTTTAGGAAGAAAAGCTAGAATTAAAGATGGGGAGGGAGTGTCGGCGCTTTACATGGAGTTATATCCCGTGGCGTGTTCAGCAAATTCACAACGGCTGACTTCAACGCGCTCTCATAAGAACGTGTTTTTCCGCTGTTGATCAAATTAAATGAATTTTTTTTTCGGAGATCTTCAGTCCAAAACAGTTACGTACAATATAACCTTTTCCGATATTTTCATTTTTTTAATGTCTTAACTAAACTGTACAAGTACCAAAAATAAAATAATTTTTACGGAAACATTACGAAAAAAAGCCCCTAAAGTCCGTATTAATGAATTCGATATAACATAAGAAAAATGAATTTCTCGAACTACCAATATTACCATTGAATTAAGCATTGCTTATTTTACATTTTCACAAAAAAAATTATAATATCAAAAATATTTCTACTTTTTTTTTTAAATTACAGATTTCACATAATTTTTATATACAAGATTTTAATAATTTCCTTGCTCGCAAGAATGTGAAACTTTCGGCGTAACATAATTTTTATATAATCTCGAACAATAAAAAAAAAAAAATAATTTAAAAACAGGAACATAAAAAATAATTAAATTAAAAAATGATAAAAATTGATACAAAAGTTCAGAATAGGAATGTATGGATGCACGTCTGGGGAAAAAAAGAAATCTGACACCCCTACCTCCTTTTACTATCATGACTTAATTTTGAAACAGCATTTCGATTGGCTGAAATTTCCTTATAATCGTAACCATTATTTGTTGCGTTTTTGGCGAATGGTAAATTACTTGCTTTTTGAGGACTAATTAAGTTATTTTTGCACAAACAAAATTTTTATTTTATTATTTAATTCAATATCATAGGACTTTACTAATTATCTTTGAAATAGACCCAGAAAACTAATATTTATCTTTTAAAGGATTTTTACAATGAATTTATTTAACTTCAAAATTTAGCTGAATTGAGTAGCTCGCCGTGAAAATATTTTTCATAACTTTTTTTTTCATGTGTACAAATATTTTTTTCCTTTTGGAAATTAAGTTTAGTTCTTAATCTTTCAAATACAATCAAGTGTTTTGGCCTTCGGGACAAGATCAAAGTGTAGTATCTGTTCTTCAGATGCTGCACTTCTATTTCTTGTTCTCTTTCGGTGGAGGAGAAATCCTTCAGGACTGAGACAATTTTTATTTTTGTACCTTTTCTCCACGTTAAAAAACGACCCTGGTGTCTAACTCTGTCCCGTGGGGAGGCATAGTAAATAGGTACAATCAAAAAGTACTCTGAAACCTACAAAACAATTACGATAAATCGGCTTTCAAAACTAGGTCCCTCTATTTTTGCCAACTCATTTTTGTCTGTACCTGAATGTTTATTTCAGAATAAACAACCCCATCTCAAAAGCCATTCTTAACATGGGGAGGTTGGGGGTGTATATTCCGAAAGCCATTCTTAGCATGGGGGTGTTTATACTATGCTGGGTTAGGTCGTAAAAAATACCACAATTTCAACTAAATTCAAAAATGTTTCATTTTTTAACATTTTCTGTTGTGATACTTCGTTACTTTATCGAACTTGTTTTGAATTACCAGAAAAGGTTTTTTTAGAAAACACACATTTATTTTTGGATTGTCTTTCCTTTCCGCTAATATAACTCTTCCGAAAATGAAAAAAATACTTCCGGTGAGTTAAAAGACAATAATGTCTTTCTTTGTATATAAGAAATGACTAGTGTCATTTCTTATATATATGTGTGTGTGTGTGTGTATATATATATATATATATATATATAAGCAAGAATCTCTCAAATATTTTAGTTTCATTTAGGTACTTTTAGTGACCAGCTAACCCAAGTCGCTCGTCATATTAACAAAAGAATTCATACGGCTGGAATCTATTCATTGCGGTGACATTTTGATTGTGTTACCAAAAACCCATGCAAATCAGAGTTTTCCCTATTTGCTGACATATTTTTTTGTTGTTGTTTTTATGCTTGCTTCGAACCAAACTCTCGACTTCGTTATGAATATAGAGACCGGTCGATCCATCTTCCCTCTACAAACTGTTAAATAGCAACACGCAACCTCAGCACTCTGTCCTTCTACAAATTGGTGACCTGATGACGTCAGTAAATCAGTGACACGCATCCACAGACATCCTTACAAACTAGCAACTCTGGTTTCAATAAAGTAACAGTTTATACCAATAATCGCTCAAAAATCGAAAATTAAACTACGAACCGGACTCCTACTACAGTGAATTGGTGGCACACGCAACCTCAGTCCTTTCTGCAAACTGGCAGCCTTGATTCCAGCAAAATAATGCCACACACACACATACTGTCCTTCTATAAATTAACGGTCTCATCACCAGCACATTGGACAATTCCCCCATCAACGAGATGTTATCTACATTGTTGTCAGCGGTGATTATCAATGCCTGTTTAACGCCGACACTTGCATTAAATTTATGATACAATGGAGAAAGATGTTCTAATATTAACTATGGTTGCATAGGACACATTTGATATACTTCCATTTTCAGCACGCACAGGAGAAATAACCCTAATCCTACCTTAAACGATAGTCAATCGACAAAAGTGAGAACCTTAATCCTACCTTATATGGTAGAGTCAATCCATCAAAGTGAGAACCCTAATCCTATCTTAATCATGGATCGACTCTATAAGAGTCGATCCATGACAGTGAGACAAGTACATCGGATTCTTAAGCAATCCCAATACATTTTTATACATGCTTTTCACAAGTATATCACATTCTTATGCAATGCCGATACACCACACACATGCATATTGATGCCATTTAAGCCATCAATAACACTGATCTACAACAGATCGCAGCAGACCAAGGAATGACGAGGAATTATATAACCTACAACATTCAGCTTATTTATTGCTCAGCTTCTTGGTATATTCCAAATGGGAATGAACATCCATAATGTTCCTCTCAAACGCAGGTGGCTTATTTCCCTTGAAATTGCATCATTTATCTCACCAGGCAACCGCGCAACACAAAAGTTTATGGCATCATTTTTATTTTGGTCTGCCATCAACCAAGATAAATCCTTCAAACAGTCAGCTAAGCCACACTATAAGGCGTCAACACCGATTTGCTACCTATACCCAGTGAAATACTTGCAGTATATTTATTTTTCTCTTTGTTATCGATGTTTCATAACCCAAGTTGTTCATATTAACAAAAGAATTCATATGGCCAGAATCTATTCATTGCAGGGACATTTTGATTGTGTCACCAAAATCCCACGCAAATCTGTATTGTGCAAGGAAACGCAATTGTAATGCGTCACCTTGACACACAAACTCGTTTTTATCTGTTTGCGTAAGAATACAGTAAACAGGTTAGAATGTTTGGTATATAAAGATTAACGCACCAAAATTTAAACAGTCCAGAAAACATTTCCACAAGTAACTATCACTGATGCCTGTGGTTATCACATATGCTGGACTCCGTCTATCAGATGTTAAACAACTTCGCTAAAAATACCAGAGACTAGACAGATTTTTCTCAATACATTATCGTCACCGCCTATAATGTCGCTGGAGTCTAACTCTGGAGGACGTTTAAGGACTACCAAATTCAGACAGCCGTTCTACAAGTCCCAACAATGATTCTCCAATCTATAGACAGTTTTTCGGCATGTGATTTTTTTTTTCTTTGTAAATATTTTCTCTGTAAAGTCGCGAGTTTTCTGTTTATCATTTCTTAGACACAGGTTTGTCGGGTGAGTTTATTTATTTTTTCAAAATGGAAGAACTTTCTAAGCAACTAGTTGAAATGATATGGTTACAGCAGACTCAGACTTTGGAATTACGGAAACAAAGAAAAGAAGAAAGAGAAAGAAGAGAAAGAGAAGAAGAAAATAGAGAAAGAGAAGTGGAAAGAAGAGAAAGAAAAAAAAGGGGGGGAAATGGGGACAAGTGACTTATTTATATCTAAGTGGTAAGTCCGGTGCTAAGTTAACAATTCAGAACACTTGATGATAATCTCCCCTCCCATATTAATGGGTGGAAGTTTGTCGTTATCTATCGAGTTTGAATCATTAGAGTTTCATCTTATAATTAATTAAAGGCAATTCGGCAAAAAATACTGGAAATGCAGTCACAGGCAAAGAAAAAGTTGAAACTATTAACGAGTAATAGCAAAGAAAGACAACAAGTCAGACCAGAATGTTTTTTCACAAACCGTGATCTGGTCAGCATTAGAAACATTTTACTATCATCCTGAAGAGGAGTGAACTTTTGAAGCCTATTTTTGCAGATTTGGTGATATATTCAGGATTGATTGCAAGCCATGAAGTGAAGAAATGAAGGTTCGGCTTTTATTATAAAAATTGGGAGCTGTGGAACATAAGTTTGTGGACTAAACAGACAAGCGAATTCTCCTTAGACGAGACAATGAAATGTTTGATGGAATTATACTGTCTAAAAATCAACTTATTCCATGAAAGATGGAGATGCATCAACCTGACCCGCAAAGAAAACCAAGATTACACCACATTTGCTTCAGTCGTAAATAGACACTGTGACGGCTTTGGACTATCCTCATTGGCGGCTGACAACTTTAAGGTCCTGATTTTTATTCAAGGCTTAGTGTTGACCAAGGATGCTGAATTCAGATGCTGAGCACTAAACAGATTGGAAAAGGAACCAAACATAACCCT
This sequence comes from Euprymna scolopes, assembly GCF_053919585.1. Lineage (NCBI taxonomy): Eukaryota > Metazoa > Mollusca > Cephalopoda > Sepiida > Sepiolidae > Euprymna > Euprymna scolopes. The sequence continues at coordinate 54,518,544 of NC_136512.1, read as the reverse complement.
TCAACAATTGGTTGAGGAATGTCAAAGAATCATCTTGGAGAAGCAAGACTTCAAAAATATAGAAGAGGCAGTACACATTAGAAAGGTACGAAGTAACAGAAAATCTTACTCTCCAAACAGTCAAACGAAAGCAAAACATGACACTCGGGAAGAATCCCAAAACAAACCTGAGTTACCCATTACCCATGCCAAGGATGTACAGAACTCGACTGGCAGAAGGAGTGTCCATACCAGTCCCGGAAATGTGATCGATGCAGACACAGCAGGCACATAGCCTCACATTGCAGAGCAAAAGGACCTCGCAGGAACTACATAAAAACAACAAGGACTCAAGCAGAGGTCAAAAATGTACAGAACATGACAGTAAAAATGGGGGACAAGAATGCTAGACTTCAACTTGACAGTGGTTCCGAAGATGATGAGAACCAAGAAAGTGGCTCGTTCAATAACTGGAGAAAGAATAAGATTTGAAGGTGAGGTTCCTACTAACGTTACGCTGAAGGGAAAAACACTGAATCTTAAGGTGTTTGTATTAAAAATACTAAACATTTTTGGCACAGACGGGATCCAAAAATTTGAACTCTGGGACTCGCACATTAGCGATTTTTGTTCCAGCGAAAGCTGAAAAACTAAAGAAAGACCTGAAAGAGTCGTTTCTCAATGTTTTTCTCGGACAAACTAAGCCGCTGTGCAAAAATGTAGGCAAAGTTCAAGTTACAAAACAATACCACTCCAGTCTTCCAAAAGAAATGCAGCGTACCGTTTATTTCTATACAAAAGATTGACATAGAAATAGACAGACTTGTCAAAGCAGGAATTTTGATCCCAGTTGACTATAGCGAGTGGGCTTCTCCCATCATGTATGTAAGGAAAAAATCAAACGATATCAGAGTCTGCACAGACTTCTCGACTGGATTGAATGCCACACTTAAGGATCAACATTACCCAGTCCCGAGGAAGTTTTTATGAAACCGAATGGAGAGAAAATATTCTCAAAAATAGATCTGAGCAAAGTGTATCTCCAGATTCCTGTTGAAAAAAAAACCCAAAACTTTTGTGCATTACCATTCACAAGGGACTATTTAAGTTCAACAGGTTAGCTTTCGGGATCAAAGTCACACCAGCTATCTTTCAATAGATAATCGACACAATGTTGAGCTGTCTTGATTTTTCCATCAGATACCTGGATGATATTCTAATGAAAAGTGAATCAAAGAGCAACAGAGAATCACATTTTTCATGTATTCGAAAAGATAAACAAGGATGGCTTCATACTTAAAGGCACCAAATGTGAATTTTTCTTCATTCAAATAAGATATCTTAAGCAGATAATAGATAGGAATAGTAGATGGCCCGATCCAGAAAGGTCCATAGCAATAAAAATTTGCCTGAACCACACGACATAACAACACTGCAAAGTTTTTTAGGCTCACCTAATTACTATCAAGCCTTCATTCCCAATATGCACACACTGTGCGCACCTTTAAATGAACTACTGAGGAAGGACATGGTTTGGAACTGGACCACGGAATGCAAGATGGTGTTTGAAAAGCTAAAAGAGGTGCTCACATCGGAGCTATTCCTGACTCATTACAACCCAGATTTAAACATTATTGTTGCAAGTGATGCGAGCGCATATGGAATCGGCATGTGTATCCTGCATAAAATGCCCGACAGTTCTATGAAACTGATAACATGTGTCAAGAACCCTACTACCTGTGGAAAGGAATTATTCCTAGATAGAGAAAGAATCCTTAGGCATCATTTTCGCGGTAATAAGATTTCACAGATTTCTCCATGGATCACATTTCAAACTTCAAACGGACCACAAGCCGCTGATCTCTATCTTTGGATCAAAGAAAGGGTTTCCTACACATACAGCAAACAGGCTCCAAAGATGAGAAACAATCCTATTAAATTACGATTTTGATATGGAGTTCTTTCCGTCAAAGAAATTAGGATACACAGATGGGCTATCCCGGTTTATACCAAGGAATGGTGAATCACTCAGTGATTGCATCACTACGATCAGAGAAAGATTATAGTTTGATCCTATGCAACACTGTGAAAGAACTTCCCGTTACTCTGGATGATATAAGAAAAGAAGCCGAAAATGATTTTATAAAAGCAACCAAAGAAAAACTGAAAACTGATGAACAAGTAGCAAAGGTTTTCTGAATATGCAACCAGGTATTTTTATATCGGGAGAGAATATTTGTTTGAGCAACTCTCAAAAAAAAAAAAAAAAAAAAACTTAAAGGATTTTCACACAGCACACAGTGGGCTGGCAAGCGGACATATGGATTTTTAGCAACTTCCTCAAATCATTATGAAACCTATATATTTGAATAGCTCAGAGTCTGAGGTTGCAAAAAATGGGCTTATTTGTCTTCTAACTCCAATTATTTCTCAAGATATATCTATTTGAAGTTCACGAATTTCAAATTTTTGCAAAATTGTGATTACAGTGATTTTACCAAGGAGTAAATTTGGATACACCTGAAGAATTGCTCAAAATTTCTTCCAGAAATCCCTAAATATGTCCTATAAGCGCCTTAGATAATGTCAAAGGCCCTAAATTTACTTCATTATAAAAAATGGAACATTTGAACAAGTTTTTGACCTGGTTTTGGGGAATTTCTTCACAAAATTTACAATAAAAATGAGCATTTTTTCCATAAAAAAGCCCAAAATTTGCCCCCAGCCGGTACATTTTAACAAAAAATTGCAAAAAAGCTGAAAGATGAAATTTCTCATCTTTCAGAAATAAGAATCTAGACACAGAAAGCTATCATAATCTAATTGGGTGAAAAAAATCACTTTCGGGAATCATTTTAATTCTAACATACATAAAAAATTTGAACTTGCCCATTTTTCCGTAATTTTAGACAATGTACAATGACCATTTAAACCATAAATCCAGATAATTCTTGTTATTCTTGCTCAAATTTCATAATCCAGACTACTTTTCCGATGTTTCTTTGGACGCAGAATCCAAATCTGGCATCAGAAAACTATGAAACTGCAGTTTTCTGGAAAATCCTGATTTTTACCTTTTTAAGCTATTTTCAATCAAATATTGGTTGTAAACCAGAAAAAATTATTATTATTTTTTTAAATTTATCCATTATAATTAGATATTTCCATTTTCAGCATCTCACATTTTATTTTATTTTAAATGTACAATCATAATCAATGACATGGCAAACATTGCTCTCATTGAGATTTTCAAGAACTGCTAGAGATCTCGATTCAAGCCATACTTTGATGAAATTGTGAAACGGATCTGATTCAAGCTAGATGTCTCACCTAGTGATAAACTTCTATCTGACATCAAAGTTGTGTTCAAAGACTTTCAGTAGCAACAAAAGAAGAATCGTTCATCCAGGTTATTTGATGAGAAAGTAGTGCTCCAATGTCACACCTATGTACTGAAGGCAAAGTGTCCTCTAGAGGAAGTCAGTGACCATCAACAACACCAACGACTGAACCAAAGCTGCTGCTGAAGTACAGAACATTTCCCCCACCAAAATGTATGCCTTCGGTCTGCAGAACAAATACCTTCAAAACAAAGAGGTTACTAAAGTGGGATACTCTATCCTATGCAATTACTTCATCCAAGACCGACACATTTTATCGGAGGTTGCATCTGCCATCTACGAGAGTAGCATAATGACCAAACAGATTTACACAGACTTACGTTTACTCCTGAAAGATGCTGAAGCTGATGTTCTTCCATCATACGAGAAACTGTTTAAATTTAAGAAGGAGCAGAGGCCAATAGTACAAAAACTTGCAACTCCGTACAGTTGTGAAGTACCATTACCTCCAGTGCTTGCAACTTACGTCTGCCCAATTGTTTGCATCACTTCAGTTGTCCGCATTCCACAACCTAAAAGAGATCCAACTGAAAACTGCTCACCCAAGGAATTGATAGTATTGAATTAAGAGCCAAGATTGATTTTATATATATATATATATATATGACTTGGGTGCCATCTGCTAGAATTGAAACCAAACCATTTAGCGCTAAAGCCTTAGTTGCTACCATTTGATCTAATGACACATGGCTGTCATTTAATCATCATTAACTCAGCTAGGAAAATGAAAATTGATGAGTTCAAAGAATTTTGTTGTGCTACATACCTCTATGTTGGTTCAATTCCATGGATAGATATCAAGTGCTCATGTTATTTTAGGGCACAGCACTGAGTTAATTACAGAAAATGGCAACATTGGTCTGCTCAACTATACAGAATCTGGCATTGTGACAAATAAGTTCCTATGTCAGTATCGGATAAACAAGTCTCGAAAGACAAACTATCAGATTATATTAACAGACTCTGGGACGAGAGTGATTCCATTGTTATGAAGACAAGAGAACGTTTAAACTGCAGACATCACAAGTCATTAGGTCACAGCATTAGAAGTTGTGAGCAGCTTAAAACTGCAATTCATGGTTGCAACAGTGAATATGAGTCTGTTGTGCTTTTTGATGATGATGATGATGATGATGATGATGATGATGATGCATGTTGAGTTATCTGATACATTGATTTAGTTTTTTCATTGTGTAACCTTCTAGTAGTGTATTTTCTCATTCTAACTGAATATTTGAAAAGCTTGTTTCATGCAGTATCAAATAGAGGTCTCATTTGTCTTCTTAGCTTCAATAGTTTTAAAGATACAGGCATTTAAAGTTTGTCCGTAAATGCCTAAATTTTGTCTGCCAGGAAATTTGTGATGTTTTGGTCCTTGGGCTCTTAAAAAGAATGATTTTTATGTTGAATATCGGCTTTCCAACATCATACCATGATATACCACCCTATTTGATGTAAAAAATGAACTCAAAGAGCTAAAAAAAAAGCCTAACCACTTACATTATAGGTATACATAGATAAATGTCTGCTTGACCCCCCCCCCCCCAATTAAGCCCACTGTGCAGGATATCCTGGTGCTACCAGAATGAAAAGTTTAATGTACTGGAAAAACATGGAATGTACTGGAAAAACATGGAAGAAAAGATGAAAGCATGCAGAAGATATACACTAGCTGCTAAAGCGCCACCAATTCAATTTAGCCCATGGCCCAAAGCTAACTACCCATCATCACAGATACACATGGACTATGCGAGACCACTTGATGGACATTACTACCTCATAGTAGTGGACAGCTTCTCTAATAGCCCGAAGTCTTTAGGTGCAAAAGCCCAACTACTGACTTCATGATAAAACTCTTCATGAGTTATTGTCACGGTTCAGAGTGCTCGACTGTTTAGTGTCAAATAACAGCACTCAGTTTACATCTGGAGACTTTAAAGAGTTCATTGAGGACTTCCAAGTGAACCACATCACAACTCTGGCTTACCACTTTAGGTCAAACGGATAGGCCGAAAGATTTGTGGACACTTTGAAGAGGGCTTTTAAGAAGGCAAAGGACACTCCATTCAAAAAAGCATCGCAACAATTTCTTCAGGTGTACCACATAATGCCTAATGAGAATACACCATCCCAGATGTTTCCGGCAGAAGTGATGTTCATGAGAAAAATATGGCCAGTCTTTGACAAGTTATTGCCAAAACAGGTAAAACCTACACTACAAAGACAACTGTTCAAGAAGAATTATCTGCTGGGAGAAAAAATATTCTTCCAGATGCACAAAGATAATAATACTTTCTGGGAGCAAGGGACAATCAAGAACAGGATCAGCCATATGGTCTAAATGGTGGAAGGACCACATTCCATGCATAAGAAACACTTGAACCAGATGCGCAAATGCACTTTGAATGAGTTAAGTGAAACTCCACCAGAAGAACAGACATTGGACCTACTGTATGACGCATTTGACCTGGAACATCCTCAAACTAGTACCGAAATACATCGTTCTGGCAGAAAAAGGAAACTTACAGACCCCTTGGAGGTCAACCCGAGAAAGAAAAATTATATTTCCGGGAAATAAATCTTCAGAGAGGGGCGTTCTGGGGGTACGAGGGGCGTGCAATAAGTAATGCCCCTGACCCACTTCCCATAGTAGTAGAGCAACGAAACTTGGCACAGTTATTAGTCTTTCTCTACATAGGAATCACCCAGAGTTATGCATTTCTCCCATCGTTTGATGCAGCTCTGGAGACCGGTTTTTTAGAACACCCCAGGTTGGTCCTCCAACTACGACGTGACTTCAGAAATCAAGGCTGCATCATCTGGGAAACGCTTTCCTTTCAAAAACAACTTCATGGCTGGGAAGAGCTGAAAGTCAGAGGGTGCAAGGTCAGGAGAGTAGGGAGGATGGGGTAAAAATTTTATAACCACACGCCCATGCTTCTGATCTGGCGACATGCGAGTTGTGGACTGAAGCGTTGTCCTGCAGGAGGAGGGTACCTTTGCTGATCTTGCCCCGCCTCTTGATTTTCATAGCTTCCCTTAATTTCCTCAAAAGTTAAGCATAATAGGCTCCTGTAATTGTGGTACCCTTTACCAGGAAATCTGTCATCACTACTCCGTCCTGGTCCCAGAAGACTGTGAGCATGACCTTGCCAGCAGAAGGCTGCACCCTTGCCTTCTTTGGGGGTGGTGAGTCCAAGTGCTTCCACTGCATTGACTGGGCTTTGGTCTCTGGATCATAGTGATGGACCCAGGTTTCATCCTGTGTAATCAGTCTTTTGAAAAACTTTGACTCATCTTCTTGGCACATCTCCAAATTCATCCTCGAGCACTCAACGTATTCTCGTTTCTGGAATGGTGTGAGCAACCTGGGAATCCATCTTGCAGACACCTTATGCATATGCAAATGGTCATGAATGATAGTTTCCATAGAACCTATACCAATCTTGACATCTTGGGCTATTTGGCGAATAGTAATGCACTGATCTTCCAAAATGGCAGCCTCAACTTGACAGACAGATGCCTCATCAATGGCAGAAGGGGGGGGGACCAGGTCTGGGAGCTGTTTCCACAGACTTCCGGCCATGTTTGAATTCACAATGCCAGCGTTTTACAAGGTCATATGATGGGCATTATCACCATAAGTTTCTTTCATTTCATCAAAAGTCTCCTGTGGTGTGCGTCCTTTCAAATACAAAAACCGGATCACTGCTCGACATACAACAGGCTCCATTTCACACCTGACTCCACAATGAGTTCAGAGCTGTAATTTGCCACATAACCCATAGAGATATAAATCATTGCACATGCAAAATTTCAGCTAGATCAGACAACTGGAAGTGGGTCAGGGGCATTACTTATTGGACGCCCCTTGTAGTTAACACCCCTATATTCATGATAATATGGATTCATCTGGCTCTATGTAAGCCAGACATTTCTGCTGTTGAGCAAAGAGCACGCTTACAGTTTAACCGCTCGTAGTGAACACCAGGATTCTTTCACCTTAATATTGTGACCCTTAACCAGGACCACAACAAAAACTCCTAAGTTTAATTGTTTTAACTTATTGTAGATTCTTTTCTGAAGTGTTAGTGTATTTATTATTTATAGTTAAAGCATTCTTTTATATTTATGTAGGCAATGCTAAGACATCGGTCATGCTAGTTAAATTTCTAGGATATATACGAATTCAAAAGCTACACAAAGTACTTCAAACACAACCTGAAAACAGAAACGACCCCGATCTCATTGAAAAGAACGCAACTGTCTTTGCGGAATTAATACAGTGCTTAGATGACCGAAGTCTATCACTGGTAATGAGAGAAGCCCTGGACGATGGCTGAAAAGCATTGAACATACTGAGAGAGCATTATTTATCGAAAGGAAAACCAAAAATTATTTATTTATATACTAAACTGACCTCTCTAAAACGAATAGCAGTCGAAACTATTACTGATTATATTATAAGAGCCGAAACAGCTGCAAATTCTTTAAAAATGTCTGGTGAATTTTTCTCCGAAGAAAAGTACAAAAATTATTTGCTATAATTGTGGATGACCTAATCACAAGAGTTTCCAATGTAGATACAGGACCCAAAATGGCGACTCCATTAAAAATGTGGAGAGCTCCGTTAGCGAGCATACATTCTTATTTTCATGTACGTTTAATGCTTCAACAAACAATAATAATTTTCTTGTCGATTGTGGTGCCACGGCACATATGATTACAAAGGAATCTGATTTTATCAATTTTGATTCCAACTTTAAGCCACAAAATCATTTTGTAGAACTAGCTGATGGGAGTCAAGTAAATGATATCGTTTTGAAAAGAGGCGATGCTAAAATCTCACTAAGGAACAATAAAGGTGAACTATGTTTCTGTGTTCTAGAAACCACTCTTCTAATCCCAAAATTTAAACAAAATATATTTTCTGCCACTAAACAAGGTGCAAATATTAACTTTAGCCCGAATAAATCAAAACTGGTCTACCCGAATGGAACTGTATTTGACATTAAAGAAAATGGAAGACTATATTATTTAAATAGCGTAGTCCCATTGAAAACTGCCTGCCATGATCTACAGACATTGCATAAAATTCTTGGACACTGCAATATTCCTGATATCAAAAAGTTGCCGACTGTAGTTGATGGAATGAAAATACAAACATAAAAAAAATTCAACTGCGACGTCTGTATGCAGGGGAAAATGACAAACTATCAAAACAAGATACCAAACAAGAAGGCCAAAAAAATCCTATCAATGGTGCATTGTGACTTGAACGGTCCCATGGAACCAATGGCCAGAGAACATTATAGATATATGTTGAATTTTGTAGATGACCATTCAGGTTTAATAATGGTTTACTTTTTAAAGAACAAATCTGATACCCTGCTAGCAACTAAAAAATATTTAGCCGACATGGCTCCCTACGGTGAAGTAAAGTGTATTCGCTCTGACAACGATACAGAATTCATCAATAAAGACTTTGAACTTTTACTAATTAACCATCATATCAAGTATGAAAAATCAGCTCCTAGATCGCCACACCAAAACGGTACTGCAGAACGAGCGTGGCGGACACTTTTTGAAATGGTAAGTTGCCTACTCATTGAATCAAAACTCCCTAAAAACCTCTGGACGTACACACTTATGGCCGCAGCATATATATGCAACAGGTGCTTTAACAAAACACTATCTAAAACCCCATATGAATCTTTCTGTGGTAAAAAAACAAATTTAAGCAGAATGCATATATTTGGTTCAACTTGCTTCGCATACATAGATAAAAAGAGTAAATTGAATATTAAAGCCGACAGAGGTATATTTCTTGGATACAATAAAAATAGTCCAGCCAATTTAGTATTTTTTCCAGAGAAAAATAAAATAAAAAGAATCCGATGTGTAAAATTCACAGACACCTTTAATTTTAAAGACGAAACCCTGTCATATGGAGAGGATGAGATTATATTTCCTCAAATTATTAAAACAAATGAAGACAAAAATGGCAGAGACAAGAGTATCCATAATGATGATGATGATGATGTTAGTCGAAAGATATCCCAAAAGAAATAGAAAGCGACCCGATTTTTTTGTAGTCGACAATATAAAAGATTATCAAATCGACTATTGCTATGCCATGGAAAATATGCCAAAAAGCTTTAACGAAGCAATTAATTCAGAACATTGTGATCAATGAAAAATAGCCATGAAAAAAGAAATAGAAGCTTTGACTAAAAATGATACCTATACGGTAGTACCTCTCCCAAAAAATAAACATGTTATTTCTTCAAGATGGGTTTTTACAAAAAAGCCTACAGCATCAGGTGTTGAACAGTACAAAGTTAGATTTGTTGCTAGAGGATACTCTCAGATTTACGGTATAGAATATTTTTCTACATTTTCACCTACCACAAACCTAACAATAATCAGAATTTTATTGCAAATCGCATCGCAATATGACCTAAACATCCATCAAATGGACGTGAAAAATGCTTATTTGAATGCCCCAATAGACTGTGAAATTTATATTACACCTCCAGAGGGTCCTGATCTTAAATGGAACATAAAATCCGTTGCCAAGGCCGCTGGAAAAATGGTGGGATCCTTCTATCGATCCAGTAGATATCTCACTGCTGATGCGATTCTCTATCTATATAAGAGCCAGTTATGTCCAAGGATGGAGTACTGTTGCCACATATGTGTGGGATGTCCTTTTCTCTTCCCTGCAACCTCTTTCTCGCAGAAGAGATGTTGCGAGTTTATCTCTGCTTTATCGTTATTTTCATGGCAGGTGCTCGGCTGAGCTCCATTCTATGGTCCCCCCTCACCAAACTTTCACAAGAAACACCCGTCTAGCAGAAAACACTATCACTAGTTTCCCCCACTTTTTATCTGTGCCTAAACCTAAGCGTAGATTCCATGAGCAAAGCTTCTTTCTTAGAACTGCACGACTATGGAATTGTCTTCCATTTTTCTGCTCTCCAGCTGACTACAATATGATTGTCTTCAAGTCTAATGTAAACAAGTTTTTGATGAGCCGTTCCATATAAGTTAGCAAATTTACCAAATCTCCATTACTAACGGTTACTATATTGTCCAATTTCTACTGTACACTCTTTAACCCTTATCCTCGAGTGGCCTCTTGGCCTTGATAAGTGGTGATTCCTATGTACAAAAAAATAGCGTGTGGCGACTTAACAAGTCATTGTACAGTCTAAAGCAGAGTGCTCAGTGTTGCAATACAGTATTTCATGATTATATGATTAAACAACAATTCAGACAATGCGCTGCAGACCCCTGTTTATATACCCAACACAAAGACAATAAACTACTGATTTTGTTTTTGTGGGTCAATGATATTTTAATCGCATCAAATTGTGACATAATGTTGACCGATGTTAAGAACAAATTAAGTAAAAGATTCAAAATGACCGATCTTGGCAAAATATCCTGGTTTTTGGGGATAGAATTTACTTCAAAGCAAAGGACTTATTATGATGAATCAATCGATATACATCGACAAAATACTATTAAAATTTGGAATGGAAAAGTACAAGAAACTTTCTACACCTGTCGAAAATGATATTAATAAAAATATACACACAGAATCTGAAATAATAAATGATAAAAATAAACATACATGCAATATGTACCCGTTTAAAAAGAGGGTTTTTTTTTGTTTTGTTTTGTTTTTTTTGTTTTTTGTTGTTAATTAAAACAATGCAAAAAAATAGAACATTTTTGAAAAATAAGAAAGAAAACTAATGTGCACAAAAAAATAAATAAAAGTCAATTGTAATTTATGCGCGCCTTTAAGATAAGCATGCAAAAAGTATTTGTCAAAAAGAAAAATCGCACAGAAAATGTTTGCAAAAAAAAATGATGATACAAATAGTTGACACTGATGTTTAAAAGAATCTAAAATAAAAATATGCTCATCCATTGCTTATATATTTTTATATTTTAAATTAATCAACTTGAATTCGAAAGTGGTTTAACTATTTTTTAATTGAATAAAATATGAGATCTTAAGTACATTTTGGGTATTTTTAACTGTAGTTAACAGAATAAAAGGGGGTAAAAAAAAGACAACAAATATGCAACAAATAAATGTTACCAAATGCAAGATAAGTTACTCTTCTACCTATATGGATAAGTTTATTTTCATCTTTTGGTTCAAAACAAATCTAGTACTTAGTTCATCTGAAAATAAAAATGATTCAACTTTAAAGCAGTGGGAAGATGTCTGTTAATTACTTTAAAAAAAAAAAAACAACAAATAAATAAAGGAATAAGGGAAAAGGAATACTGAGTCTTGTAACTGTATTTCCAGTAATTACTGCTTTCCAACAACTATGGAAGGCAGTAATTACTGCTTTCCAACAACTATGGAAGGCAGTAATTACTGCTTTCCAACAACTATGGAAGGCAGTAATTACTGGGGATACAGTTACAGGACTCAGCATTCCTATTCTGTCATCGTTTATCACCTGAAGAAGGCCAGAGGATAAGTTGGCCGAAATGTGATGAAACAAAAACTATGAAGATGAGGATAATAGTCTGCAAAAAAATAAATACTTGAATTGTGAAGTCTCGTCTCAAAGAATTAAAAAATAAAATAAAATGATATATAATACCTTGGAAGACTCTTTTTTCTACTTAAGATATATACTAAACATCGATTGTGGATGTGAACTTAGTACAATCACAAGGATGAAGGCAGCAGAGTGAAATTTCATGAGTTATTACCTTTGTTAACATCACAAGAAGTTGTATAGCAGCTGTTTTTGAGGAGCATGATGTTATATTGCCATCGATGTTGGGCCCTCACCCAATCCTCTCTTATTTGACTACAGTGGCATGACAGATCCATGCAATGTGAAATCTGACCAAATCCCACACATTAGGTTGGAGGATTAGCTGAGAGCATTACACTTGCCCAGCATAGAGGTTATCCTAAGAATGGATTGATTACACTAGTATGATCATGCGGAGTATTTATTCTCCTGAATGAACTTATAGTTTTCTGCAGCAATGAACTACTGTAGTTTTCTTCTTCGTCTCCTTTGGTCTTCTCTGTTGACTCAAGAAAATAATCTGTATGTATGAAACAAATTGCCTTCTTAAAAACAAGCTCCCCCCTTCTTCAAATGCCTTTAATTTGCATATGAACAGCGAGGATTTACATTATTTTCATGTGACTGTTGAGCATAAAATCAGCTGGAGATCACCATTTTGTTTTTTCTATTTTTTTTAAGTAGCTGGGCTTTACAAAATACATAGCTATGCAGGTGTTTCTCAGGTAAGTCATTTTCACAATCACTGCAATTTTCTCTACAGAACTGCTTCAGAAGTATCTCCGGTCAAATAAAACATGAAAAGAAGTGATTGGACAAGACCATATAGAGTGAAATTTGGAGAGATTTGACCTGCTGAACTGTAAGGACTGAAGAGTGAGCTTGCAAAATACTAAAAACAATATTCAGATCTAAAGACAAATAAAAAGTATCATTAAAAGGAGAGAATAACCAGAAAAGGTCTTTTCATGCTATTACCATATTCTTGACCTCTTTTATAAGTAAAATATTTCAAAGTGTCATAATCTCATTCTGATTGAGTCTACTGGATGTAAACATCCAACATTTGAATGAGCTTAGTCTAACACAATTCTACTCAATATTTTACATTTTATTCAGTTGACATTCAACATGTTTTAGTTCTCAGTCTCAGATTCAGACAAGATTTGAGCAGCAAGCAAAAGAATTTTGGTTATCATGATCATCATGATCATTCTCCTCAACATATTCGGTTTAGTGTTTGTTTTACATGCTGGCATGTGTTGAAAAATCTCCAAAAGTGAATTTACTACTGAAGACAAACAAGTCACTAATAAAATTAGAATCCAGGACAAGTTCTGTTCTTTTCCCCAGCTTCAGAAACCTTTGGATCTGAATATTGTTTGTTATTCAGATACCACTTCTTCTAGTTTGGAGGATGGATCTTCACAGGGTGGTTTTATTATCCTTGTTTGTGGCAAGATGAACAAAATGGCTTCTATATGCAGGTCATCAAAAACATTTGACTTTAACATTGGCCTCAGAGACTCATTGTGCTTAATGAAGCAGCTAATATTGATAGCCACTGTTCTTCAAGAGATATTCAGATCATTTAGATTGCCTAGAATTCTTTGTAAAACAGACTTTAAAATAATCAAATCTTGTGAGTGATTGATGTCTGAGAATTGATGTGTCCAGAGTGAAGGAGTAGATGTAAACTGGATAGAATCAGAGGCTGAGAACAAATCACTGATTGTCTGAGGTGGATGGAAACCTCTTCTGAAATTCTGAAAGATTTGTTGTAATGATGACTTGTTTTACTTTCGTTTTCATGGAACTATAGACTTCACAAGACAACACTAGTAATGTTATTTCTTTTGTATTGAGATATTGAGTTCTATTTCTTTATGATAAGTACTTAGAGCGATCTCTCCCTTGTTTGTTGTGGTTATTGACTGAGAAAACAAAGATTGTGATTTGTACAAATAGATGGCATGTCCATGACTAAATTTATATACCATCAAAATCTCTTGTTTTGCACACATTTCTATATACTATCCAGATTTAATTGTGTCCAAGTACCATGAAAATTTAAGTTGTACCCAACTCTTTTTCCATAAACTCGGCAGGGGAACTTTTCTCTTTTGAGGGGCTTCTCAGCACAACAATCATTGATCATCACTTCGTTCTTGCTTACATTCTGTAGTTTGATATGCAAGTTACTGCATATCAAAGTCTACATGCCAAAATGATGTAATAAAAGACCTAAAATCAAGATAGCAGTGAACGAGTGTGGAGAACCGGACTGAACGGATCGGAGATTATAACAGAGGTCGAATGCTGACAAGAGTTTAGTTTGATTTGGTTACAAGTTATTTCAGGGGAAAACTTTGAAAATTAAGTGTCGAGAGAATTGGAATATTACATGATATGCGTCAAATTTTAAAAACTCCGGTAGAATTCGGTGGATTTTCTTTTTTAATTGTCGTCGTGACTCATGAAGTGAACGTGTTGGAATACGATTCGGTCAAATGTTGGAGTCACATTCAGAAGTCAACAAGAAAATTCACCTGCTATGGATAATTTAAAATGCATCCATGGTTATTTAAACATTGAATCGGTAGTTATTTTCATAAAAATATAAAATGTTTAATAGCATTTAAACAAAACGTGCTTTAAATATTTCAGTACACTTCGAGCAGAAGTTAAACAATTATTTGTTAACATACAATTATTTGTTTGGATGTTGAATGTGCATTTGAAAGTCAAAGTGAAATTTGTCATGCCGTGAATAATTTATATACGTATTCAAAAGCGAGACTTTGCGAAAATTTGATGCTATGAAGAAATTAAATATGCATTCAAAGCTCGTTGCTGATAATTTTTCAGGCTATGGAGAATTTTTTTTATGCGCATGCAAATCAAATGTTGAAAATTTGCTGTTTAAATCGCAATTTGAGTGGCGGACTCTGAAATTCGGGTTGTGTTTGAAAAGAAAAAAAATGTCGCTTTTAAATGAGCTATTTTAATGAAAGTACAATTTGAGTCAGATTTTTCTTTTTTTTTTTTTTTAAAAAAAAATAATTTTCAAATGAGAAATTCGGTGTGCTTAGCCAGTTAGTGAGGGCTAATTGCATGTCTAGCAGGGGTCCAATTGACCAGGGTATAGACTAGCAGGGGTCTAATTAGCTAAGTTAGAGACTAACAGGGTTCCGATTGATTAGGGTAGAGACTAGCAGGGATCCGATTGGCTAGGGTAGAGACTAGGAGGGGTCCAGTTGGCTAGGGTAAAAACTAACAGAGGTCCGATTGACTAGGGTAGAGACAGTTAGTGAGGGCTAGCTGCATGTCTAGTAGGGGTTCAATTGACCAGGGTAGAGACTAGCAGGGGTCTGATTGGCTAGGTTAGACTAGCAGGGGTCCGATTGGCTAGGTTAGACTAGCAGGGTCCGATTGGCTAGGGTAGAGACTAACAGGAGTCCAATTGGCTAGGGGAGAGACTAACAGGGGTCCGATTGGCTAGGGTAGAGACTAGCAAGTGACTGATTGGCTAGGGTAGAGACTAGCAGGGGTCTGATTGGCTAGGTTAGACTAGCAGGGGTCCGATTGGCTAGGGTAGAGACTAACAGGAGTCCAATTGGCTAGGGGAGAGACTAGCAAGGGACTGATTGGCTAGGGTAGAGATTAGCAGGAGTCCAGTTGGCTAGGGTAGAGACTAACAGGGGTCTGATTGACTAGAGTAAAGACTAACAGGGGTCAAGTTGGCTAGGTAGAGATTAGCAAGCGACCGATTGGCTAGGGTAGAGACTAGCGGGGGACTGATTGGCTAGGGTAGAGACTAGCAGGGGACCGAGTGGCTGAGCTGATCTTTAAGGATCGTGGGGGGGGGGTAGCTTGATATGCAAACAAATTACTGCATATCAAAATCTACACACCAAAATGACTTAATAAAAATCCTGAAATCAAGATGGCGCCACGTCAAGTTTGGAGAATCGGACTGAATCGATCAGAGATTATAATAGCGGTCAAATGCTGACAAGAGTCCAGTTTGATTTGATTACACATTCACTCTTCAACCTTTACTTTTTTCTTTCAGAATTTCTATGAAAGTTTTCTTTCTAATTTCTTATTGCATTTTATCTTTCAGATTTTAAAGTTGTTGATGTTTATTAAATAGTTCAATGGTTGCATGAGATAATGAATCCAAACATCTCTTCTGCGAAAGCTTTCAAAATATGGAACAGTGAGAGAACAACAAAAAAACCTGTTGTTGCCAATAATTTACAAGACTTGGTTGCTAAAGGTAATTCTTTATTTTTTTCTTAATTTTGTTTGATCAGATTAATTCTATGAGCTGAAAGTTTTTCACAAAAGTGTGATTTTTCCCGTTGATACTCTTAGTCATAACCAGAGTTCATAAAGGCTTTAAGATGGCTCAAAAAAAAAAAGTTGTACTTTGGGGGTTCATATGGAAATCTGTAAAACATAATGTAATAAAACGTCTTTAATATTTTTCCAAATACAAGAAATTGTTAGCATGAGCAGAGCCTTATCAATAAAGTATTCTTCTGCTGAACTCTTTAATTTAGTTATTCTTGATAAGAAAAGACAACAGTAACATAACAAGAAATAATAATCAATGCAGAAATTATGCACTGCTCAACAAATACCCATAAAACTACCAATAATAATTGGTTAATAATATAATAATACCAATAAATACCTACATATAAATACACATATATCCACTCAATAAAATTAATGTAATGATATGTATAACAATTCTATTTTAAATATATATTAATAATATAAAAAGAATATGTAATTGGTATAATGCACAGTATTAACTTTACTCCAATGCTTGTTTCTTTGATTAATATGTATTATAGAGCCAGGCTGTCAAATGTACAATCACAGCATATATGGCACTCAATCTTCACTATTTCTGAGTTCATGTGGGCAAATATTTTTTATCATTTTCATGCTCTGTATGTCATAAGATTTTAATCCACTGCAAATGTATTTTTATGTGCAAATTGTGCTTATGTTAATAAAAATTTATTAGTAATATTTCATTAAAAAATATATATACATATATTACGGCCACAGATGATAAAATAGTTCTCAGTGAGTCCACAAGAAAAGTAAGTTTAGAAACCCCTGCTCTAGGTGCTTTCTATGCAATAAAATTCTTTTTAAGCTGGAAAACTCAGGATATGTAGCAAGAATGAGTGGAATAAATAGGTTATACAAAAATAAAATTTTTACTTTAAAATTAATGTTAAGAAATTAGTGTCAAGAAAGTAATGTAAGAAAGTGTTCGACTGAGCTTCAATCTATGGTCCCCCCTCGCCAAACTTTCACAAGAAACACTCGTCTAGCTGTAAACACTATCAATAATTCCCCCCACTCTTTATCTATGCCTAAACCTAAATGTAGATTCCATGAACAAAGCTTCTTTCTTAGAACTGCACGCCTGTGGAATTGTCTTCCGTTTTCCTGCTTTCCGGCTGACTACAATATGGTTGTGTTCAAGTCTAATGTAAATAAGTTCTTGATGAGCCGTTCCATATAAGTTATCAAATTTACCAAATTTTCATTACTAATGATTACTATATTGTCCAATTTCTACTGTACACTCTTTAACCCTTATCCTTGAGTGGCCTATTGGCCTTGATAATGTGGTGATGCCTATGTAAAAAAAAAAAAAAAAAAAAAAAAAAGGAAGTGTGTGCCAAAAAGAGCAGTCAGCTTTTGATTTTTTCACTGTAAAAGTGAACAGACATGTTTTTGAAGGTCTTTTTCCCTACCCTTTTAATGAAAACTGGAGTAACGTTAATACTGTACATTATACCAATACTATATACTCTAACGGAACTAGTAGTTGGGGTCTGGTACCAGCTTTGTAGACACATTGGGTAGCATTATTTCCAATTTTTTTTTTTTTTTTTTTTGCAGGGAGGTTAAAACTTGGTTTAACAGATGAAACCGAAATCCGTTTAGTTTTGGAAACTGATGGAACCGATGTCGATGATGAAGATTATTTTGCTCTATTGCCAAATGATACTGTTTTTGTTTTACTTGAATCAGATGAGCACTGGCATTCGGCTGCACCAGGTAAGTCATACGTCCACACAATTTAAACATATAAGATACTAGCTGGTGCCCTTTTGTACTTTTTCACAAATGGTCATATCAAATAATTTATCTCAGTTTATTTTTAAGATTTTTTTCAGCAATTTTAGCAGATTTTTTTAGATAATTATGTGTTTTTTATAACTTACTACTTGGACTTCATGTTGTTGGTAAAACAAAATTTGTTAACTGTCCTGAAAAGTTAGAATAGTCCAGAAATGGTGGATCATTTCACATAATATTTATATATGAAACTGATCCCCGATTTAAAAAATTTTTTTTTTCTTTGTGATACTATGAAGGTGACCCATGAATCACTAAGTGCTGAAGGAGAACAATAGATAGGAAGTAGCAAACAATGAATCTGTAGGTATTTTTAGATCGAGCCTTTTAGATTTGACAATGACAATAGAAACCTACAGATAAAGCAGAGAAAGGTAGCTTCCGGTAGCCGGAGTAGGGGGCGACTTCAGATACTGAGACAGAGAGTCAGTTGACAACTAGATGCCATTCACGACAGATGGGAATTGATTGCGACAATGGTTAGACAGTTTTTAGAGTTTACTGTGAAACAGAAATAGAGAGACAAATTGCGACTGACAGACAAACGTAACGTCGATAGAATGGGGAGAAGACACACACACACTCACAAATCCAATCGTCAAATATATGTGAAACATTGGCGTTTGTATTTTTCCTTTCTTTGTTCCATGACTTATATTATTTCTACTTTGTGAAACCACGTGTGTTCCCCTCGACAGTCGCCAGCGAAAAATGATGATCCGGCCATAAGAAACACAGTGAACGAAAAATCGACAACACACAACGTTGGGAGTTGGCGGTCTGTCGGGGCCGCACACATCTGATCATATCTTTCTGCCAACGTTTTTAAAGGTACGAACACTTTGAAAACAAAAAATAATCTTTTGGTAGTGGGAGGGGGTAGCAGAGATAGTTAATCTACAAATTCAATATAACATTAATCGATACATATTTTACATGCAATTTACCTTATTGTACTACTTTTGAATGCCTAATTGGGGATGGGAGTTGTGCAGTATTATTGTTGTAATGGCTAGTCGTTATCTTCATATTTTTTTGCTTTTTACATTTAAGAAAAATAAAAGTTTTTTTCAATTTTAATTAAAAAATTATTTGTTATATTATAAAATTTCTACTTCATATATTCTTTTGAATGAGATTGGTTTCAACATTCTTAAATAAATATAAATTAATTATCTCCCTTGGCATGACAATTTGCCACCTCAAAGCAAAAATAGGCCTGAGTTGGAATACCCATCCTGGAAGGAATTAATAAAATAAACTTATTGATATGGTAAAAAGTGTGTACAAACATAAATTATGTAACAAAAATCATGGGCTTATAAAATTTTAAATTCATTAAATTATGCTCGCAATAACATTTTTTGCAGGTATATATAATACAAATGTTGAGTTTGCTAATGATAGAGGTAATATCTAGGAGGATGGTCCCTTGACAACTGAATAAATACTATACTAATTCCTTGTCCAAGTAATGCTTAGGAGCATGGTCACCTGAATAATAACAGAATAGATACTACACTTCGCCTACCTCAAAAAGTAGGTGGTAATGCTTTTTTTTTTTTATTACATTTTCACCTCAAACAAGGCACATTGCCACTTTGATGTAGGGGGCTACTATCAGTGACATAAGCTACAGGGGTACTATGTGGGGAGTTGGGCAGCAAGCTGTCGGTTCACGTTACACTTGAACTTCTGCATGTCAGTACAGTTGGGGAAGCAAGGACCTGGAAGGGAATTCCAAAGTCTAGCGGTTCTGGGGAAGAAGCTACTGAAATAGAAGACTCTCTTAAATCTAGAGATCTCTACTGTGAAGGGGTGGGATTTAGCTGTTTGTCGGAGTACTTACATTGAGGGGGCACAAGTGCTTGCAGTTCGTCAGAGCATTCACCATTGAAATACTTGTAGAACAGGCAGAGGGATGCAACATTTCGTTGATGGGACAGAGGTTGAAACTTAGATGAAAGTTCAGGACCTGTCAGATTGGCGACTCTCTTTTGAACCTTGTCGAGGAGCGAGAGACTAGTGGCAGATGCACCAGCCAAAATATGACAACAATACTCCATATATGGGCGAATGGTAGCCTTATAGAGATACAGGATACTTTAGGGTGTTAGTAGCTTTCTAGCACGGTAGAGAGAAACTACCTTCTTTGCAGCGGTTCTGGCAATACTCTCAATGTCATTTTTCCAACTCATGTTTCCTGTGAACGTTAGGCCGAAGAGCCTAAAAGATGTACTTACAGATAAAGATTCATTGGCTATTGCTATTGGTGGTAGAGAAGGTTTCTTGTAATTATTGAAGGAAACAAGTTTAGTCTTAGCAGCATTGAATGTGACCATCCATTTCTGTCCTCATTCCACTACAGATCGGAGGTCATCCTTTAGTGTTTTTGCCATTTCTTTTGATATGTGTTCATTTGTTTTCCTGTCATGTCTGTTATAGAGCGTGGTGTCATCAGCATATATACCATCTCACAGACAATTTTGTCAGGGATGTCATTTATGAATATTAGGAATAATAGAGGTCCAGGAATAGACCCTTAAGGCACTCCCACATTTATATCATATTGTTTGGATGTACGACCGTCGAGGACAACCTGGATTTTTCTCTTATCTAAGAAGGATTTAATTATGTTATGTATTCTTCCAGTGATACCATATGATCTGATTTTCCTGAGAAGACCTTCATGCCATACCCTGTCAAAAGCCTTAGATATATCTAGAGCTACCGCTCTACCCTCCCCCGCTTTGTCAAGTGAATGGTATATACGCTCTGAGATTACAGTTAGGATGTCTGCTGTGGAACGGGCTTGCCTAAATCCATATTGTTGGTCAGTCAGAAGTTTAGCATCTGTAAGGTGATGGACTAGAGCTTGGTTAATTATGGTCTCAAATATTTTGGCGAAGAGTGGGGGGGGGGGCGATAATTTACTGGGTCAGTTCTTTCGCCAGAATTCTTGAAAACTGGTACTACAGAAGCAGTTTTCCAGCAGGCAGGAAAGCAAGATTCATTAAAGCATTTGTTGTAAAGTTTGGAGAGAACTGGAGCTACTTCAGCTGAGCACTTTTTTAATAGCACAGCCGGGATGAGATCAGGTCCATATGCTTTTGAAGTGTCATGGTTTTATGATAGCATGCACCTGAGCAGGGGTGATTTTTAGATAGAGTAGCGTGGCGTCTGTCCACAAAGGAAGGTCAGGGAGGGGGTGGTTAGCAGGGTTTTATGTGGAGTTGGAGACAAACTGGCTGGCAAGCATGTTAGCCTTCTCAGTTGCAGAGTAAACAACCTCATGATTATTGGATAGTGGGGGAATTGTTGATTGACCATTATTTACTACATTGTTGTAGATTTTCCAGAAGTCATGAGTTCCTAATTTCTGTGCTTCAATGCGTTTTTTGGTGGTTTCTGTAAATTCTTTCTTAGCTATCGCTATTTCTTTCTTACAGTTATTTCTGGCTTCTATATACTTCTGTCTGTTTGAGCTGGACTTATGTCAGTTAAATCTGTGGTATGTGTGCTGCCTTTGCGCTATGGCAGCTGTACAAATAGAAGTAAACCATTGGGGAGAGTGGGGCTTGCTATAAAATTTGCACGTGGGAACATGTGCTTTGATTGCCATTTTGAAGCATTCAGTGGTCTCATTTGCACAATGTTCAGCAGGAAGTGAAAAGATATTTTGGCATGGGGCGTCTCTGATGAGGTCCCTTATGGCTTCCCAGTCTGCCTTTTTATAATATCTCGTTGTTTTGAGTAATGGCTCTTCAGTTTTGGCTCTAGAGTTTAGGGTGATTTCAACCATTACCACTGTATGATCTGCGTTCCCAAGTGGGCTGTGGGCTTTCGTTACACAGTCATTGGGAACTGTGGGCAGAAACAGATCTAGAAGTGATGCATGTTGTTCTTGCTGGTCTGGGAAACAGGTTGGAAACGTAACCATTTGTGATAGGGAATGAGATATAGAGAAGCTATGTGTTGTGGTACCAGCTGCGTCTGTGTAAGTAGAAAATCCATGCCAGTTGCTGTGGTGGATATTGAAGTCACCAAATACATGCACTAGTGTCGAGGGAAAGTGCTGTATCTATGCTGTCAGAGATTTTATTATGGTGCAGTCCTGGATCGAGAGAGAGCGTTAGAGAAAATAAAAGTAGCTAATGTTATGTTGCATGTTAAGTCTAAAGCACATAAAGGCTTGATCGTCCGCTTCTAGTTTAGTTTTTCTAGTCAAGGGGAGGGTGTTTCGAATATAGACTCCAAGCCCGTGCATATGTCTGTCAGAGTCCTTACAGCAGAGTGGGAGATATCCGGGCATGTTAAAGTAATTAGAGGGGATGGAGGAGTGTAGCTTAGTCTCACTTAGTGCTAAGATATCCAGGGTGTTTATTAGGAGAAATGCTTCAACATCATTTAAATTAGTTCTAAGTCCACGGATGTTCGTAAATGCAAGCCTCAAGGGAGGTTGGTTTTGTTTGAGTTTTGGCCTGGTTTTAGCGTAATTGAAATTTTGATATTTTGATTTCAATAATTTCATTTGTTATTTTGATTTCAATTTTCATATTTTGGTAATGCTTGGGAGGGTAGTATCATAACAACAGAATCCCCATCCCCAATTAAGCATTTAAAAGTAGTACAGTAGTACATTATTAATCTTGGGAGGATGGTCTCTTGACAACAAAACAGATACTAAACTAAGATCCACAAAAAGGAGAAGGTAATTGTTGGGGGAATGCTTAGAATCATAGAACAGATACTGCACTACTCTTCTCCTCCCCTCAAATTGAAGCTTAAAACCTAGTACAATTAGTAGAAATAATAGTATAGTTTTGGCTTCAGACAGATCCCAAATCTCCATTTGTAATAGATATAACCTCTGACCTTCTTCAGATGCATCTTTTCCAACTCTGAACTAGTAAGGAATTTCGAATTGTATCCTTTATTTAATCCAGAGAAATAGATTGTTCTCAATATGTCAGCAATGACCGGGTAGTAATAATGTTAACATAAAATAATGAACATTTCTACCTGATAATAGCTGATGGAAGAAGAACAATTTACCTCCATGGACTAAATTATGAGTTCAGTTCTAAATTCCATGTAAGTTTTTGAGTTCAAAAAGATGAATCTGAAGATCAAACATTATATAGGATGAAACATTGTCAAAATAATCTCAATAATATATATTTATTTGATAAGAAAATTTCAAATTTAACATCATAGACATATTTTAAGTGATTGAAAATTTGAGAAAATTAAGTTTGAGCCTCAATAACATTTTTCTTTTTAATATATTATTGTTAAAAGCAACTCTATATCATTTTAGGGGCAAATGTAACTTTTGACTAAATAAAAGGTAGTATGGAAATAGCCTCAATTCAATAAATTCAGCAAAAAATAAAACCAGCATGGCTCAGTTGCCATGTATGGAAACTATAGTAGAAATTTATGCAAAAGTGAATACAGTGGCCCATCACCTGTCCAGTGGTGCATTTATTACATATTTTGGAGTTTTTGAAAAAGAAGGTGAATTGATTATAGTCAGCTAACATGCTTCCTAATTTTTTGTGTGTAGGGCTACTGAGAGTGGTGATACGGCAGATCACTTCCTCCGCTTTTATTATGTATTGGATATGTTTTTTATGATGTTTGAAATTTTGATATTTTGATTTCAATATTTTCATTTGTTATTTTGATTTCAATTTTCATATTTTCATAAACATATATTTATTATATAATTCCATTAAAAAATTTATTTTTAAAATTAAAAAAAATTTATTTTTATAATTTTATAAACAGATTTCAAATAAGATAAAAACTTTTATTTTTTAATTTTGTCATTAAAAGTACAAATAAAGACATTGTGTCATTTTTATCTGTATAATTTCATTCATTTTTATTGTATACTTTTGTTAATAATGTCCTTTTCTTATATTATTTTCTTATATTTTATTTCAATAAATTGCTTCACAATAGAAATACTGAAAAATAATTAATGTGAAGGAACTAATTTGTCTTGTGACCACTTCCTGTAGTGCTGCACAGAAAATTAGGAAATATATTAACTGAATATAACTGGTGAATTTAAAAATTTAAATTCCCTAGGTACAGTGCACTCAATAATATCACTCGACAAGCCCAAGACGGTATTGGCTTCTCATTGATCCTTGCATCAGTTAGCCTCAACAGAGGAGATAGCAGTGTTTCCCTTTGTAAATGACAAGTTATGGGATGTAATTTATATCAACATTTTTGCACCCTCATCAACGACAGCAGTAAGCCTTGGACATGTCAATAGAGAATCAAAATATGCTGTTTGTGTTTCAGCTGATCAGCAGAGTGATAGACCTCTCCATGCGTGACTCCGTCAACAGCCTTGGTCTGTTAATGATGCACAGCACCAGAGAACATCATGAATCAACTTTGTTTTACAAGCGCTTCATCATCACTATTCTGTTCTCAGCAATAAACTTCCTAATACTTGCATATTGGTTTTGGAAAAAGATTTTTTATTAATTTGCCTCTCCATTAATCAAATGAACAATAAAACATTATTAAACGGAAATTTTAATATTTCTAATTTATTTTCATATTTCTAAAATCCTTTTTTGTTTTTAGATTCACTGAAAGAAATGAAAGAGATCGTTAAGCGTAACGTAAGAGAAAACAATGCATCCACTTCACCAACTTTACCAATCGCTTCAGCCACCCCAATCGTTCCAGCCACCCCAATTGCTCCAGCTACTCCCACGACGGTTGCTGTTGGTGGGGGCAACAGTGTATCCTCTGATTCCTTCCAGCTTGCAGATGATGCCTATGCACAAAAGAATGGTATCAATATTGCTGATTTTAAAAAGGACGCTTACCAGTGGAACGAGCAATCAACGCGTATATTTATTGAACTCTACAAGCATCACCATGAACTTTTTATGCAACCAAATATAAAAAAGAAAAATCTCTGGGAAGAAATATCGAAAAAAATGCTCGACTACGATTATGAAATCAGCGCCAGACAATGTGAGAACAAATGGAAATCATTAAAACTTTCATTTAAAAAAGTCGAAGAATACAACAGGCAGTCTGGTCTGAAACGTAAGTGCAGCTTCTACGATGAGATTTCTGAAATTCTTGGACAATCAAATGTGATCTCAATCAGCCTATCGAGTACGTCACCAGCATGTATGCCTGAGGTGACAGACAGTTCTCCAGAGAAAACACGTAGGTTTAAATCAAAGAGACCACGCACTGAATGTACAGCAGCAGACATTTTGAATTGGCTAAAAGCAAACAAAGAGGAGGAGAAGCGACAGCTTGAAGAAGATCGGCTTGAGATGCGACGAATGCATGAGGAAAAAATGAAGGCGTTTTACGGCTTTCTTGATGTATTGAAAAAGTGGAAAAATTAAGAAAGAAAAAGTGAATGTTTTAAAAAATAAATGTTGATTCTGTTTTTTTTCTCTTTAATTTGTGTGCATGTGGGATTGGTATGTGTAAATATTTGTTGAAAAAACAAAAGTTTATTTTTAAACATATTTGTTTTTTCATCTTACTCCATGCACGCTTCTACAGATAATATATATTGTACTTGTAGTCATTTATCCACAAAGAAAAAAATGCAGTTTAAACCCTAAGGATACTGACTAAATGTGCATATTACAAACTTAGAATTTGTATAAGCCAACTAACTGCTGAAAAATTAATGAATACAAAAGGGGAATTAATTATATTAGTAGTAAAAGAAACAGGAGATCTTATCTTACATCATAAAATAAAAAGTGATTTTTTGTTTTGTTTTTTAGATTTTTTGAAGGAAATGAATATATATATATATATATATATATATATAATCTTGATGCCGATGCCTCCGTTCAGTCTCGAAAAACAAAGAATACCCTCTGTAGGGGCAGCTGCACGTGTAATGTGTAAGTGTGAAGCAAGGGTTGTGTAATTACCAACCACCCTTCTCCTGAATTGGCAGTGTTTGAGTCCAGTGGCAGGAAGACGACCAGGATGACTGGAAACAATGCCGAGATAAGCAGAAAGCACATACATCACCTGGAAGTTCCAAAGGGTCACCCATTTAGTACTGACCAGGTTTAACGTTGCTTAATTTTAGTGATCCAGTGGGAACTAGTGTGTCAACGTGATTATGCCATACATATATATAGGTATATACTAACTGTATATACCCAGCATTGCTCAGTCGAAACATATTGCTGGGTGGAGGGATTATTATTTAAGATACACCGAATATTTTAACTTGTTATGAAAACTGACCACATGTTAAATTTAGGGAAGCATAAAACACATCCATCTTGGCTTATGAAAATCAAACATGAGGTAACTCTCATAGCTTAAAGGGAAAATAACTCTCATAGCTTAAATAAATATACTTCTCGTTTTGAACGCAACTGTTGTCAGCTATTAATAAACGAAAATATATTAAATTAAATATAAATTAAATTAAAAATGAATTAAATAAATCAGCTTTATAACAACAAACAATAACATGGAACTAATTATTAAAATAGACTTTTAATGTAATATGCAAATGAGGTTACTCCTTGATTGTAGATTTCTTTTGAATAAATAGTATTACAATAGAATTCATGCTTGAATAAAAGTTTGTATAAGTACGTTTACAATATGAAAATCAATTTATGAAAAAGTGTACTATTTTGTACATATTAATTAAATTGTGAACAAACAAACAGGAACACGACTTTATTAGTACAGGTATTGCATAATTTTCTCCATTTATACAAACATTATTGGCCTGATATATGCATACATATTTCACCTGTGATTTTTTTCAAAATCCAATACAACCAAGCCTCTGATCTCAGCTAGTTTAAAAACAGTTCAGACTAGAGACCTGATAATTTTTTTTTTATTTTTATTACAATTTCATCCCAAACAAGGCACATTGCCACTTTGCTGTAGGAGGTTACTATCAGGGACATAAGCTACAGGGGTACTATGTGCGGAGTTGGGCAGCAAGATGTCAGTTCACGTTACACTTGAACTTCTGCATGTCAGTACAGTTGGGGAAGCAGGAACTCTGAAGGGAATTTCAAAGTCCAACGGTTCTGTGGAAGAAACTACTGAAGTAGAAGGCGCTCTTACATCTAGGGATCTCAACTGCGAAGGGGTGCGATTTTGCTGCTTGTCGGGTTTGTTAGGGATACTTATGCTGAGGGGATACGAGTGCTTGCAGTCCGTCAGAGCATTCACCATTGAAATACTTGTAGAACAGGCAGAGGGATGCTACATTACGTCAATGGGACAGAGGCTGAAGCTTAGATAACAGTTCAGGACCTATTAGGTTGGCGACTTGAATCCTGTCTAGGAGTGAGAGACTGGCAGATGCACCAGGCCAAATATGACAACAATACTCCATACATGGTGCGAATGGTGGCCTTATACAGGTACAGGATACATTCGGGCGTTAGTAGCTTTCTGGCACGGTAGAGAGAAACTACCTTTTTCGCAACGTTTCTGGCAATGCTCTCAATGTCATTTTTCCAACTCATGTTTCCTGTGAACGTTAGGCCGAGGAGTTTAAAGGATGTGCTTTCAGATAAAGAGCCTTTGGGCATTGCTATTGGTGGTAGAGAAGGTTTCTTGTAGTTATTGAAGGAAATAAGTTTAGTCTTAGCAGCATTGAATGTGACCATCCATTTTTGTCCCCATTCCACTACAGATCGGAGGTTATCCTCTAGTGTTTTTGCCATTTCTCTAGATATGTGTTCATTTGTTTTCCTGTCGTGTCTGTTATAGAGAGTGGTGCCATCAGCATATATACCATCTCACAGACATTTTTGTCAGGGATGTCATTTATGAATATTAGAAATAATAGAGGTCCAAGGATAGACCCCTGAGGCACTCCCGCATTTATATCATATTGTTTGGATGTACGACCATCGATGACAACCTGGATTTTTCTCTTATCTAAGAAGGATTTAATTATGTTATGTATTCTTCCAGTGATACCGTATGATCTGATTTTCCTGGGAAAATCTTCGTGCCATACCCTGTCAAAAGCCTTAGATATATCTAGAGCTACCACTCTACCCTCCCCCGCTTTGTCAAGTGAATGGTATATATGCTCAGAGATTACAGTTAGGATATCTGAATTTCAAAAGAAATTACAGCGTGTGTGTGCGTGTGCGTCAACAATATTAAATATTTAATACTTTACTGTATTAATTTGTATACTTGTTGAAACAAAAGCACTTCTCTTTTTTTTTTTCAAAACATAACATTTAATTATCAGTGCTATTTTAGAAAAGCTTTTAATTTGTAAATATATCCAGAAATATGTTAAATAAAATAAATAAATCATCTTAAAACCAAGTTATATTTAATAGAACTTACACAGACAATGACATCATTAGAAATTTTCATTCTTGAAGTATGCCTTACTAAAGGAAATATCGAGCTGGATATTGTATGTAATCAATGAAATAGACTGGGTTTTCAATTTTTCTTTGCAGAAATGATAATTTAAATAAATGACTAGCTAGTCAGAATCAAATATCGATTTTACAGATGCATTATTGTACTGGTATAACATGGAAAATCTAACCAGCTAAATGTTATATAAAATAAAATATGCATCAAGTACACTTGAAAGCCAAATCACAACGTAATATTAGAAAAATAAACAAATATTTTACTTGTTTGAAATTTATCACAAATATATTTCAGAGGTATACTCCATCTTCATTGTGTTGTTATGTTTCTTTTTTTTTCCTTTTCTTCTTCCTTGCCATGTTGTAAATTTGGAGAAAGAAGTCTGTATAGAGCCACGCGTTGTATCTGACGGTTGTATTTTGAAATGTTTGAACTGTGCGTAGGTAACGCGAGAATAACGTCAAGAATAAAATAAAATACGCAAATTTTATATGTTAGCTATATTGGATAAATGTTGCTTTTTAAAAGATACTGTTTTGTGGAGGTAAATACCATATTATATAAATAGTTAATAATTATCTATGGGGTTGGGACATAAAATATCCAAAGATGAAAATGAGACTAACATGATCCTGTTGGGCTTTTTTTACTCTACTGCATTAAATTTAATTTATATATACTTATTGAAACAAATTTACTTATTGCCAGAATAGGAGACAATAATAGATTGAATGTTATTTTCTTGTGTTTTTTTTTTTTTCTTATCCTCAAAAGAAATTATATATAAGTAACAACAGCAATGTTCTAGAAATTTTTTCATTGATCAAGAAATTAAAGTTGTTATAAATTAATAAAAAAAATTTAATTTAATACATGTGTACTTATTTAAATGAAGCCGCTCTATATTTTATTGTTTTAAATATGAATTAGTATGGTAGAGTGGATGGCTTATTTATGAGTGAAATGTATGTGTCTTTTTTTTCTCATCACAAAAGACTATGATAGTCAGCTGCAATAGATTTTTTTTTTTAAGAAACAAAAGTGGTATAATGAATGTAAAAAATTATTTTTTTCTGATCAGTTTCGACTTATTCAGGTCAAGAGTCATTTAAGGATAAGAGTTAATGATGCAGAATGATTGTCAGCTGAGAAATGAGAAACACTATGGAAGTTTTAACATAATTCAAAAGTATTAACTGTGTTTGATTACTTAGTTGTTTTCAAATTCAATAAACCATCCACTAAGTTGTAATCAACAGGTAAGCAGCCCTATGGTAATATGATCCACAGGTGGGATTTTATACCTGCATATTTAAAGAAATATATCATTCTTTTCTTTTTTTACATAATTATTGTGTGTTTTTAAATGCAAATTGCTAAATCCGAGGGATATGCTGAACTAAATTTATTTTTGTTTTACAAAACAGAAAATGATCGTAGTTTTAAAAGAAGGTGGGGGGGGGTGCTTACAAATGAATGTGGTTAAAGTAAATGTAAAAGCTTTAAATTTATGTGTGGTTTCTTAAATGAAGCCACCATTTAATTTTTTTTTTTAATATTAACTTTTTAGTTATAAATGTAATATTCAAAATTATATTTAACAGATGAGGATTAATAATTTGAATTATTCAGACTACTGTTCTGATCTTGATTGTTTTGTCAATGTAACTTTCAACCTTCTTCAGGTGTCTTAAGCAAATTAAAGACATATAAGAAATGAATTTTAATTAATTTAAGTTTATTTAAACAAAGCCCATTGTTTATTTTTTTAATAGTTTCTTTTTTTTTTTTTTGGTTTTAAATAAAAAATTTTAAAAAACTGAGCAGTGTAAAACAAAGTAAACTTTTCATTAAAGTTTTCTATGAGTTTCAGAGCTTTTAATTTGTAAATATATACAGAAATAAAAGTTAAAATAAATAGACATCATCTTGAAATAAAGTAGTATTTAAGAGTACTTACACAGACAACAGATTATTTATATTATTAGAACTTTTTCTATTGGTCAGAAATGATAATTTCATTGGCTAATGAACAGATATGAGTAACCAATGAAAAAGACTGGTGTGTATCTTGAAGTGTGGTTTAGGAAATTTCAAATTGGGTATATTATGTAATCAATGAAATAGATTGGATTTTCCACTTCTGTTTGATAATTTACATAAATGATTGGCTAGTTAGAATTAAATATTGATTTGACAAATGCATTGCTATCTAGCATGGAAATCTGACCAACTTAATTATAAATATTCTTCTGATTTCACTTTCTTTGGAGTATTATAGAAGAGCATATCATAGGCATAATCTATTATATGAACAATTACAATGTTTCAACTTTGCATTAATTCTGATCCATAGTCATTAGACACCTATTAAGCAAGATTCCATAAATTTCAATTTCTTCTTAAAACGTCTTGAATTTGAGACATTTTTTTTTTTTTTGAATCGGAATCATGCAATGGATTGTGATCAAAATTGGAATAAGGATTCTAGAGATAAGGTTTAGCATCGTTTTTCTTTGTCACTCCAGACAAAGCATGGAGCCACCTGATGTAAGGAGCTAACAAGAACAAAAGTTGATTATCACAAAGATAGGAGATGCCTATTGGCATTGAAAAGATCAAGTCTTCAGATATGAGAAAAACAGTCATCAGGAAGAGAGTTTCACTAGACCTTAGTTTTTGGAAAGAAGCTAATGGAATAGGAAATTGTATTACAATGATGTATCAAAACAATGAATGAATGAAGACAACTAGTCAAACAAGCTGAAACAAAGGAAGCAGGAAATAGATCAAGTAATTCCAA
This sequence comes from Euprymna scolopes, assembly GCF_053919585.1. Taxonomy (NCBI): domain Eukaryota; kingdom Metazoa; phylum Mollusca; class Cephalopoda; order Sepiida; family Sepiolidae; genus Euprymna; species Euprymna scolopes. The sequence goes on along the minus strand of NC_136512.1, from coordinate 54,487,198 downwards.
AGAACACATGCCATAAGAGTATTTATAGAAAAGACTGAGATTGGTAACATCATCTCAGAAAGAGTGGAGCCAATCAAATTGCAGATACATTTCTGCATCTTATCAAGAACCCTCAAAATGGGAGAGAGATACACCAGCTCAAATATCTCAACAATATTCCATACATAATCTGATCAAAGATTTGTAGACATGGAGAATAGCCTTAAGTGTGAGAAAGTGACCTACTCGAGGAATTAATTTTATCCATCCTGGGATCAGTATTCTTATAAATTTGTAAACATTCACCTGGCAAGTTGCATGTTAGCAATGCATGCATATAACAGTCATGCTGTGAGTGAGAGGTGTATGATCAAGAGAAGGAAACCACACAAAAAATGTCTGGAGGTTTTCGGCTATACAGAATTTGATTCCTCCTTGGAAAAATTAACATCTCTTTAAATGAGGGTTCATGCTGAGAGATAAAGCCTAAAAAAAATGTAATATTCTTCCAGATATGAAATTCCCTGCTGTGATTATAATTCACTTGAGGTTTTCCAAAGATCATGTTCAAATAGATATGGAACCCTCTAAACAGTAGGTCTTTTATCCATAGATTGGCAACAGATTATCCATTTCAAGTGGATATCTGGAGGTTCCTTCTGGTGTAGTAACAGATGTATCTCTATACATCCCAGCAGAAGTAGTTAATTGACTATCTGGGCATTTAAGAGTTGGTTGGTTTTTGGCGATTCTCGGAAACAAGTGCTTTGTTTGTATTTGGTTAAATTTGTGTGTTGATTTGGTTGGGTTATGAATTCTCATTTACAAGTTTATTGATCAGTAGAAGAAAATGAGTATCATTGTGACTTCCAAAAAAACAAATTTTTGACCTGATGTTAGAATCTAGCAACAACTTTGGACCAGCACAACAAGTGGACCATCATAACCTATGCAGTAAATGCACACAAATCACATTGACAAAGTAACATATTATCTATACTCCTATAAATTTGTCTTTTTTTTTGTGTATTGATATTCATATTTGTTGTGTCGTAACACAATAGTAAAAGAAGAAAATCAAGTCGAGGTTGGTTTAACAAATGAAATGCATTAACATCACAGTTGATTTCCGTTTTCTTTTTGACCTCCTATTCTCAGGAGCTGTCTCTGGTATGGGCACCTGAAAAGTATCAAACATTGTGTCCATGATGTCCTCCTCAGGCAATCTGGTCACCTCACTGTTCGAGTATCTTTTCCGCATTTGGTTAGTGTGACGTTTGTGCACGAAATCTGGTCCCTTAATCATATAGACCATGTTGCCTATTTGTTTTTCAACAATACCGGACTCTTAGAAAGTCCTATTATTTTTGTGAATATTGTAGAAGACTCTTTCGCCAACTTTATACCATTTTTTTTGTTATCAATTTTTTGAGGTTTGGCCTATCCTGGTTTGGTAACAACTTGTGAAAAATCGATCTAACCTTGCATCCGAACATGATCTCAGCAGCTGTCTTCGACATTTCGATGTTTGCATTCGACGTGACCCTGTAAACCTGGAAAAACTGTTGGATTGACTTATCCATTGGTGATCTTCTAGCTTTTTTCAGGGCTCTCTTGAATGTGTCAACAAACCTCTCCGCTTGCCCATTACTTCTCAGATGGTATGGGGGAATGGTTATATGCTCAATTAGATGATCCTCACAAAAATGTTTAAATTTAGAGGACGTGAATTGTGTTCCATTGTCTGTAACAATGCAGTCTACTACTCCAAACCTAGTGAATAGTTCATACAGGAAGTTAACAGTTGCCTCGGATGTGAAGTTCTTGCATTTTAGTACTTCCGGACACTTAGATAGGCTGTCTACAACAATGAGATAATAGAACCCCTCTAGCGGTCCCACAAAGTCTAGTGAATTCTCGACCAGAGTCAATCCGGTTTTGCCCACGATCCGTATTGAGTCGTAAGAGTTTTCATAGCTAATGCGCATCCTCTACATTCCCTGGCTTTTTCTTCTATATTCTTATCCATGTTTGGCCAAAAAAAGAAAGAGCGCATAAGGCTTTTCATTCTTGATATGCCTGGATGTCCTACATGGAATTCCTTGAGCATTCTTTTCTGTAGTATTGCAGGAATTACCACCCTGTTACTGTATAACAGAACGTTATCGGAAATTAAATAGATTCCCTCATCCAGTTGGTTATTGTTGATTTTTTCTTTTGTGCTTTTAATAAATTCGTCTACCTCTGTCTTACTCTTAATCTCATCAAGCGTTACTGGAAGTTCTCTTATCATGTCACATAAAGTATTTTTTGCCTCAACTTCTGCTTGAATAGCTGTTATTACCATATCCTCCAATGATTCTGTCTGCTTAAGTATTAACCTTGATAACCTGTCTGCATGAGCAAGTTTTTTAGATGGTACATACTCCATTTGAAAATTGTAGTTCAGAAGCATGGTACCCCATCTTTTGAGTCTATTCGCTGTATGTTGTGGTAGTCCCTTTTTCGATTCGAAAATCATTAATAATGGTTTATGATCTGTTTGTAACAGAAATTGCCTACCATGCAGGAAACAATGAAATTTCTTTACCGCGAATATAATGGCTAGTGCTTCTTTCTCAATTTGCAAGTAATTTTTTTCAGCTGGCAAAAGTGTCCAGGATGCATGGGATATGGGTTTTACTTTTCCATCATCCATGTGTAATATGCATGCTCCTATGTCATAGGCACTGGCATCGCTTGCAACTACAGTATTACGCTTGGGATTATAGTGTGCCAGAAACAAGTCAGACAATATATCTTTAATTTCCTGAAATGCTTCTTCGCACTCTTGTGTCCAGACCCATTTTTGATCCTTCCTTAACAGTTTATTTAAGGGTGATCTTACTTTATGCATATTTGGCATGAATATATTGTAGTAATTCGCCAACCATAAAAAACTTTGTAGAGACGCAATATTTTCTGGAGTAGGCATGTCTCTTATTGCACTCGATCTATCTGGCCTTCTTCCTTGTTCATCGATGATTTGCCCCAAGTATTTTATTGTCCTCATAAGAAACGTACATTTTTCCTGTTTTAGTTTAAATCCGTAATCCTGGATCCTTTCGAATACTTAGTTTACATGATCCTTGTGTTGTTCTTTGCTAGCACTGTTTATGTACTGTAATCCGATACAAAAATATCTTCATATCTCCTATAGAAATGGGCAAAAGTTACATCTTCTGGGTTATACTTGAAGTTTTTAATGGCATTCCACATAGCTGTCTGCGAGAATGCATTATGATTCTCGATTGCTTTCATTAACTGTGTTACTTCCAGAATTTTCCTTTGTTCTTCCTGTGTTTTCATCAAGATTTTTTTTTAAATGTTTCTGTTGTTGCAACATCTCTTTTTTAAATTTCTCTTCACTTTCAAGTTGTCTTTGTTGCAAAGTTTTGTTCTGCTTGACATTTTTTACATTTCTTCTCACTTTGAAGTTGTCTTTGCTGCAAGGTGAGATTTTGTTCTGTTTGAAATTTGAATAATTGCAAAAAGACTCTGAACTCGGCGTCCATCGTAATGAATTCAATTTACGAAACACAATTTACACTTGAAATAAAAAAAAATCAGTTTTCCCAATATTATTTCGTGGGCAAAAAGTCCATCCAAGCTTACTTCAGTTCTTTTGTTTGAAGCATAACAGTTAAGAAAAGAGTACTTTTTGTTGTACGCGATATTTCTTGTAAGAAATAAAGTCTGTCAAAATAACATTTGTCAAAAAAAAATCTTTTTTTCTTTTTACTTTTACGTGGTTTTACATAACAAACAATAAAATCCTTCACTTTTTAGCGCTTTTTTGTATGGGAAAATCATTTATTTTATTTTTAACCTCTGTGTTTTGCACAATATGACCTGATTTATTTAACAGATTTTTTATAAACACTAATGCTTATGGATATATATTCTTTCTTTCTTTCACAATCCGTTTCACCTTCTCTTGTCAAATTTGATGGTCGTTTTACTAATAAATAGTCAACATGTTTGTTCCAATATCAGAAATAAGACTCGAATTCGTGGTAGTTAATCTGAACAAGTCATTTGAAGAAAAAGACTCTTACCTTGAAAAAAACTGGTTTCTTGTGCAAAAAAATCAACAGTGAACCTTTTTTTTTTCTTGTTTTTTTAAACACTCGTGTCAGTCTGTTCAATTATTTTAATAATTGACCATATTATTCATGTTCTCTCGCTGTAGCACGTCTTTAGTCTTTTGGGTTTTTCTTAACATCGTCACATTACTATTGTAGTAATTAATTTGCTGTTAATCCTTACACATCCAAATATCTGTTTGAAATGACGAAGGTGTTTTGCTGTAAAAATCTTGTGAATTCTTGTATTTCAATCACTTTTGGTGATTGTTTGCAGTGATATCGTTTCGATTCCGTCGTCGCCAATCTGTTGTGTCGTAACACAATAGTAAAAGAAGAAAATCAAGTCGAGGTTGGTTTAACAAACGAAGTGTATTGACATCACAGGTACAAAGGTAGGAATACGGGTATAACTGACTAGCGCTCAGCTAGGCAGTGGAGTACTGTCACTCCTTCTCACTGGTGTAGACATTACTGGCACTATATATATATATAGTGAGAACCCATGTAATTTCCCTTATGCATAGAAAGGCCGGTATAACAATATTAAAAACCTTTTTTTTATTTATTTAAAAAGAAAATACAACTTTGTTACATATGGATCATAGAATTGCATTCATCTGCACAAGATCTAGCTAATTTGCATATTCTTTTAAACATTCATTTTAATTAATTCCCTATTAGTTTTTCGGTTTTCTTATGGGATGATCATTTTTAGTCAACTATTACGTGTAATTATATTCATGCAGATATTTTATATGATTTATACTTGCGTGATATTATAATTATAAGCATAATTACACGTAATAGTTTAAAGATGATCATCCCATAAGAAAACCGAAAAACTAATAGGGAATTAATTAAAATGAATGTTTAAAAGAATATGCAAATTAGCTGGATCTTTTGCAGATGAATGCAATTCCACAACTCATATGCAACAAAGTTGTATTTTATTTTGAAATAAATAGAAAAAGGGTTTTTAATATGAATATCAATACACAAAAGAACCGAAATTTATAGGAGTATTTATGAATGCATATATATATATTCGTTTAAACCCATGCAAATCTTTACATTTAGGTTTAAGCCAGGGAAAATCGGTGCAAAAGTGTGAAAATTAAAGAAGTAGAATTTGCCAGGTGAAGGTTGAACGATGGCATTACGAATATGCATGTAATAACTATTGGTTCATGTTTTAACTTTTAGCCTTGCAGCAAACATGTCTTCATAGCTCAGGCATTAACATCAAAGGAAAAAGTAAATCTTAAATTAAATGTTTTGGTTTCAATTCTCGGTGGTGGCACATGAGTCATTTTTTTTATAACTTTTTAAATCATTACTATATATTGCATCCAAGATACACACACACACACACACACACACACACAAAATCTGCATTGATAAAAATATCAGATTTAAGCATATTTTACGACTGGGCAATACTGAGCAGCTTGCTAGTTTCTATATATTTTCAATATTTACTTCAACAGTACTCATTAAATAGTGGAGCTTAGTAATAGTTGTGTTAGCATGATTATTTCTTCTACATATAGAAGGATCAGATAGATGAAATTCAGGTAACCCCAATGGACATAGTAATGTATATTTTTTAAATAAAATAAAAATATTAATTTTTATAAAATCTGTGATTGAACTCTTTGATTTTTTTTCTTCTAACTTGTGATACATACATTTGTATATCAGTGGTGAATCTAAGTCATCTATTTATCAGGTAAACAAAATATACGTAAATTGAAAATTCTTGTTGCAACACTTTTTATATTTGTTTATTTTACTTTTTATTTTCCTATCTTCCTTAATCGTAATGGAGCTAAAATCTAATCTAGCTTGATTAGGCATGTTATTTTTATTTTATTCTTTACTTTCTTGGTTTCTTTTTTATTATGAACATCTGTATGCTTTGAAAGTCATGCCAGAAATTAAGAGTATCATGAATTGTTCACACATCGATAAAATGAAATTACAAACTCATGTTTGAAACATCTTTAGCTATTTGATGATGCATCAGGAAGAATGTCAGATTGAAGAAAGCTTTTTAGTAGATTGTGGTTAAAACAATCAAGTGTTAACTATTCTACACTTGTTCTGATGCTGTGCTTATAAGTAACAGTTTCCAGGGTTAAATTCAACACACTGCTGCTAAAGACTTGCTACTTCAAAACTTGACGCTCTGCTGTCAAAAATTCAACTCCAAAACTCAATATTCCGTTGTCAAAAACTCAACTCCAAAACTCAATATTCCGTTGTCAAGAACTCAACTCCAAAACTCAATATTCCGCTGTCAAAAACTCAACTCCAAAACTCAATATTCCGCTGTGAAAAACTCAACTCCAAAACACAACGCACTTCTAACAAAACTTGCTACTCCACCATTCAAATACAAAATAAACCTGGTCTCTGAAAAATCAAGCTTTTTATTTCAAACCAGAAGTATCTCATTTGCAGGTGACAATATTGCAAGCATATAAAGAGAAAAGGTTGCCATTTTTATTTTCATTCATTTTGACTGCACAGGTTTCTATAGGCTGCACAAAAACAGGTTTGTACCAATTTTTAAGGCATTTAATCACAAAAAAGTAACTTATCTTGCCTCTGGTAGCATTTCAGACCACATGCCCCCTCTTCTCCTATCATTAAAGATCATTTTACATTATATAATCCTGTATGCAGATTGACTCAATACAGTCTCTCTGCAGTCTGTGCATTGCCACTGGTTTACCTCCATAGGTTCATTGTCTACATGCATTACACACCTTACATCAGAAGCATTCCATCTACAATCAGGTTTTTAGGGGATTGTACCCCAGTAATCACTCCTCTTCCTCATTGCATGTTCGGTGGTTTCACCACAACCTCTTCTACTATTTGGATTCTGGAGGGTCTTTGCTCATCACTTTCTGGGAATGTATTTCTTGGGTTCCTCCATTCATAATTAAAAACAGATCTATGTGGGACTGTATCCTCCCTCTGTTCGACCTTGGGAGCCATGTTGTACCAGTATGTGTCCTCTTCAGGTGATATACTTCCTCTCTCAGTTATCGTTTTTCCATCATCTAATGATGTTGCACTTTATTTCATTTCCTCCAGGCCTATAGGCTACCCTGAAATAGTGTGTTATATAGCTAACTTTATCCAATTCTTCAAAGTTCCAATTTCCTCAGGATTATCTAGATTTGGGGCGGGATCAATTAATTGATATTAAACGCAATTCTTACCACTTTTTGAACTTCTTCCCATTTTATGTGGATCAACTTTCTGCACCAAATATAATGTTCTTTCCACTTCCATGTGGTGCATGGCATGCAACTCTTCTAGTTCACCAATTCCTAGAAAGCATAATGGGACCTCTTTCTCAACTAACCACTATTTTTTTTTCTTCATGTTGATGTATCCATTTTGTTTGTCTCTGAAGGCACAAACATTGCCTTTATTTGCACTTCAAATTCAGATACTAACTCTTCGAGCATCCCTAATCTCCATTTTACAATAATTTCTCCCGCATTCTTTATTCATATTCTCCCACTTTCTTCCATACCCTAGCTGAATCGGTTTTTATTTTTATTTCTTTCAACCTCCATTTTGTAATTAAATTGATGCCTTTAAGAACAGCATCTAATTCAGCCATGTTAATATGATTATAGTTATTCTTTTCCTCAACCATGCCAAATCTCCACAACCATGCCTGTTCCAATACTGCTTGCATCACACCACACCAACCCTATTTCTGTTTTAAGTATGTGCCAAGTTCCAGTAACAGGATCAATTTTTTTTTCTACACTAGCTAAAATTTTCGGTGTTACTTTGGCAGTTTTGCTATCAACTTTGCCCTCATAGTTCATTCCACTTGCTTTTCTGTTAACATAATTGCATGCTAGTCGTAACCATCCAGCAACTGGATAGTGTCCTAACAATTTGCTACAGATAGGAAATAATTCCCATCTACTAATTTTTTCCTTCTATCTCTGAGATTTCATTATCAAAATTAGCTCTTCCATTCTTTTTTTTTTCATTAGCTTAAGGCCCAGTGCTATTCCTCTGTTCAGAGATTCTGGTGATTTTGTTACCAGCCAAATCCTTTCAAATGTTCCACAACTTCTTTTGTTTCATCCACTTATATCATCGATGTACAAATTTGTTCTGCTTCCTTTCTTCAACACTGTTTTCAAAACAGTTGCCATAATCTTTGGTACAACATTCAGTCTGAATCCAAGCCATGTTAAGCAATAAGTTTTTCCTTAATAGCAAACCAATTGGTACTGCTGCAATTCCTTTGCCACATCTAGCTGTAAGTAGGTAGATTTAGGCCCACAACTGCAGTTTCTCCCACCAACCATCTCCATTTCCTCATCTTTTCTTCACATGCATCTATTATATTGCTCCCTGTATAGCACGCCACAAAACGGTTCAGTTCATAGAAGTCTAATACTGGCCTGATTTTCCCTATTTGTGACTTGGAACATTATTATCAATGGGAAAGCACCTTTTCCTTCTCCCTTCAATGGTAAAAGAATACCTTCTGCGATCCACATTTCCACTGCTTTCTCAAACTCAGGTTTTTTTCACTTTCTAGGGAATTCTTACAATACGTCACTCTATACTGTAACACTGGAGGCTCTCCCTTCCATTTCCATTTTACTGTCCATTTCTCTCCATCAAAATTTGCCTCAAAGTCTTTATCCTCAATTTTTCAAACATTTGACTGATGATCATCTACAGCACTGTGTACATCTCCAAACTTTACCTCAGCTTTCTTTATAGTTACACCTCCCATCTCATTAATACATCCATTTCAATCATGATTTCAATCCTGTCAATGATGTAATTCATTAATATTACCTCCACTTTTACTCATACTCCATGTACTTTGATCTTCACTTGCCAGGCTCCTTTACATTTTATGTCTTTTACATCAACTGCTTTCACAGTGCCACTCCTACTGCATCCACTCATGAGTATAGAATTGATGAAAATAGTGGTGCACCCAGTTTCAAAAAGTGCAGTCATTACCATATTGTTTACCACCACTTCTAGTATTGGAAGAGGCTAGTACAGCACTTTTATTCTATTGCCATGGTAGCTACTGGCTCAGAAGCTCCCCCTTGCTCATTTCCCAGACTCTGAAAATAATATCTTGCAATGTGACCAAAATTTCCACTATTGTAACACATTACTCTAGGTACCTCCTTACAATCTTTTATAAACTGCAGTCTTTGACATCTGAAAAACTGAATGCTTGTTGATTCCTTATTTCTCTGTGCATTGTTTTGTCCACTTGCTGCCACTCTCAAATTCTTTTGCTGACTAAAAGTCGTGCAGTTAATATTAGTTTGATAATGTCCATTCTCTCTATGTGAGGTAACTGTTGTAGTCCTACAGATACATCATCTGGGAATCCCGTAATGAAAACAAGTTTGGCTGTATGATCCAGCCTATCCTTAGGTATCCTGTTAGCCCAGCCAATCTTTTGATTGTATTTGCATAAAGAATAATATAATCATATTAACATGGCTGAATTAGATGCTGTTCTTTTGTTGATCAACTCATGAGAAGTCGTAACAGCGGTCCTCCAAACACGTAGCTAAAAATCCAACAATCATCAAAGGTCGCAATCCTACTTCTCAACTCAGGCTGCTTTTATACAGCATCCAACTCCAAAATCAACTCAGTCTCTGAAAAATCAGTTTTTTTTATTTCAAACTGGAAGCATCTAATTTGTATATTAGGTGACAACATTGCAAGCATATAAAGAGAAAAGATGCCTTTTTTTCTTCTTTATTCTTTTTGACTGCACAGAACCTTACAGGTTGCACAAAAACAGGTTTATAGCAATTTTTAAAGCATTTAATCACAGGAGAGTTGCTAATCTTGCTTTTGGTAGCATTTCAGACCACATAGAGTTAGCCATGTCTATATGTATCTGATTGGAATTGAATATTGAATAAGGAAAGGGTGTGCATTCACTCACACACACACGCTCGCACACAAATAAACAAAGATTTATCCATTTCAATTTCTCCGCGCATTTTGCACAAAAATAAGTTCTTCTAGAAACAGTACAATTTCAAATACGCCCACACACTTTTTCTCACGTGACACAAGCGACCAATGAGAAAATTTAGAAGATTGTCTTTTTAATGCTTTTTCAAAAACCAAAATATCAGCAGTAGCAATCTTGTTTTGGATCCGGTCCAAAATGTATAAAAATGCACCAAACATTCTTTTTTTCCCAGTCTTCTTCCCTTCTTCTTGCTTCGAAGTCACACAAGAACATACCTCTCGTTTTCATAACATCGTCGCTGTTAAAGCCCTCAACACCATGATTACTCACGCCACGCGGACACTCAGAAATCACAATTATGCACACATTCGCACATTTTCTAATTAATAACAACAAATTACTTTCCTCACGAATTACTTACCTCATGAGACTTTTGAATAAGGCAAACTTTGCCAATTAAAACACAAACCTTGAAATAATCTCATTATTTTCACACAGGACTTTTACCTTCTAACCTGATTCATTCCACGAAGGACTTCATCTAACATTCTAATCATAACGACTTCGAAAGAACTTGCACCGATCGGACCTTTGCTTATTCACCTTATTGTTTTTGTTGAAAAATAAATGCGGTGCATTTTAAATCAGAAGGAGGTGTCATTTTGTTTTATCGTTTTTTTTATTATTTTGTTTGGGGCAAAGAGATTTAATTTTACTTAAACTTCTTTTCCCCTACAAATTGATGACACCCGACCATGAAATGAAACACGCACTTCCTTCTGCAGCCCTGCAAATTGTTGAACCAGGACCGCAGACATCCGTCTACAACGACTCCTTGTCTGCGCAAAGATCAGAGACCGGCAATTTAAAGGCTTCCAAATCGTTTTCGGGACTAAATCAAACGAAACAAGAGCATGGATTCGTCACATTCAGAAATATCTCCAGCCACCCTATTGTTAAACATCCCGGTATTTAACCCAGCCAACATCAAATCCTGGTTCATCCAAATCCAAGCTTTATTCGATGTGAAGCGGATAACGTCGTAAAGGACACGATGCACTTACCTGGTCGAGAAATTACCTACCGACACCGTGAAGTAGGATTTACTCAAAACTATACCAGAAGAAAACCCTTACAACCGGCTGAAGGAAGCAATTCTAAAACGAACTGGCTTATCGAATGAGTCGATGCTATGCAACCTCTTTACTCAGGTCGAACCTGGAGATCACACTCTATCGCAGTTGTTACGTCACATGCGCACCCTTTTGGAAGATAACAAGATGTCGGAGAACATCATGAGGAGTTTGTGGCTGGATAATCTACCAGCATCAACAGTGCAAAATCCTCGCATCAACAGCAGAAGGAACAGAACTTGACAAACTGGCGGAAATAGCAGACCGGATTCATGAGAACATCCGGACACGCTGAGTAAACTCGGTACAACAATAGCCGATGCAACGAAGATACAAAGAGCTAGCTGAGCTAAAAGCAACAGGATTTACTGAAGGCAGATCGCCAATGCTCACATCACAACAGGTCGCCCTATAGACGAAGGAGTACCAGCAGAAGTTGAAACATGGAACGTGACAGAGTGTGTGGACACCATTCTACCATAGTAGATTCGGCAGTAATGCGCAACGCTGTACCCACCCTTGTTCTTTCAGTAACAGAATGAAACAGGAAAACAAGGATGCCAGCCAGTAAAGATGACGACTGTCGCTGGACCCGCTGTAAAAGGTTGTCTATTCTGTATCCGTGACAGCACCCATAGATATAATTTTCTAATAGACACTGGCGCCAAAATAAGCGTAATCCCACCACTGACCAGTCAGAAGATTATGACCCAATCATATCACTTGCGAGCAGCAAACGGTACCAAGATATCCACATTCGGGGATAAATCACTGACCATCAACATCGGCTTGAGGCGAACTTTCACGTGGATTTTTACCATAGCCGACGTAACAACGCCCATAATGGCAAAATTCAACTTGTCTGTGGACATGACCAACCACTCATTAACAGACAACCAAACGAAATTAGTTGTCAGAGGAGTCTCCACTTGATACCAGTCAACAGGTATCAGCTCAGCCCTACCTGAGGACCCATCTATCCGTCGATTACTCCAAAAGTATCTGCAACTGTCTCAGCCATTCAGGGATGATCAAGCATAGTGTGACATGATGCGGACCAAGCGATGCCGAGTGACCTTGCTAGTCGACACGAATTCAGAGAAATTCGCACGGCTGAATTCTAATGATGATGATGATGATGGTTTTATGTTGTTTAAACAGAAATGTCTATGGGATTTTGTCAGAGACAGAAAAAAAACAAATAATTGTTCTTATCTTATTGTTGGAAATCCATTAATAACAAAAAGGTTGTTTTGGGCCCTCTGTTGAGCGATATGAAGAAATCCAGATTCTTAAACTGACAGCTTGGGGTGGGAATCGGGGGTGAGGGGGTCGCCGCCAGGCATTGTCAACCTGGGAGTGACTAATAGCTCCTAATAAGGAACACCTTAGTGCAATGAGGGTTAAAAATGGGGATAGATAAAGCCGAAAGGAGGAGTAGAAATCAGGGAAACAGAGAGAGGGAGAGGAAAGGAAAGAAAGACAGAATAACTCCAAAAAGGTGGACGGAGGAATTACTGATTTGATAAAAACAAAACACTTGGCTAATTGGTGTCTCTTTTCGCTGATCCCTTGCCGTGGACTGACGGTAGATGAAGAACGGAGAATTTGGAAAAAGAAACAAAACTGCCAGCCCCCTAAGTTGCATGACTAGGCCAGTGTGGAACTATTATTTGTAAAATCAAAGACAATAATCAATTCTATGTTAAAAAAATCAATTAAGTTTTGACTTTCTTTTCTTTGATTGGAACACCGTTGTGAATGCAATATATTTCTCCGATAGCCCAGATGACGGTTGGAAGCTGATTTGAAAGCAGAACCGGAAGGAGACTGACGATGACCCGAAGACGAATTCGACCACTAGACGAAACCACGGGTGGCGCCACAGGTATCGGCTACAGGTGCATTTCAATCACGAGCCTATGCACCTGAGCTGAGCTGCACGGAGGCGTTACAATAGTGCTAAACACTACATTAAAATGACTGGACAACCAGTCCACGCTACCTCCAGACGTTTAAAATCGGATAAATACCGAATAACGGAGGAAGAATTTCAGCACATGCTACAACAGGGAATTATCCGACCCTCGAAAAGTGCATGGTCTTCTCCTTTACTGTTAAATGGTAATAAGAACGAAGGAACACAGGATTTTTTAGGAAACAAGCATGTATTCACATATATTACAGGCAAAGCAAGTTGAGCAATACCATTCCTCAGCAGTAGGACGTCACCAGAGGAAGTGATGTCATGAGATAGTCCATTAATCCCATGGAGGGGCGTCTCCAACACCCCTCTTCCAAGCTTTTTGTTTGTAAAAACTCTCAGTGCCTCTTCCTTTTAGGGTTTACCATCAATGGCTCGGTAAACTTTCTCTTACAGAATGACTATTGTAGTTCAGGTGTAGGGTGAGGAGATTCAAGATCAAATGTTTCGAAGACAGTGTCTATCGGCTCATATTCCAATGATGGACTGTCTCTGGTTTCAACTGATCGGCATGTTCTTAGTTGGTTCTGGTGACGTTTGTGGATATATGTTGGTCCTTGGATGATAAATACCATGTCACCAACTCTCTTAGTAATTGTACCCACCTCTCAGAATGATGTGTTGTTTTTATAACTTTTGAAAAATACTCTTTCACCTGGTATGAAACGTTTACTGGATATATAAGTGGTCACTACTGGCCTTGACTGTTTGGGTAAGAGCTTGTCAAAAACGGATCTCACTTTCCGCGCAAACATCGTTTCTGCAGGTGAAACTGCTCTTGGTGTGTTCGGGTTGGGTGTAATCCTATACACGTGTAGAAATTGTTGAAGTGCTTCATTCATCTGTTGAGGTCCCTTGAGCCTTCTTCAGTGCTCTTTTAAGAGTGTTCATGAAGCGTTCTGCTTGCCCATTCAACCACGAATGGTATTGGGGAGTGGTGATATGATTAATTTGGAACGTATCACAAAACTTTTGATTCAGCAGACATAAACTGGGTTCCATTATCACTTACGATGCAATCGACTACACCGAAACGTGCGAATAGTTCATGTAAGAAATTTATAGTCGTTCCAGTTGTCGGTCTTCTGCACCTCGATACCTCAGGCCACTTGGTGAAACTATCGACTACGATTAAGTAATAATTGTCCTCAAGCAGACCTGCAAAATCAATGTGCATCCTAGATCATGGCTGGTCAGTCTTCGGCCAAGGTTTAAATGTAATCAGTGGTGATTTAGCTGCATGGGCACAGCCTGTGCATGAGTCTATCCTCTCATTGCTGTCCTTGTCCATTTTAGGCCAGTAGACATAGCTCCTCATCAAACTCTTCATACAATTTTTTCCAGGATGTCCTGTGTGAAAATCCCGTAGAATTCGTTTTTGGGGACATTTGAGAATCACCACTCTCTTGCCATATAGTAAAACCTCATCGCAAAGCGAAAATACTTCCAGAACATCGCCCTTTGTGGCGATCTTATTTTTTATGTCACAGATGAAGTCATCCTTGTCTGCTTCCCTTTTAATCTCCGGTAGACACCGGGAGTTCTCTGATTGTGTTGCCCATTATCGTTTTTATTTTTCCGGCCGTCCGAAGAGTGTCAATGATGGAATCTTCAAATGGATCCCGTATCAGCCTAGATAGGCTATCTGCATGGCAAATTTGTTTTGAAGACAAGTACTCCAGGGTGAAATCATAATTCAGTCTATTAGCCATATATGTCGGTAAGACTTTTTTGGAACCAAAAATTGTGAGTAACGGCTTATGATCCGTCTGCAATGTAAATTTTCTGCCGTGTTATTACCTATGAAACTTTGTCATAGCGAATATAATACTCAAGGCTTCTTTTTCAATTTGAGAGTACTGTCTTTCGGCCTTTAGTAGCATTCTAGATGCATGTGCGATCGATATCCTGGTACCGCCATGCATTATATGAAGTATGCAAGCTCCCACACCAAATAAGCTTGCGTTACACACTACTATTATTCTCAACCTTGGATTATAGTGTGTAAAAAAAAAAGATCTGAAATTAACGTCTCTTTGATCTTCTCAAACGCATTCTGGCGTCCAGTCCCAAGTTTTCTCTTTCTTCAGCAGTTCATTTAGTGGGATGCACAAATCATGCATATTCTTGATGAAAACTTGGTAGAAATTAGTCAGGCCTAGAAAACTTTGTAGTGCTTGCATGTTATTGGGAGACGGCATGTTCTTTATGGCTTCCGCCCTCTCAGGATCGGGGTGTTTACCATCTTCATCAATAATGTGACCGAAGTAACGTATTTCCTTCATCAGGAAGTCACACTTTGCTTCTTTTACTTTCAGACTGAAACTTTGAATTCTTTCCAAAACTTCATGTTTTCGGTGCTCATCTGTGAATTTACTGGCTATGACAATATCATCCAAGTAGGCGCAAGCGAAATAGAGGCTACGGGGATCTGCAAATATGCGTCGCTCAAATCCACCTTAGAAAATAATTTATCACCGTTTAATTTGTTGAATAT
Source organism: Euprymna scolopes (assembly GCF_053919585.1). Taxonomy (NCBI): domain Eukaryota; kingdom Metazoa; phylum Mollusca; class Cephalopoda; order Sepiida; family Sepiolidae; genus Euprymna; species Euprymna scolopes. Next base: position 54,471,462 of record NC_136512.1, on the reverse strand, counting down.
CTCCTCTGGTGTGGGGGAGTGAATAGTGGTAATCTTTGAGGGCTGCATTCAGACCCGTGGAGAAATCCGCACATACATGAATCTGGTTTGTTTTTTTGGTCACATATACGGTAGGAGCTGCACAATCACTGCTGCTTACTTTTGATAGTATTCTGGCCTCTTCTAGCCGATCCAATTCCTTGTTGATTTTCTCTGTTGCTGTAAATGGAACGTTTCGTTTACTTCTTGAAAACAGGCAAAGTGTTTTCTTTTAGTTCGAATCTTGTTATAGCCTTTGTACATTTTCCTAGTCCTAGTGAGAATACTTCTGGAAATTTCTCTTTTAACTTGTTCTTCAGTTGTTGCGCTTCTGTAGACAAGTCTTCTACCCTATGACAGAATTTATTCATAGATTGGTGCCACAATTTGAATTGCTCCATCCAGTCAGTACCGAAGTGGTTTTCGGATGTCCTATGTACATACACTTTTACTTTTTAGTAACACCATTTAAGGTCACCGGGAGTATGAGCTCTCCTTCAAATTCCACTTTATTGCCTGTTACAGCTCGAGCTGATTTGTTTGTCTTCTGTATGGTTGGTTTCCTTAGCCTTTTCCACATCTTAAGGTTAATGATGGACAGGTCTGATCCGGAATCCAATTGTAGATGCACAGTTTTATTTGTGATGTTAACTGTGACATATTTGCGCCAGTTGTTATCCGAATCCAAGTCGGATCTAGTCTGTCGGATGCTGTTCTTGACCTTGTTCTTCCTGCACTGGGTCACTTTGTGACCCTTCCTGTCACATTCATTGCAGTACTTATTTTTGTAAAAACATTGACTCGATCAATGTTTCCCGCCGCAGTGATAGCATGGGCTTGTAAGGGATCCAGGTCTTGTGACTGGGTGGTACTTATTACGTGTAACCTGAGTTTTCTTACTTCCAGCTTTGCTTTTTCGAGGTGAGTATTTTTTCCGGTCTGAAGGTCGTCCTTCTAATGAATGTTGCATCTGACTCCTCGACATGTCTTGAATTGTTCCTTACGCAGACTACCCATTGACAACCCTCAGCCAACTTCTGGAGGGTGAGGCCCTGTTCGCTCTCCAGTCTCGAGAGAACACGTTGTCTAATCTCAGCGGTTTTTGATGAGATTAGACCCTGCACACTTGAAGTGATCTGCCGATAAGTCAGATAGACGGAAATCATCGCAGTGTTTATTTACCCCGGGCGCGAAGGTTAGGTAACCATTGGTGTCGCTTTTTTGCAGGTTCAAGCACTTCCATCTTCTATGAAAGTGCATAGAATTCAGGCTGAACAGTTCAGATAAAAGTTTGACCGCTTCCAAGAATTCTAATTCACTCGTCTTCCTGAGGAGAATATAATCCACAAACTTGCTATGTTCCATGGTCCCTAATTTCCTTAAAAGTAGGCAAACTTTCTTAGCGTTGCTCCACTCTTGACAATCCACAGTGAATAGGTCCTCATATCTCCAATAGAAAGTGTAAAATGTCCCATCCAACTCCGGTTGGTAGTTGAATGTTTCTATAGCATTCCATATTGTACTTTGGGAAAAAGCAAAACTGTTGTCCCTGTGTTCCATTATAGCAAATATTTTTAACGATAACTCTTCTTGTCTCTGTTGTTGAAGTAGCATTCCCTCCTCCAATGCTTGTTGCCTCTCTTGAAATTGTAACTGGAACTGTTTATCATGTTCTTTTAAATTCTACTTAGCTTTCTGCTGCTGGTCCATTTGGGCCTTGATTAGCTGTATTAATACTGCTTTAACCTCCTCCATTTTGTAATGGCTTTTCCAAGTGCACAAAAAAAAATTATTTCCGTTTTTGACTGGAGAAGAGAGATAGAATAATAAAAAAAATTAGAAAATGTCCTTTCCTTGAGTGTGTATGAGTAGGGAGCAATGTATCCCTTGCTTCTTGGTAAAAACCTTAGAGATAACTCAATATGAGGGTGGACAAAAAAAAAAATTTTCTTTTTACTTATGAAACAAAAACAAAAAAATATATATATACTGTGATACCATAGAGTTGCAGAAGAATAAAAATACTTGTGGAACTGTCTGGCAGTTAACCAAAATGGCTGATTTTTCTTTTTTTGTGGGGGGAGGGAAGTTGTCCTTACACGGAAGAAAAAAAAGTTTTCACTTTAGAACCGACAGTTAAAAATAGAATATTTCAGAAACTTCCACTCAATGAAAAAAGGCTTTCTTTTAGTCCAAGTAAAACGAAAAGGGGGAAAAAACATTTCTCTCCCGTTAAAATATTGCATAAAGTTAGCATCAGTTGAAATGAAATGAATGGTTCTTGTCTTGAGAAGGCCTCAAGTTTTGACAAGTTTCTGGGCTTGACCTTTACTCCTGATCTTAAATGGAACAGATACATCAAATCTCTTGCCAAGGCCGCTGGAAAAATGGTGGGATTCTTCTATCGATTCAGTAGATATCTCACTGCTAATGCAATTCTCTATCTATATAAGAGTCAAGTACGTCCAAGGATGGAATACTGTTGCCACATCTGGGCAGGAGCTGCTAGAAAAGACTTATTCTGCCTTGATAGAGTTCAAAATAGACTTCGTAGCCTCATAGGAGATATCCTTTTCTCTTCCCTGCAACCTCTTTCTCACAGAAGAGATGTTGCGAGTTTGTCTCTGCTGTATCGTTATTTGCATGGAAAGTGTTCGACTGAGCTTCAGTCTATGGTCCCCCTAACCAAACTTTCACAAGAAACACTTGTCTAGCTGAAAACACTATTAATAATTCCCCTCCACTCTTTATCTGTGCCTAAACCTAAACGTAGATTCCATGAACAAAGCTTCTTTCTTAGAACTGCACACCTGTGAAATTGTTTTCTGTTTTCCTGCTTTCCAGCTGACTACAATATGGTTGTCTTCAAGTCTAACGTAAACAAGTTCTTGATTAGCCGTTCCACTTAACAATTTTACCGAATTTCCATTACTAACGATTAGTATATTGTCCAATTTCTACTGTACACTCTTTAACCCTTATCCTTGAGTGGCCTCTTGATCTTGATAAGTGGTGATGCCTATGTAAAAAAAAAGCATAAAACAAAAGCAAAAAAAAGCTTTTCACTTCATTTGAAAAATGTCCAAATTTGCATAAGAATAAACCGTAGACAGTAACAATTAGAAATTGTTCTTGCGGTGAAATTGGGTCCAAATTTTTCTTTTTTCTTCTTCTTCTTTCAATAAGCAACTAAATTAATATTTAAGCCATAACAAAATGCATTAAGAACAGTTCTTTTCAATTTAAATATAGAGATAAAAAGGTTAGTCAACTTAGTCGATAACTTTGCCATGTGTTCGTTTTTTTTCTTTTTTTTTCTTTTTAGAATTTTGTTTTTAGAACGTAATTGCCAGCCGAATTCTTAGCTTGTAAATCTGAAGTTCTTTTGAAGTCAAGTAGAATTTTTTTTGTGAAGTTCACCCATGTGAAAGTCGAATCTGTCATTGCCAGTTGTTATGGGGTTAAATGGTAATAAGAACGAAGCAACACAGAATTTTTAGGAAATGAACATGTATTCACATATATTACAGGAAAAGTGAGTTGAGCAATACCATTCCTCAATGGTAGGGCGTTTGCACACGACCCCCTAGGTCGCGTGCCAATTTCTGACTCTGGGCACCAGTACTCAATACCAGAAGTGACGTTACCAGAGAAAGTGACGTCATGAGATAGTCCATTAATCCCATGTAGGGGTCTCTCTAACACGTACACATGGTGCAGAAATCCTGGCGCCCATGAGGCCATTTCAAAAGACTGAATGCATAAACTGCACCGGACAGATACCCTATTCCTCACATCCACGATTTTGCGATCGGATTACAGAACACGACAACGTTTTTGAAGTTGGATCCAGTGAAGGTATACTATCAAGTTCCCATAGCAGAGGAGGATATCCACAAAACAGCCTTGACCACACCATTTGGACTTTACGAATTCACTCACATGCCCTTCAGACTTCAAAACGCTAGTCAAACTTTCCAATGTTTAATAGACAAGGTTTTCAGAGGATTGCCATTTATATTTGCATATGTGGATGACGTCCTGATTGCTAGTTGATAAACATAAACAGCACCTGGATCAAGCTTTCTAGAGATTATCTCACTACGGCCTAAAAGTAAACGTTGAAAAATGCATCTTTGGCAAATCAAAAGTCAACTTCCTCAGACACACGATCGACAAGGACAGAATATCACTACTACCTGAAAAAGTGAGTGCCACCGCTAATTTTCCACAGCCCACATCTGTTCGACAAGTCTGTTGATTTATAGAGATAATCAACTATTACAGGCGATTCTTATCCAACTGCTCTGAAATTCTTGCGGAACACTAGATGGACTAGCCTTAGCAGCTTTTACTCAAGCTGACTTACATAAATGACAAGGAAGATACCGGACTCATACTTACAATGGACGTATCAGACGTAGCCGTAGGGGCAGTCATACACCAGCTGACCGATGATGGGTAGACCCCTATATCATTTTTTTCGGTTAAGTTAAACAAAATGCAAAGAAAATACAGCACATTTTCGAGGGAATTATTGGCAATTTACCTGGCGATTAAACATTTCAAACACATCTTGAAAGGCAGAAATTTCATGATCGACACAGATCACAAACCGTTAACTTACGCGCTACACACATATGTAGATAAATATGGCCCACGAGAAATCAGACATCTCGATTACATTGCACAGTACTCCATGGATATAAGATACATGAAGGGCCAGAATATTGTAGCAGATGCCTTATCCAGAGCCATGACTACTTCTCTAAATTCCAGCTCGCTAAGCATGGAATTGATAGCATGAGAACAGGAATCAGACACAACGATTAAAAATGTTCAGGAAAACATATCCTTACAACTTGAAAAAATGCCCGTACTCTTCAGTACAGCGATTGTTTATTGTGACACGGCAAAGAAACAACCACAACCGTACATACAACCTAGCCCCAGACGACAAGTTTTCCAACATCTTCACAATTTATCTCACTCAGGAAAAAGAGCTACTATAAAGCTAATTACGCAACGTTTCGTGTGGCCGAATATGAACACAGACGTGCATACCTTGTACAAGATTCATAGACACATGAAATTACTACTGGGTTCCTTTAGCACATCCGATGCTAGATTCATCAACATCTACATCGATTTGGTAGGACCATTACCCACTTCAAAGGTACACACACATCCTGACTATCATCGATAGATTCAGCAGATGGCTTACTGCCATAGCTGCTAAGGATACTTCAGCTTCAACAATAGCCAGAACCATACTTTAGGACTGGATAGCCATTTTCGGAGTACCCACAGTCATTACGACAGACAGAGGTTGGCAGTTCCAATCCTTTGCAGAATTCAATCAATTACTGGGAATGGACCACATCAAGACTACGGCATATCATCCATCCTCGAATGGCTTGGTTGAACGCTTTCACAGGCAGTTAAAAACCTCCCTGGCAATGAGTCTGAACAGTACAGACTGGGCAGACAATATACTTTTGATACTATTAATGATACAAATTCTGTAAAAGAAGACTTACAAAGCACAGCGGCAGAGGTAGTTTTCGGTCTCACTTTGACTCTACCAGGTCAATATTTTGATCAACACATGGAGATCTCACCTACAACCACGTTCATAACAGAGTTGAAAGGCAAAATGTCTTGTCTAAATTTCACACCCACCAGAACAGACAGACAATCCTATATCCCAAAAAATCTTCACACCACTAAACACATATTTGTCAGGAATGACTCAGTGAAAAAGCCATTTTGTCCACATTATTCGGGTCCATACCCAGTCCTGGACAGGCAGGATAAATATTTCACTGTTTCAAAAAACGGGAAGGGACAGCATCGCGTTGGACCAACTTAAACTGACATACATAAATGAAGATTTTCAAATCATTTCCCCCACTGAAGAACCTAATGTTGTACAGAACCTAATGTTGTACAGAACGCTGACGCGACTACCAAAACAAAAAGCAGCAGGAAAGTACAAACTGGCTGAAACATTTTAAGGAATATGTTACATATTGAAAAAAAAAATAGAGAAAAACAATTTTATATTTTTTTTTCAATCTGGGGGGAGTATTTGTGCACTCACTCACACACATGCTCACACGCAAATAAACAAAAGTTTATCCATTTCAATTTCCCTGCGCATTTTGCACAAAAATAAGTTCTAGCAACGGCACAATTTCAAATGCACCCACACACTTTTTCTTACAGCAACAAAAAAAAAATGAACATATTTCTGGCGGACATAGTGGGCGACAGTATCACGTGACACAAGCGACCAATGAGAAAATTTAGTAGATTGTCTTTTTAATGCTTTTTCAAAAACCAAAATATCAGCAGTAGCAATCTTGTTTTGGATCCGGTCCAAAATGTATAAAAACGCACCAAACATTCTTTTTTTCCCAGTCTTCTTCCCTTCTTCTTGCTTCGAAGTCACACAAGAACATACCTCTCGTTTTCATAACATCGTCGCTGTTAAAGCCATCAACACCATGATTACTCACGCCACGCGGACACTCAGAAATCACAATTATGCACACATCCGCACATTTTCTAATTAATAACAAATTACTTTCCTCACGAATTACTTACCTCATGAGACTTTTGAATAAGGCAAACTTTGCCAATTAAAACACAAACCTTGAAATAATCTCATTATTTTCACACAGGATTTTTACCTTCTAACCTGATTCATTCCACGAAGGACTTCATCTAACATTCTAATCATAACGACTTCGAAAGAACTTGCACCGATCGGACCTTTGCTTATTCACCTTATTGTTTTTGTTGAAAAATAAATGCGGTGCATTTTAAATAAGAAGGAGGTGTCATTTTGTTTTATCGTTTTTTTTATTATTTTGTTTGGGGCAAAGAGATTTAATTTTACTTAAACTTCTTTTCCCCTACAAGGGTCATAATCTTCCACGGAAAATACCAACACCTCTACTAAAGTATAAATCAACTTTTTATTCAACAGAAACACTGGAATATAATGAGAGTTGTTTAATGGGTTAGCTTTTGTCAAAAAACGAAAGTAGTATCCTAGAGTTCCGTCTCGTCTAGCCGCTTTTGGTGAAGGAAGAGAACAGGATAGGACATCTTGTTGTCACAACAACTAATCAGGAACTGATTTGTCTTTTCCTGGTAACAAGGTGTGCAGTAAGCTTTGAGTGCACATGTCAGTGACGCATTAATTGCTTGTGTATCGATATACATGTTTATTCTGACCGAAGTAAAACTCAATTGTCATGTAATTGCTTTACTCAAGAAAGATAATTCTGATCCAATATTGTAATAAAAATTTTCTTTGAAAAAGCGATCATATAAGTCATTCTAGATTTTTAAAATATTATTTACGAAATTGAAGCAATAGCTACATTTAATATTAAACGAGATTGATCACGGATTCAGTTAATTTTATTTCATTCTTTTTCCCTTTCTTCTTTCTTCCTTGTTTAGTTTAATAAAGGCTGTAGATTGGGCAGTTTTATTTTTATGTTTTTTTACTTTGTTTTGTATTTTCTTCCTTTTTGATTTTGACAGAACAAAATATCTACCACAGTTTGATGAGTCAGTTTAGTTTTATTTTATTTTATTTATTCATTTTTTATTTTTTTTTTTGCTTTCTTTTTATAAACAAGATAAACGAAATGATAAGTTAAATCAGTTACTTTGTGATCCAATTGGAATCAAGAATTAAACTGAAATATTAGAAATATTTTGTTCTAGGAAAAAAACTTTCTCACCTGGCTCATAGAAACAAAATAGGTTTAAAATTCCTAAAATTCACACTAGAATTGTTGCAATCTGCCAGCACCCATGGTGTAGTGGATATGGTAAAATTCAGTTGTAAAGTTACACTCTACTGGAGGCTAAGGTTCAATTCTTAGTGCTGGCGACACTCAAAAATTCAACTGTGAATTACTTAGGACAGTCATAGCTGATGGAACGAGAGCATGCCCCCCCCCCTCCGTGGAGTAAATAAAGTGTTCTGTTTAAAATTCTGTACAGATTCCTGAGTTTGACAGAAAGATACCGGAGTCCAACAAGATATACTTGAAGAAGGTTGGGAGTTATATCGACCGAAACGTTGTGAAAATAGCACTCAAGATGAGAACAGTGCTCCAAAGAATCCAAACAATATAAATATTTTATTGCTTGAAATAGATACACTTGAATGATGATATACTAGCTGAGCCAGTCCCCTTTCTTCCTTAGGTATAAACAATAAATTTGTTGCTGTATGTAATACAAATTAGCACGTTATCTCAAGAATTCTGAAATAGCAACCTATGTTCAATTAATAGTACACAATACATCATTTACAATAGATATTGTAGATATTGTATTTCAGAATTAATTCATAAAATATTTATATGCCATTCAACAAACAAATGAAACCCCAAAAAATTTATTTTTTTTAGGAAATGAAACACCTGCTATAAAATAAGTCTATCTTTTCTGTAGAAACTGTTTATCTTTAGATATGATTAATATCTAAAAAAACAAAAAAAAAAAACATGTTCTATCTTATTACAACTATAAATTTGATCTCTCTCTATAAAGTAAAGTAGCATTTATGCTAATATCAAGAGAATACCTACAATATTCTTTATAAAGTAAAGACAATCCTTCCATATCCGTCATTATTATTTATTTTATTAATAAAAAGTAGATAAAAAATCTGTTTTGTTAGTTAGACAGGGCAAATATAAGTCCATGTTGTTTAAAAGAAAAATCATTTTTATCTATTCCATTGATTTTAATATTTAGCCCTGGTCAGTATTTTATTTATTATTAGCAGGGAGACCCGATGTTGCTTGGGATTGAATGAGGATCAATGAATATTTATTTTCATCGAAATCAGTGAAATTGCCTATTTTTCAATCAAATCGATTGATTGCCTGCTCTAGTTGGGGACCCAATCACGGTGCACCGGGAAGAAATTTCACATGCTTCCCTGGAGCGACTTAGTTCACAATACATTGTAGTCTACATTGCACTGTAGAGAACCTATTGTTGATTTTATGAAATTATTTTTATATATAATGGCTTGAATTAAAGTTTTAAATACAAGTCAAGTATCATGCTTGAATTGTGTTCTAAACAGAAATATTCATTTTGAACACACCCCTGTCCTATCAAAGAACCTACTCTTGATTTTATATGGCTAGCCTTACTGCTTGTGTAGTGATAATGGCTTGAATTTAAGTTTAGAATGAAAATGCCAAGTATCATGATGTAATTGTGCTTTAAGCAGAAACATTCATTTTGAACACACTCCTCTCATATCAAAGAACCTACTGTTGATTTTATATGTCCAACGTTTATGCTTGTGCAGTGATAAAACTTCTCAAATGCACTTGTGATGTTAGGCTGTGTAAGGTCAAAATGGTCTGTTCCTTCTTTTGTCAGATTAATTCGATTATCAATTATCGATACTTATCAAAGACCTAAGAACACTGCCAGGCACATAAAGTACTTTTATGTGAAACTTCATAAAAATCAGCCCAGCCGTTTTCAAGTCCATAGGGAACATGCACACACACACACACGTTTCTTTTATATAATAGTAAAGAAGAGATTCATAAATAGGGCAAAGTAGATGAGTTTTCAACCTCACAATTACAAATACTGATACGGCTGTTGCATTCCCTTTACTTAAATTGTTAATTGTGCATTATTTGCATCATTTAAGTTTCATATTTCTCTTCTTTTTTTAATTTTTAATCAACCGGTTTCATATGTGTCCTTAATCTAAGCATGCATTCATAGCCTTTTCCCCTTTTTTTCTCTTCGCTATTAAATATTGGTTCTCTTTCTCTGCATCATCCAGTTTTTCCATCGTCTCATTTCTTTTCATGACCATGGCATTTGTCTATTACTCATGTCTACCACTGTGTTCTGTATTGCTTTGTTGTCTCTTCGTTTCTTTTACTGTAGCCAGATCGCCTCTGCTGCTAAATATTTTCTCTTTGCCGGTGTGGCTAGATCTTGTTTAGGTAACTTTCTTGTGCATATGTAAAAATACAAATGAGGATTAAGATAGAGGTTCAAAATGGAGATTTATTTAAAAAAAAAAACATTCAAGATTTTACAAATACAATTTTATTTAAATTAGAAAGGAGAGAGACAGGTACATACTTAACTATTGATAAATCGATGAACAGACAGATATATAAATATACTGACAGATCTAATGATAAACATATCAATGCTCTCTGCCTTGGTCGTTTTTCACAGTTTGTTCATTTTAGGACATGATTTCAGTTACTATGATGATGTCCCAAAACAAACTGATTTTCAAATTTTATCTCTTTTTCTCCACTTTTCCCAAGTGACGTCACATCTACGATAATCTCGTGCTGCTTTCAGTCTGACATTCATCACCCTCACATCAAATCAGTCCATGATTCACCCAGGGAAAATTGTTTGCTTTATGCACCAGTAATCATGATAACCTGCACCAATCCACACTTGTCAAAATTTATGCAAGTATACATATCATCCGTAATCCAATGCTCATATAATCCTTAATTCAACATGTTTTCCTTCCTTTATCTGAAAAACAATCCTATGATTTTTTTTCACTCTAATCCATAAAGTCAAATCATGCTTCCCTTCCATCATTACTACAAAATAAAAATGCTTATTTCTATCACCATCATCCAAAGTTTTCATCTGGTCAGAATCCCACTTTGGTCCCAGATGACATTTTCTCTGGCAAAGTCTTCTTATGAGTGATATTGCCAAACATGATCATCCCATGTTATCTATTGATTACAGAAAGTCCCAGTTTTCATTAAGACATGCATCTAGGAGAAGGAAAACTCTGATGTAAAACCTGAAGTCTACTGTATGCTCTGTCCTGTGGCAGCCACTACACCAACTGGATTAGCAGTCGTACTAAAAAGTGTGGTTGGTTCTGCACAAGCCTTCATGACAATAAACAAATCACGTGTGAATTTCCGAACAACTTAGTTGTTGTGATGGAGCTCATACATTGTAATCAACTAGAGAATCACACAGAGTTCTTTGCCCAGGTTCACTGCATGAATTTTTCCGGAGTGATCTTCACTCTTCCACGGATCAACCACTTCATAGTGCACATCCAAAGTCCATTGTTTCATAACATCCTATTTTCCTTACAGGGTCCCTACATGACATTCTCAGGCATTTATACATACTCTTCTAATGCATCAATATATAACCGATTTAAAATAAATCTAATTCATACATATTACATGAATATAAAGGCAAAAACAGACACCTCTCTTTTCATAATGTCTTTTTATATGGTAGCCCCAAAATTTTAAATAAGGTATTACTTCTATACACAATCATTATACCTGAACTTTCTAGAGTTTCTAGACATCTCAGCATTCCCAGCATGAACTTCTGAAAAACATCAAACCTTCATCTAACTTCCAATACTTTTTATCAGAGGAAGCATGAACTCCAAACTTAATATAATTGATCCACCCCAGTGATCTCATATCACTTTGAGTCTGACATTTCTCACTTGGTTGAAAAATTGGTCAAGAAGATTAATTTTTGACCGTCACCCTGGGAAAGTTCTTTGTTTCACACGCTAGCAATCATGGTAATCCCCATTGACCTACATGTGTCAGAATCCATACTAGTATAGATATCATCTATCATCCAATATTGCTGCCCAAAACATTGAGTACTAATTGTATGATAAACAAATATTTGGATATTCATTGGTGAAAAGGAAATCTTCAGTGATCCATTTTGTTTTCCTTCTCTTTCTTTCACTGTGTTTGCCTGACAAGGAAGAATCACTTCATTTATACATTCATGACCTGAAAGTTTAACTTCTTTGCTGCAGATATTAACATCGTGAGACTATAAGAAAACAACCCCTGTCATGGGCATGCGTCAGAAGCAGAGATGGTTTCGATTCTAACTGATGGCACCCAAATACTTTTTTTTTTAACTTCTGAAATCATGACTCTAAAATAATATATACGAAATCTGGATAAATTAAAATATCATATTTAAGTGCATTTTACAACCAGGCAAACTTGGGCACCCACCCACTAGTCTATCTATCTATATATATAAAAGGTAAAATGTTTGTTAGTGTGTGTGTGCATTTTTTGTGTATGTCCGGCAAAGGCTTTGGGGGGGGGGGCACTCGGGTGGTGTCACTGTTTCTTAGAACTTTTTATATGCTCCCTAGATTATAATATCTTTGATTTACGAAAGGAGGTGGTGTATATCTTTTATTTGGGAGAATTTTACATGCTATTTTTGCAGTATTTCTTAGTCTTCCTGTGTTTCTTTGGCTTTTCTGTATAAAAAAAGTGAAACTGTGAAAGCAAAGTCGTGTTCTCGGCCTTTCATGCCAATACATCCAGAAAACAATGAGCTTTGATCAATGCGGGGACCCCCCCATCATATCAGACAATTGCTATTCATTTGGAAACTCCCCTTTTTATGGGGAGCTATTTTTCCCCGACATCTTGGGGTGAAACAAACTGGCTTGCAGCCAAAGTTAAGTTCGACCTCATTAAATTTACACACATGTCACTTAACATTTTCATCGTTAAATTAGAATGCTTTCAGTTCCTTTCCCGCCATGGCTGAGCAGTAAGATGCCAGGTTTTTTCACACTTTCTTTTCCACCTTTGTGACAATGGTTCGGATTCGAGCCTACCCGACTACTAAAACTTTTTTTTTTCTCAACACACACCTCCAAACACCTGGGCAACGCCGAGCACCCCCGCTAGTCTATAATATAAAAGTGAAAATGTGTGTGTGTGTGTGTGTGTATGTGTGTGTTTTTGTGGGTGTGTGCATTTTTTTTCGTATGTCCAGCAAAGGCTTTTTTCAGGGGTTCTCCAGGGGGGGGGTCACTATGTCTTAGAACTTTTTATATACTGTCTAGATTATAATATGTCTGATTTATGAAAAGAGGTCGTCTGTATTTTTTATTATGTTACAAAATTCGCGCTGTGATTTCATTTTCTCTACTACTATGGTGTGATGTTTGACCTAGAAAACCACACATTGTCGTTCAACTATCTGCTTTTTTAAACGTTTAATTTCACCCTTCCTCAATTCTCTGCCCGCATAGAATCATGGTAAGTCTTCGAGTTCGAACCTACCCCACCCCCAAAACTTTTTTTTCTTTTCTTTTCACCTGGGTAACACTGGGCACCCTTGATAGTCTATTATATAAATTGTACTTGTCTATTTAAATGTATGTATGTATGTATGTATGTATGTATGTATGTATGTATGTATGCGAAAGTTGTGATACTCAAGAGAAAAGAAAGCAGGCCCACAGCAATCTGAAACAAGAGCTTCACAAAGGTTTAATTGATGGTCTCAACCATGACACACAGAGCTGGAAATGCAACACTTGTGAACGAGTGCTTTTGTCAAAAACTGGCTACGTAAACCACCTTAAGTTGCACAAAATTCCTGTTCAGGTCAACTTTGCACCTATTAGTCTGAACCAAACAATGTTTAATATGCAGCAAAGTTTTCAAGTTTACTGTTGGTTTGAGAAGACATGTAATTGTTCATAGGAATACTCTTCAACCTCTAAAGGAAGTTAACTCGATAGAAATTGCTCAATTTGTATGTCACATCTGCTTCAAAATGTGCAAATCTGTGGCGAGAGTGCAGAGTCATCTGAGATGGCATGGATGATGAGATTGGGAGAACTCAATATGATAGCAATCATCTGGAAAGATTCAGCAATTGTCATGTATGTATGTATGTATGTATGCCTAAAACTTTTTGACAGAGGCAACGGGTTTTCACAAGATCAATATTATTTTGAAGCTCGACGTCTCGGATGACAAACACTGAAAAATTGACCAAAAACATTAATTCCTTCACCCTACACTGGGCAGTTTTTTACAAGAAGGGGTCGATTTTTTGTGAACTATTTTTGCAAGTTATCGTATCAGTTGAATTGACTTTGCCTAATTTTAATGTTCAGAACTTCCGGTCGCGTCATGGAGTAAAGGTAAGACATCAGATTTTCTTTCATTTTCTTTTCTGCCTTCATGTCACGGGTTCGAGCCTGCCTGCCTACTACCACTTTTTTTTTGTTTCTCAGCACGCACCTTCAAACACTTGGGCAATGCCAGGCACCCAGGCTAGTCTATAATATAAAAGCGAAAATGTGTGTTTGTGTGTGTGTGTGTGTGTGCGCTTTTTTTGTATGTCCATCAAAGGCTTTTGGGGAGGGGGGTGCTCGAGGGGTCACTGTTTATATACGGTTGAGATTATAATATGTCCGATTTATGAAACGTCATAAATATCTTTTATTTCAGCGACTTTTATGTTACAAAATTTGTGCTGTGATTTCATTTTCTCTACTGCTTTTTTTTTACTATGGCGTGATGTTGGATCTAGAAAACTACACATTGACATTCGACCACCTGCTTTTTATAAACGTTTATTTTCAGCTGTTCTCAATTCCTTGCCCTCTTAGCATTGTGCTAAGTCATCAGGCTATTCACCTCAAGGCTTCGGGTTCGAGCCTACCAACCTCCCTCCCAAAACTTTTTTTTTTCTTTTCACCCGGGCAATGCCAGGCACTCCTGCTAGTATATATATAAAAGATAAAATGTGTGTTTGTGTGTATGTTTGTATGGCACGTCAGACCATGACAAAATTGGTATCATTAGAAAAATCGATCTTTTGGACGACAAATATCAAAAAATTAGCCAAGAAGATTAATATCTTTTTTTTTTAGGGAGGTTGGTTGCTTAATAGCCTTACTATACCACTTCTTGACACTCAGGCAACAGAAATTACCCATGCTAGTCTGTATATAAAAGGCACTGTCTGTCTGTATCTATATTCTCAAACTCTATCTCTTCTGAAACAAAGTCACAGAGTGGCGCTAGGGGCCTCAAATGATTTTTTATGGTTCTTTCTTTTATGGTCTTTAGTCGTTTAAAATTCTTTTTAAGGGGTCAAAACTGAAAAAAACATACATTATACATTTTGTACATTCATCTTAGTTTATTTTTAGCCAATTCATGTGCATGTCACATTGGTACAGTGGTAACGTCACCAGCTTTGGATGCTTTTGCTTTCAGTTTCGATTTTAGCTGATGGCATCCAAATACTTTTTTTTTCTTTTGAAATCATGACTCTGTAATAATACATACAAAATCTGGACGAATTAAAATATTTAAGTGTATTTTATGACTGGGCAAATGCCCCCCCCCCACATCCCTGCTAGTTAGTATTAAAAATTAGATGGAATAATAAAAGCCTCTTTTAAATACAATAACAAAAAGGTTTATTTCATCTCCTTATTGTTGCTGTTGCAGTACTAATGCTCAATAATATTTCTTATTGTTTGCATAATTAATTCCATCCATTTGTGCACCACATTTAATGGTATTATCTTTTAGGCAAGCTACATTTAATGGTATTATCTTTTAGGCAAGCCACATTTAGCCGTTTTGGCATGATCATGTTATTAGCTTTGACATACGGTTCAATTAGAAAGTTTACTTTTGCATAAATGAAACCGATAATCAGTTCAGCATTCTGCACCATGCATAACACACTACAAATGCTTTTAGATGTTGAACATTATCAATTAGATGAAATTACTTTTGTCTGGATGCATCCAAGTTGTTTTAAATTTATTCTTTTACTAAAGCATTGTATTTCCAAATAAATGAATTCACTTCCTGCAACAATAATAATCTTACATTTTCCTATTCCATGCTTTCTTAATATATTCCAACTTTTACCAATTTTTTAATATCACTGAGAATAATAACCTTATCTACTCGAGGAATATTTCAGACACGCTCTTTGTAAGAAAGCTTGAAGGATAATTTCTCATCTTCAGAGAAGCACATTGTTAGAGCATACACATTTAAAAACGCCATAATCGATTCAATAGAATTCTTGTTGATCATTAACACTGAATTTACCTTCTTTTTTTTTTTTTAAACTCATGCTCGTCTCTAACAAGGCATATAGCCTCTTGGACATAAGGGCTACTATTTGGGACTATGAGAGGAAATAAGCAAGATGTCTATTCACATTACCCCTAAACTTTGCATGTTAGTATAGTCAAGGAAACAGGAAACAGAGAGGGAATTCCAAAGTTTAGCAGTCTGAGGAAAGAAGCTATTATATTAGAAGGCTTTCTGGCATCTAGAAACTTCAGCAGTGAAGGAGTGGAATTTTTCTACTAGACAGGTTTGACAGGTGCATGTACATCTTCATTGTGGCCGACCGATAAAATACATTTGCGAATTATTTAGGACCTCTATCCAATCATGGCTGATGGAACAAGAGCATGCTAGCCCCGTGAAGTAAATAAAGAGTTCAGCTCGAAATTCCGTCCATATTCTAGAGTTCGACAAGATACACCTGAAGAAGGTTGGAGGTTACATCGACCGAAACGTTGTGAAAATCACACTCTAGATGAGAACAGTAGTCTGATGAATAATATGAATCACTTGTGTTTGTTGGTTTTATAATGTATCCAATTTGTGATCATTAACACTAGAATCGATATGGCCAGATTAAAAAGAAAAACAATGGCACAGACGTTCAGAGTAAAATGGTCGTTCATCGTACTAGCATAGTTGTACATGCTATTACTATCTTTTAATCCTCAATTCAGATTACTATTTTAAACTAATGTACTATTCAATGCTCAATGGGAGGAGGTAGTATAGTATCTGTTCTATTGTCATGAAATCCTTCTTTGGCGAGGTAGTATCTCCTCGTTTGACATGAAACCATTCTCTCAGTAATTTCTTCCTTATTTTCGTGAAGGTGGGGATAATGTAGTACATTTTCGTTGATCATGATATCATATTCCAATGCATTACCTCTTCCTTGAGGGGGGAGGGTTGTAGGATATGTGTATTCATCATATTTACTAGGAAAAAATACATGTATAGATGAAATTCTTTTTTGCTAGTATAATTAAAAAAAATTTTTTTTAGTTGTTTTTAGCTATATTGTCTAGCACCAAATTCCAATTATTACAGCACTGCTATTTATTACTACTGGGATTTGGTAATCGTTTATCTAAAGACAAAACTATACTATTACTTCTATTAATGCACAATTTTTAATTCTCAATTCGGGGAGAGGTAATGTAGTATCTATTCTGGTATCATATGATCCTCCCATGCATTACCTTCTTCTTGGGGGGAGGGGATAGATACAGTATAGTATATGTGCGTTCATCATGATATCTTAACAGGATAGCAAAAATGTGATTGAAAGGAACATATATTAACTAATAATACATTTTTTCCATCAAAGATTGAATAATTAAGAATATCTGAGTCGAATATGTATTATTATTGTTGTTATTATTATTATTTAGAAATCGCTACAGACAAGGCATGAAGCCACTTGATGTAAGGAGCTAAAACAAGAAAATAGCACTTCAAGGTCAAAATCTAGCCAATGATAAGTGTTAAATGGATAAATTCCTACTCGTAAAATAACAATTCTTCCTCTTTGTCAGAAATATTGCTCATGGAATGCAAGGACTAGAAGATGAAATAAAGGAAGCTTGAATTACACGGCAGTTTACTTTCGACTCTTCTAAATTATACTCAATTATGAAACGGATATTTTCTAATTTAGTTTAATTTGATAAAATAGGGATCAAATTTCAAAATCTTATTTTATAATTTGAACTATTAAACAAAAAAGAGGGGGCATTATTTAGCTCACAGAGACTGAGTGTGACACGCCCCACCCCCCATGTAAACAAAATTTGTGAAATATTAAACTGCAAAAGCACCTGTTAAAAACTATACAAGTCCTATAACGAAAAACAAAAGTATGTTTTTTGTAAACCACTCGTGTCGTGTACTGGCAGCATTATTAGCGTCCTAAATTATGAGATGAAAAAAATGAACAAATCTCTTAGTAAAAAAGAGCGCATGTTTTCGGGGGTGCTGAAAACGAATAGCACAGTTAAATTTGTTTTATGATATGAAGAAATTACTAGGTGACCAGAAAATGGGTGCTATTTTACGTTAAATTTGTATAGGAAAGTGATCACGCACTTTTGAAAAAGTAATTTCTTCTCTTCATATCATGAAAACTACTTATCTGCCCAAAATTTAGATGTGATATTCGTTTTCAGTACCACTGAAAACCTTAAAAAATCATTTTAAAGTTTTTTGGAGAGTTGGAAAGAAACTTGACATTGACCCTTTTATACACGTAAAAACATGACCGCCAGAGAATTACAGTGATTACATCGAGATATACAGGTCTGTATATCTCGATAACTAATTGTTTCTACAGAATTTAAATGAGATTTGTGTATTCAGCATAGTCGGAAAGCTATAGAAGTCGTGATTTTAAAGAAAATTGTGGAGGTGGACCTTGGACCTAATGTAAAAAATACCGTATTTTCAAGTTTTACGGTATATTTTTTATCAAATTGTTAGGTGAAAGTACAGAATAGTTACGAAACACACTCCCCTATGCGAAGAGTCGACTGTCACTGGCAAAAAACGTTCTCAATAATAACGGTAACATAAGTTACCAAGAAACATACTTTAAGTTTACTCAGATGACTCTCTAAGCTGGCTGCCATAAAAGAAAGTTATAAACAAATGCAAATCTCCTTCCGGTGGTTGGAGGTGAATAAGAATAACTTCCGTTTTTCGTCTGAAATTTATATGAATAATATTTTCCGTTTTTTTGTTTTTTGTTTAAAATAAACATATATTTATTTTCGATCCTTTTTTTTTTTTTAAATAAAAGTTGAAATTAGGGAAATATGATTTTTAAAAGCGTCTAAATCATCGCTCAATGTGGGTATGGTTGTGATAGGTTTATTAACAAATCAGAATCTTAATAGTTGAACTTGAGGGACGTGTCAGCTAATGACGTCATTTCTTCTGGTTCCAACCCGGCTTTGAAATACTCGAGGAGTCTTGACTGTCACGGGCAAAAAAAGCCGTTTTAAAAATGCTTATATACGAATAGTAAGTACGAATATTGTTTACTTTGAATCACATGTCATTGTCATGTATTAAAAATATGTTATTACCGGCCTGTTCTCCATTCGTTTTACCTTTGTAATTTTCTCATTATGAAAAATAGATTATTTCTTGCTTGTCGAATTCTGACCGGATTCCATTAATGCTGGACGGAAAGTGGGGGTCTAGTTTCTAACGATTGTTATCATAAAAATTTATCCCCCATATTTTTTCTAGTTTTTATTTTCACATTGCAGTGGGAGTGCTTTCTAGTCAGTGGGGTTTTCTTGTATTATATAACAATATTACTGCTTGTCTATATAATGTGTGAAAATCTGTTCTGTTATTTGATTTTTAGCTATTTTTAGAGTGAATAAAATATTTGTTTAAATTTTTATAGTTTTTTTTTCCCCCTCATATTTGCTATTTCTGCCCACGCTTTTTCTATTTTGTTAGAAAAGAAAAAAGATTATTTTTGCATTTAAAGTTTAAAGCCTTTACACTATTGTATTTGTTTTTAATCTAAAAACAGTATTTTTATTGGAGATGGGTGTAATTTTGAAGTTTTAATTTTGCATCTCCTACTTATATATATATATCACGTTTAAAACCAGTCCGATTTTATTTATTTTTTATTACATAAACTCTGAAACCCTTTTGATTTTTTTTTTTTTTTTTTTTTTTTTTTTTACTTATCAAAATTAATTAGTTAAAACTGTTCACGCCTACTAAAATTACAATCGGGTACCCCCCCTCCCCAATGACCTCATGGTTAAATACTCGTCGCCGCCGCCTTCTCTGCGTACTCAAGTATTTCCCCAATTCAGATGAGCACTAAAGTCTTTATTTAAATTGATTATATAATTTTCATGTAATTATTACATGGTGTTCAATTGTCAACGCCTACATAAAATGTCCGTTTGAACCTGCTATCCGAAGTGGATGTTAAAAATAATTATTTAAAAATAGAAACTCCATCTTAATCCAAACTTCACGCCCCCCCCCTAGCATGTATTGGCATTTTAAGTTTAAATCCATTTTTAAATGCTAATTTGAAAGTTATTTACTTAACATTAATTCCTAGATCGGTAACCCCATAGACGTCAATGTGAAACTCCGATCTCTAAAACTTGGTCTTCTACAAAATATGAATTGAACTAAAAAAAATTCTTCAATTTCTGTAGAAGTAATAAAATAAACGACCGATAAGTTAGCCATTCCTGGAATTTCGTAGACCCAACCATAAAGGCTATAACAAATCACGTCAAAACTAAAACTTAACTAAACAAACAAAACAATAAAAATATAATAAAAATGAAAAAACCAGTGTTTGCGTGAATGAAAAACAAAACAATTACAGAAATAATAAACAGCAGTTTACAAAGAAAATACAATTAAAGATACAAAAGTCGTTTCAGTAACCCAGGCTTCATTTTGTGTGATTTTTCCTGAGCCAATATTGACAGTCTGATTGATCTGTGAAAACACCCCACTTATTATTTAACCGATTGTTTATTTTTCTGGCTAAATCCCAATCTGTCACAATTACAATTTGTGACTTCAATAACTGCTAATCAGTAAAGTACGTACGTACTTTAGTTGGAATGACAATACTAAAGTTTTTCTCTTGAACTTTGAACTAAATGATACGATTTTTAATACTTATGCAAAGATACCATGCTAAAATAACGTCATTTAGAAACCCATTCTTAACATTGGGAGGCTGTTTTGTAACTTATGTACTTTCACCTAACAATTTAAACAAGATACCGCAAAATTTTAATTTAACTTGAAGATACTATAACTATTTTTTAAAAAAATAGTACATAATTACTTCTCTGCATAAATCCCTTATTTTTGTTTTTTGCCTTGCTGTTAATTTAAGTATTAAAGTATGGAGCTATAATATATTTTCATGTTATTAAAATTTTTTTTATAGTTTTTCATTTTATCAGCCGGACAAAAATTGGAAACTAAGATCACATTGTAGTGTTTATTAGTCTTCTGTTCTCAAGAGTCTCTCTCGAAAAGAAGGTGGGTAGGTTTGCCGCCTGGGGCACTTTGATTAGAGCCCCCCCCCCTCCCTACGAGAGCATAGACACATGGTCAGTTTTTAATGTGGGAGAAAATTCATCTTTTTTAAAAAGTACTCTGGATTGGGATAAAAAAAATAAAGGTGCTTTTATTTCACTGCTTGGCCGCTTCTTGGGTACTTATGCATTTTTACTACCGTGCTGAAATAACGTTATTTAGAAAGCCCTTCTTAACATGAAGGGAGGGTGTTTTCTAACTATTCTCGTTACTAGTGCACTTATTGATCCGTGCTGAAATAATGTTATTTAAAAAGCCATTCTTAACAGGGGAGGGTGTTTTGTACCTATTCTATACTTTAACCTTACAATTGAATAAAATAAAAATAAAAACTTGGAAATAGGATTTAAAAAACAGCGCGGATCAGTAAGTGCATTCTCTACTTTCACTTAGCAATTCGCAAAACTTTAATTTAACGGTGCTAAATGCGCTTACTAATCCGCTATCTTTTAAATCGTATTTCCAAGTTTAATTAAAGTTTTGTCTTTTTTATTATTCAATTGTAAGGTTAAAGTACAGAATAGGTACAAAACACCCTCCGCTCCCCATGTTAAGAATGGCTTTTTAAATGTTATTTCAGCACGGATGGATCACTATGAGTTACCGTCGATATCTTTTAAAATGTCGTTTTAAGCAAAAACAATATTACTTGTTGAAAATAGTTATATATGAAAAAATTACGAAAATCTATTGAGTAGAATGTAATCTTTATGGGGAAAATGGGTAACATTACATTTTTCGTATGTTTTTAAAGTAGACTGAAGAGAAAACATTTTTAGATTATCCAACATTTGTAAGCGATAGACTTTTTGGTTCTATTAGCGGAGAGGGGTTCTCGTGTATGACTGGTACCTGCTCCCTATATTTTTTTTAGTTTCGTGGTTTTTTGTTCAATTTTTTTTTTTTTTTTTTTTTTTCTCCAGAGGATTTTATTTTTTTACATAGGCACATCACTTATCAAGGCCAAGAGGCCACTCGAGGATAAGGGTTAAAGAGTGTACAGTAGAAATTTGACAATATAGTAATCCCAAAATCTAAGATAGTACTGTTAACTGCATAATTACTTTAAAGAGAGGATAAAACATATCTATTAACTTTTCCGTTCATGAGTCGTTGGAATCCTCTTAAAAATTATTGTGAAAATTCTATTTTTTTTTTTTTTTTTTTTTTTTTTTTTATTATCGAATGGATACTAATCTACCAGATTATCAACAAAGAAAAGAAAAAGTTAATATTTGTAGGGAAGTAAATCGATCACCGACTTTAGAACCACCTGACATTTGAAGGCCAAATTTAGCTATTTTTAAGCAGTTTGGCCTTTTCGCTTTCTTCGATTATTTTATATACATATTTATGGCTATCTTGAATATCCGTCACTCAAAATTGTTAATTTTTAAATTAACAAGAAAACCCTTTGGTATACTTAAGTGCGTCCACAATTTTTAATCCAATAAATCGACCCCCACCCCCCTATATTGGAATCACTCGACGAGAACACGTGACTTAACCCCTTTTACATAAAGGATTTTTCAAATTGAATGCGCGCGAAAACAAACATGGCGACCAGTGAAAACGATACGGAATACAGACCTGAATACGCCTAAAAATCAACTTCTTAAAGGTAAGTCTTTAGTTTGTACTCTAGCGCACATTCATTGCCCTTGGATTGTAAATGTTGGTTGACAAACTTGAATGATAATTAAATAAAAATTTTAAAAGAAAAATTCGAAAAAAAAAAAAATTGGTCCAGGCAAAACCTTTCTATATGTCGGGTGACGAAACTTGACAATAACCATAAATATGTATATAAAATAATCGAAGGAAACAAAAAAAAAAAAAAAAAAAAAAAAAAAAAAAAGGCCATGCTGCTTAAAAAGACTAAATTCGGAATTTGGCCTGAAAATGTCGAGTGGTTCTAAAATGGGTGATCGATTTACTAGAACATTGGATTAGAAACTGAGCACCCTGCACCCACTACAAGTATTTAAATATGGACTTTTTCATTTTGTTTTGATAATCTGGTAGATTAGTGTCCATTCGATATTAAACCACTGAAAAAGTAGAAAAAAGACAAACTAAAAAAATATATAGTGGGGTACTGCTTGCTTGTCACGTGAACCAATGCCTGCCCTCTCTCCGCTATTAATTTTAATCGAATCTCAATTTAAACATTGTATTTTTAAGATTGAGTTTAAAGAAAGATTCAAGAATTTTTAGCTGAAAATTTGGTTTCTTTCCTTTCACCTCAGTCTCCCCACCCCTCAAAATGTCTTCCAACACTAACCCTAAGTTGAGCGGCAATACAAACTTATAT
This sequence comes from Euprymna scolopes, assembly GCF_053919585.1. Classification (NCBI taxonomy): domain Eukaryota; kingdom Metazoa; phylum Mollusca; class Cephalopoda; order Sepiida; family Sepiolidae; genus Euprymna; species Euprymna scolopes. Next base: position 54,448,038 of record NC_136512.1, on the reverse strand, counting down.
ATTGAGTGTAATGAAAAATAAAGACCTTTTTTAAGATATTAGAAAGGTTTTATTCAACATAAAATTCAGCAGGTACAACAACATGGTCGGTAACGAACGACTAAGCTGGGAAAAGGCGCCAATTTCGTTCTATTTGTAAACATCTGGTGCGCATGCGCACTAGCGCTCTAAACTCACAACACTCTCCACCACATTTTATTTATATTTCGGGTTGCAGGTGATCTTCCTTCCCCTTTTTGTAGCTTCTGGAAGAAATTTGAAAACGCCCTTCTTCGAGTCACTGTTGCTGCTGCTCTTCTATTTCTAAACACTTTGTTTTGTCGACTGAAGAGAAAGACTCCATTTGGTGAGGTATTATTCTTTGGGGTTTCCTGTTGATCAATCGACTCTGGTTCGCGGATGTTTGATGGAGTAGTAGAATCTGGTGATGTACTATGATCAGGGGAGACAGGAGATTCCAAGTTTGTAGAGGAGGGGTCAGTGACAGGAGTGGGGGCTAGGTCTTCTGTTAAGACTGTTGACTGACGGCCGTCAGGGAAATGAATTCTGGCAAAGTTGGGAGTTGCAGATATTATATCTACTGGTTCCACTAGGGGATCTGACTTGTGTTGGCGGACAAACTTCCTAAGGAGGGCCGGTCCTCCTTGCAGCCACTCGGGTAAGGTATATCCGGTGCCCGACCTTCTGGAAAAGTTAAACATTCTCTTGTATGGGGTTGAGTTAGTTGCTGTACAAAGTAGCGATCGAATAGAGTGCAAAGCTATGTCGAGTACTTCCTGCCAGTGACGTTCGTCCAATTGCCCGGTTTGGAGTGCAAGTTTGATCGTTTTCCAGATTGTGCCATTTACTCTCTCGCATTGTCCATTGCCGATTGGATGGTATGGAGTTGAGTGGGTAATCACAACTCCATGTTGCCAGAGAAACTCTTTTAGTTCACATGAAATAAACTGACTTCCTCGATCACTATGGATGAAATCTGGGCAGCCAAAAAAGGTAAATAAATTCTGGAGACAATTTATAACAGTTTTTGTTGATATGTCCTGACATGGATAGACAAAAGGATAGCGTGAATATTCATCTACAATCACGAGTAGGTATTTGAGATTATTCGTAGATGGTTTCGGTCCAATGAAATCTATTGAAAGACGTTCAAAGGGGGATCGGGAATGGATTAATTGACCTGATGGAGGTTTGAAGAACCTTGGTTTTAGTTCAGCACATATTTGACATTCAGCGCAGGTGCGCTTAGCATCTTCCATGGAGAATGGTAGATTCTTCTGCCTCACAAAGTGATAGTCTCGCTACTCCAGGATGACAGTGCTGCGTGCAGGTCCTTTAGTGATAATGAGCGCGAAGCAGAGCATGATCGAGAAAGGGTATCTGCAGAGTTAGTATATAGACCAGGTTCTCTTAATATCTCATAAGAATAGTTTGAAAGTTCAAGTCTCCACCGAAGCAGCTTATCGTTTTTAATACGATTTGGTGTCTGCGTGTTGAACATAAATGATGCAGCCTGTTGGTCAGTAATAATGGTAAAGTGTCGACCGAGTAAGAGGTCATGCCATTTACGCACAGATTCTACAATGGCTGCCGATTCACGTTCCACTGCTGAATGTCGACGCTCTGACTGCGTTAGGGTTCTGGAAAAATATGCTACTGGACGTCCATTCTGGGAAAGGCAGGCTGCTAATGTTGTCGCAGATGCATCAGTTTCTATCGTAAAAGGAACTTCATCCTCAATGGCTGCAACCGAAGCCTTGCAAATTTCATCTTTCATGGCTTGAAATTGATTTTTGAGTTTCTCAGTGATAGGAAAGGACGTAATGTTTAATAAAGGTGAAATCCGATCTGAGAAATTCTCTATCCATGGTGAATAGTATGAGAAGAGACTTAGAGCCCGCCTGAGTGACTTACTGCAGTTCGGAATCGGTAATTCTTTTAGTGGTGTAAGTCTGTCTGGATCAGGATTGATTGTTCCATTTTCCAATAAGTGCCCTAGAAACTTTAGTTTGGTTATACCATATTCACATTTTACAGGGTTTAGTTGCAAGTTAAGACGGTTGATAACCTTTCTAAAAGCTTCCATATTTTCGTTTAATTCTTTATTAGTTTTTCCTCCGATGACAATGTCATCAATGTAGGCAAATGTACCTTGGAGTTCATGTTCTTGAATCAGATTATGCATAATACGTTGAAACACAGCTACTGAGTTCGTTAGCCCAAAAGGTAACCTAGAAAACTTGTATAGTCCTCCGTCAGCTTCAAATGCTGTGTAAATTCTCTCGTCTCTACGTATAGGGCATTGATAATATGCAGCCTTCAGGTCCAACTTATTGAAAATTTTGTACTGTGATAGTTGGCGTATGATATCCGAAATTTTGGGAAGCGGAAAAGCATCCAAAAGTGTAAACCGATTTATAGTTGCAGAATAGTCAACGACCATGCGACGCTTATGTCTTTCATTTCTAGTTACTAGTACTTGGGCTCTCCATGGGGAATTCGATTTGATTATGATACCTTCTTTTAATAATTTTTGTATCTCATTCCGGATAAATTCGCAGTCCGATGCTGAGTAGTTTCTGCCTTTTGTTGCGATGGGTTTACAATTCTTTGCTAAATTAGCAAAAAGAGACGGTGGCTCGATTTTCATCTGAGTGACGTTACAAATCTGTAAAGATGGTATCTTTCCGTTATAACGGAATTCCACCCGGTTATGCAATTGCATGAACTCTTGTTCTAGTATAATTGGAGCACACAAGTTGGGAGGGATAGATAGACGCATATTAGTGTAAATTTGTCCATTAACAGCAATGGACGCAACACAGTGTCCTAAGGTTTTGCTCGTGAGATTTGAGGAAGCCATGCTTACCGTATCATTAGAAGGTAATATACTAAGGCCGAGTGATCTCACGATGTTCATTCGTATAAAGTTATGAGTGCTTCCACTGTCTACCATAGCTTTCAAACAGGTACTATTAATTATTGCATTTACTACAGAATATTGTGTGCATGGAGTGCATTGGGATGATGCAGTGAGGGCAATATATGCAGAACTAGTCCTGGTATTATAAGTTGTTTGTTTTATTTTAGATCAGCAGACTTTAGAGAAGTGGCCCCTCTTTCCGCATTTAAGGCAGTCAGCATTCCGAGCTGGGCAAATATTTCGAGAATGATTTTCTCGTCCACAGAATTGGCATCTGGCGAAGTGAGTCGCCTGATTATTTCTGGAAACAGCAGCACATTCATTAGTTAGTTCCAAACTAGTTATTTTCAGATTCATCTGCATGAATAGATGCCTTTGCTACAATTGATGTGTCATAAGCTGCTGCATTATGTTGGGCCATTTCTAGACTTCGTGCAGTTGCTACGGCATGATCTAGGTTAATTTCAAAACTTTCAAGTAATCTCTGCCTAATAGTTGAGGAAGTGAGACCTGTGATAAATGCGTCACGTATCGCTAGCTCCGCATGTTGAGAGGCAGTAACATCTTCAAATTTACAATCCTTAGAAAGATTCTTTAGTTTTAGGAGAAACTGATCAATAGATTAACCTTGATTTTGTTTCCTAGTGGCGAGAAGGTGACGAGCAAACACAGAATTTACCGGTTTTACATAGGTTGCTTGAAGGATGCTAATAGCCCTCTCGAATGTTGAACAGTGAGATATAAGAGAATAGACCTTCGGTGAGATGAAATTAATCAGAATACTTAACTTATTCGGAGGATTTTGAGGATGAGCGACTGTGAGAGAGTCGATGCAGTTGATGAGGGTACGATACCAATGATTCCATTCGTCAGCGGTTGTATCTGTCGATCCTTCGAATTTACCAGGTCTCAGTATAGCATCCATTGTTGCTGTTAATTTTTAATTTTATGTTGAATAAATTGTAATGAAAAATAAAGACCTTTTTTAAGATATTAGAAAGGTTTTATTCAACATAAAATTCAGCAGGTACAACAACATGGTCGGTAACGAACGACTAAGCTGGGAAAAGGCGCCAATTTCGTTCTATTTGTAAACATCTGGTGCGCATGCGCACTAGCGCTATAAACTCACAACATTGAGGAAACTGCGTACATTATCGAATCTAGTTATCATTCATGGTCCGTAAAAGTTTTTATCAAAATAAAAGCTGACGCGTTTTATATAGCGTTTATTTATTTTTTTCAAATTAGGTTAAGTTTAACATCGATTTATTGTAAAATTGCTCACCCATATTACAACCTGCGTTCTGGTCTTTTAATCAGGACCAGATAATAAAACGCTCAGTTTATTTTCTAACTCCTCATAAGAACGGAACTCCGTTCTTATGGGGAGTTGGGAAATCCAGTTCTCACCATAAGGTAACAACCTGCATTGGGACAAAAATTATAATTACTAGTTGAGTTAAATTTCTCCGACTAAAAACAGAACAGATATTAGACTTTGATCTCGGTTTGAACAGAGAATAAAAGGATTTATTTTCAATTACTCATACCATGCTCCTGCTCAGTGCTCCTCACTCCTGTAATTGGAAATTACTATACAAACAGTCGGAAATATTTTTATTGACTTAAAAAAAACTGGAACAGCCTTTTGACTGTTTTAATGATAAATTAATGACAAAGCGAAATAATGTTCGTTGTCATGATCTGAAATTCCATTTGTTTTTATTTGACCCTCTCAAGGAGATAAACTTAGATACGAGCTTGATTCCCCCCCCTCCCAATCAAAACTTGATGGTTGGTTCTTTTTCTTTAACCTGACGAGAAATGGTTTCGTTTCTCATTTAAGTTTTATATTTCACTTGTCATTTCCCCTAAGAATTCCCCAAAAGCTAAGGAGTGTGACTTTCTTGCTTGTCAACATGAAAGTATGTAACGAAAACTCATGGACCCGCACCGTTTTCATTTTTCCATCACAAAATATTCTAACTAGTTTCTCTTTGTATTATTCAAACTACTGTTCTCATCTTTAACGTTTCGACCGATGTAACCTCCGATTTTTTAGGCGCATCTTTTAAAGTTAGGAACCTTCCAGTTGAACGAGAAAACGTGAACGGAATTTCGATGCGATGTAAATCCACGGTGGTGGATTGTTCTCATTCCGTCAGCTATGGACATATGGCGTAATGCTAAAGCGTTGGTTCAGTTCTAAATTATTCAGTTAAAGATTCGGTACTCATGCACTTATTGATCCGTGCTCAAATAATAACGTTATTTAAAAAGTTATTCTTAACATGGGGAGGGTGTTTTTGTACCTATTTTATACTTTAACCTTACAACTGAATAAAAAAAACTTTAATTAAACTTGGAAATACGATTTAAAAAATAGCGCGGATCAGTAAGTGCATTAGCACCAAAGATTCAATCATTGTTACACGCGATAACAATTAAGAATAACAAATCAGCACTTTTACTCGGTAAAACATTCTGTTCGAAATTCCGTGCAGTTTCCAGAGTTTGATTTAGAAGGTCCTCGGTTGGAAACTATGCACCTGAAGAACAACGAAAATGACATTAATCGATGATCAAAACTTTATTTTACTTGATTGTATTCAATTTTAGATTTGAAGGGGAGGGGGTGATTTTGAATCCTATGTTTAGAAACGACAATCATGATAATCTTACTTTCTTAGCGAGTTATTGTGTAATAAAATTAATGGGGTTTGTATTACTATACACATAGATTCGAAAAAGTTGTCAAAAAACAAATATATAACAAATAAATGTTATCAAAGGCAAGATAAGTTACTTTTCTACCAAACTGGATATAATTTTCGTGTTTTTATTCAATTTAACATGTTTATTCAGCTCGCAAAGCATACAGTGTTTACCGATGTATTGGAAAATTCAAAATGGCGGCCGACTCTCTCTTTAACACGTTAAGTTCGGGAAAAAGTGTTATAAATAATAAACTAGACAAAATACTGTTAGAAATTCGCTCAATATGTTACCGTGACATAACTTGACATATATTCGTCTAGTTTATTATTATAACACTTTTTCCCAAACTTACCATGTTAAAGACAGTCGGGCGCCATTTTGAATTTTCCAATGCATCGGTAAACATGTTACATTGAATAAACACAAAAAATATATCCAGTTTGGTAGAAAAGTAACTTTGATAACATTTATTTGTTATATATTTGTTTTTTGACAACTTTTTTCGAATCTGTGTACGGTAATACAAACCCAATTAATGAAAGGAACCTTTAGTTGGGCAGACTCAAATAGTTGGTAATTAAGTAAAATAAAAGGTAGAAAAAAAAAAAGAAAAATGCAAAGTGTAAACAGAATACAAACCATGAAAGAAAAGCGGGTTTGTATTACTGTACACATAGATTCGAAAAAGTTGTCAAAAAAAACAAATATATAACAAATAAATGTTATCAAAGGCAAAATAAGTTACTTTTCTACCTAACTGTATATGTTTTTAGTGCTTTTAATCACTGTAACATGTTTATTCAGCTTGAAAAACATACAATGTTTAGCGATGTATTGGAAAATTTTAAATGGCGACCGACTCTCTCTTTAACACGGTAAGTTTGGGAAAAGGAGTTAAAAATAAAAAATATGCAAAATACTATTAAAAACCCACCGAATATATGTTAGCCTATTCCACGGTAACATATATTGAGTTTCTAGCAGTATTTTGTCTAGTTTTTTTATTTATAACTCCTTTTCCCAAACTTACCGTATCAAAGAGTCTGTCACTATTTTAAATTTTCCAATACATCGGTAAAGATTGTATGTTTTTCGAGCTGAATAAACATGTTACATTAAATAAAAGCACTAAAAACATCCAGTTAGGTAAAAAAAAAAGTAGCTTATCTTGCCTTTGATAGCATTTATGTTATATATTTGTTTTTGACAACTTTTTTGAATCTATATGTACAGTAATACAAACCCAGAAAAGCATATACAAGAATTTTTAAGGATTCTTACTTGTTTGCCAAACATATTTCGATCACAAAGGTCCAGTGTGCCATTTTAACATAGCTGTCTTTAGAATATTCCTTGCCACCAAGTACACGCAGTCGGTATTTTTTTTTTTCATCCCTCACACATTCAAAATGTGTAAGTTGATAGATGAACCGCCCCTTTAAGTAACCCAATTTTACAAATACACATTACTAATGATTACAATTTTGGCCTTCGGGACAAGATCAAAAAGTGGATCTCCATAATGTATCGACAGCCCATGGCTGTCGTGCAAGTCAACGGAAAGCGCTCGAAACCCTTTGTTATCTCTCTGTCGGTTCGTCAGGGTTGTCCGCTGTCGCCCCTGCTTTATGTCCTGGCTTTGGAGCCTCTTCTCCGCAAGCTGAGACATGGGGAGGCAAATTCGACCCTGCGCGGAATGGCTCTGCCTGGCGGCTCAGCTGCCAAGGTATCCGCGTTTGCCGATGATGTCACGGTCTTCGTGTCGGGCTTCAGAGACATTGAGGTCGTGTCGGAGGCACTCACACAGTATGAAAGAATCACGGGGGCCAAGATAAACCGCAACAAGTCGGTAGGACTGCGGTTGGGCGCATGGAGTGGCAACGCAAACCTCCCGGCGCCCTTCAGCTGGACAGATGGCCCGGTCCGGATCCTCGGTGTGTGGTTCGGACCGGGTCTCCAGCTTGACAAGAATTGGTTGGAGGTACGGTCAAAGGTGGAGGCTGCAGTCAATTCGTGGCTCCCTAGGAAACTTTCCTTGAAGGGTAGAGCTGAGGCGTGCGCCACTTACGTCTTTCCTCTCATCCTTTACCGACTGGCCGTACTTCCCCTGCCTGCACAACACCTAAAAGCTCTTGTCGAACTCTTGTCCTCGCTCCTTTGGGACAGAGGAAGACACTGGGTGAGCAGACAGGTCTGTATTCAACGTCCGTGTGAGGGAGGCTTGGGAATGCCGGACTTGAAGTGTCATCGAGATGCTGAGAGGCTGGCCTTCCTGAGCCACTATATGCAGGATGACCAACCGTGGCACCCCGTGGTTACTGCCGCCTTCCCCGACCTCGTTCTCGACCCTTCCATTGAGAGCCGTCGCAGGCCGCGGGGAGAATCTGCCTACATGAAAGAGTGCCGAGCCGCGCTAAAATGACTACCAAGGTCCAGTGACCTTGTGACTGCTACCCGTAGGGAACTCCACAGGGATCTAGTGAAGGGGGCTGCCGACGACCCGCTATGCGCGCGTTTGGGGTGGCAGCAGAGTGAGATCCGCTCCGCGTGGAGCTGGGCGCCAGGTTCGAGTCATCTGAACAATTTGGAGTTCTCTCTGACCTGGCGATTGGCCCGAAATGCACTTCCACTCAACAACATACAATGCAGTTCCGGGTTTTTGGAGTCGCCTGATTGTCCCCGTTGTGGGACAACGGCTGTAGAAACTACAGATCATGCTTTCTTCGATTGCCGCGAACTCCGCCAGTACTGGTCGTATGTCAGCAGAATGACGGCTCGCATCGATCCTGAGCATCCTCGCCCAATTACTGTATCCAATGTTGTGGACAACGTGAGGCCGCCGTGGGACCGGGAAAGACAAATGGTCTACGTTACGATCCTGGCCGTGGCGAGAATGGTGATTTGGACGTCGCGTCTGCAAGGTTGCCGGGGGGGGGTGTTGTCTTTTTCTGATCAAGATCTGATCGCTTTCTTTAAACACCAACTACGGGTGAAGATCAGATGTGATAGAAGAAGGCTGCATCGCGCGGCATTTGACAGAAGATGGATACATGTGGCAAGTCTGTGTGTACGAAGAGGAGCCAAATTTGAATACGAGTTCTGTAAAATTAAACAAGTAGCCTCTCAGCTAGCTGAGTGTGTGTTCCAACCCTCCTCGATTAGGAAGCCTCCAAGATCCCCATCCCCTCTTACCTGCAATTTTTGTTTTCACCCCTTCCTCTAAATTTTACCCATCTTGAAGAAAAAGAAATACAAACTAACCTCCATCCCTTACCCACAAAAATTTCTTTTCTCCATTCACCCCCATCTAGAGGGCATCCCCACCTAGAGACTGACCCGCAGAAGCGAGGTTCTTTTTACAAACCTAGTGGAACGGGCAGTCTATCAACTGGACGGGGTTGGGAGGGTCCTACTAACTACCTTTTGTTTTTTCTTCCCCCGCCCTTGACACAAATGAATTATTGTACCATTTTATTATCTTTTTTGTTTTTACACGTCAATAAAAAATGTTTTAAAAATTGGGAGTTAAGTAGGACGTCCCCCAATATGAAAGGGTGAATGCGGTATTATGGTGAAAGAAGATACTAGCTGGGAGAAACTTTTGACTTTGTTTAGTCCTGGAGTGACAAGGATGACCAACGACCCCCACAATCCCCCCTAGTTGGCCATGTGCCAAAGTTTTTTGTTCATCGTTGATTTTGACTGTATTTTTAACATGAATAAAAGATTTAATATCTCAAAGTGTAGTATCTGTTCTTCAGATGCTGCACTTCTATTTCTTGTTCTCTTTCGGGGGAGAAATCCTTCACGACTGAGACAATTTTTATTTTTGTACCTTTTCTCCACGTTAAAAAACGCCCCTGGTGTCTAACTCTGTCCCCTGTGGGGAGGCATAGTAAATAGGTACTAACGATTACAATATTATCCCATTGACTATTACTGTACACGCCATAACCCTTATCCTTGAGTGGCCTCCGGGTCTTGCAAGTGTCGCAAATTCCCTTTTCAAGAGACCATTCAATGCGATTTTGTAGTTTTCAATTACAGTACAGTTTAATATGCAACAATTTTTAAAGAAAATTGTTTTAATATAAATTATTTTAAAGAACCGATATTAAAATTCGATCTTTGAATATTTGTTACCTCTTAACTTGTATTTGAAAACTACAAACCAACTCGTACAGAATGTCTTTTGCATGTATCAAAATGTACTACACTTTGTTTTGTCCTTGGTGAAACATCTTTCTAGACTGAGGCAATTTTTATTTTTGACCTAATCAACCAGAGTACTTCTTTTTTGAGAATCTGTATTTTCGCCACATTAGATAAACTTTTGTCTGCCTCTCCTTTCATGGGGACGCAAGTAAATAGACATCTCATTTTATATCAAAATAAATAAAACCAGTTATACAGGAAATAAAACAGTTTTCCTGACTGTTTAAATTGTTTTAAATTCTTCTGTGTATTTCTCCTGCGTTGTCTTAGTGGCGACATGTTACTGGTGTCTCTCAACACCACAACAGTACAACAACACTAAACTTCGGCACGATCTTACGTCACCGTTGCTGCTGCTATCTTAAAGCTAAACTTTTAATAGAAATAAGCCCCTTCCCTATTTACTTGTTCTCCTCACGAGGACAGTTGCACACAAGGTTTTTATTTTTTTTATTTTTATGTGGAGGCAAAAGCCAGCTCCCTTAAGGGGGCATTTTGGATTTGGACAACAGGTTAAAATGCCCCGGTTTAGAAGGATATCTTTCGATAGAGAACATGCTAACCTTTTAGTTATATTTATTCGTAATGATTACAATAAATTTCACAAAAATAATTTTACAAATTGGGACGAGATTTTGTAGTCGATAAATGGAGTTTTCACATAAAAAAAATCAATTTTTACGACGTAAGTACCCTAACCTCCCTATGCTAAGAACGGCTTTCAGAATAACCCCCAACCTCGAAAGCCGTTAATATGGGGAGGTTGGGGGGAATATTCCCCAAGTCGTTCTTAACATGGGATGGTTGGGGGTCGTAAAAAATTGACCCCCCCCAAAAAAAAAACAATGGTTTCAACTGATATTTTTGTCAATTCTAAGTTACAATGGTTAGCGTCCAAATTATGCAGTCGAAATTACCCAAGTGTTACTGAATTATTAAACGAAACAACTTTAATAGTGTGAGCAGGTGAAAAATTGCCGGCATTCCGTTTAAATTAAAACGGAAAATTACCTCCCTTTTAAACTCCCCTCGTTTTCATCACATTCTATTTTTTATTTTCTTTAATAAATTTTCTACCTTATTTCCGTAATTTTTGTATATAATCATCTTAAAATACGAGGAATACATAGATACCATTGTTTTCGTGTGAAATTCAGTATTACGACTGCCGAAATTTCGTCCCAAAAATATTGATAAATTTATACAACGAATGTGGCATAAGACCAAATTGGTAGGTATGAGGGACGTGCACCTTTTTGGATCTATTCTCTTTTAAACTAATACGAGTTTCACAATACCGTATTCACACTACGGGCAGTAGTCCTACTAAATGTTGCCCCTTGCCTTTTGACCGTTTGATCTGTCCGAAGGCCGAGCAACCCGAGATATAAGGGTGGCTTAGAGAAAAATAACTTAAAATCTAGTCATGTTTATATTAATTCGTTTTAGATTTCCCTTATTTTTTTTTTATTTCAATTAATAGGCTAATTCAATTAATAGTATAAAAATCAATGTGCATTTATTGAAGTAACGTACAGACGAGGAACACACCCACGCACACACAGACACGAGCTCTACTAGTTTTATCAATAGAGATTAGCAGCGAATGCTTTCTCTTTGCCCTTGTTTGTCTTTGAACATCTTTCATGGCATTGATTATTTATTGATTTTTTTTTTTTTTCTTACAAATTCGTAGATTTATTTTTACAGCGCAATGGTCGCTGAGTAGTCGTTAAAATCTTTTTAATTCTATTGAATAACCAACGAGATGGTTAACGGATTGAATGAAGTGCTTAAAAATTATTAGAAACTACCTGTATACACCTGGTGTAACTCGGGAATATTTTTACTTTCATTTTCGCCTGTTCTCCTCTTCTGTTTAAATAGGATTTTAAAAGTTGAATGTATTTAATGTTTTAAATTACCAAAAGATAAACATAGCTTACTAGTTTACAGAAGTATCGAAAATGCATTTAGTTTGATTTCAATTTATGATTAAATGTTTTAGGAATGCGAAAAATTCGATATTTTTACGCTAGTGTACTTTCGAATTAAAAAAAAAAAAAAAAAAAAAAAAAAAAAGGAAATGAAACTCCTGCATACGAATTTCTCTCTAGTAAGTTTTTTTTTTTTTTTTTTTCCTGGCATTCTTTTAGACAACCAAACGAAAAAGTGGTAAAAAATCTTATCAAAGGCAAGATAGTTTACTCTCTACCTAGCTGGATTTTAACTCGTTTTAAAGCGTTTATTCAATTCAAAAAGCAAGTAGTCGAATGTTGGTTGATGGTAGACACGACAGTCACATCTTTGGAGTTTGAATAATCGCTCAAAAATAGTAAATAAAATAAAATATTAGCAGAAACCCACTAATAAATGTAAAGGTAACATTTATTCGGTGGGTTTCTACCGACAGTGTTATTTATTTACTTTTTTTTTTCATACGATTTTCAACTTGAATTCAATTTTTACAGTTTATTAAATTGTTAGGTGAAAGTACAGAATAATTTTAAGCTACCCCCTCCTCCCGTTTTCCATTATTAAGAGTGAGTTTCGACGTTATTTCAACACCGACCATTTCTGCACGAGTACCCTTTTTTTTTTTTTTTTTTTTTCTTCTTAGATCAGATTTTTTCTCGTTATTTAAAAAATCAATCCTTAAACTTTCATGGTGCCAGATTTTAGATCGCCAGGAACGAATAATATAACTACTTATTTTTGTACTTCTATTCTTGTCTTGGTTACTATATTCACGTTTCGGTCGATGTAACTGCCGACCTTCTTAGATTGCACAGTTTCGAACTTCGTTCGACCAGAAGGTTCCCAAGTTTGGAAAAGTGCACCCAAAGAAGGTCGGAGATTATATCGGTCGAAATGCTGTGCATATAATAATAGTTCGAATGATCCATAAAATACTAATTTTTAATTTAAAACATATTCAAGTTTAACTCTTATTTATTGATTTCAGTAGAAATGATACGACATTCTCAATTTAACACGCAAATAAAATTTGGCAAAAGGTCAATACTATTTTTAGTTATTTTTTTTTTGAAAATCGATATTTGGTTTCAATTATTTTAGGTTTTCGTTTGGTTGTTTGTATTTAATATTTACTAATTATAAAGTCTTTTTCTTTTTACCATTTACGTTTTTTCTTTACAAATGATAGAAAAGTACACGATCCGCCCACTCATCTCTATTAATGAAACTCTTGACAAGATCTCGTGTTTCTTTGCCTACACGTAACTTTGATACACCTTTTTTTTTTTTACAAAGGCATCACCACATTATCAAGACCCAGAGGCCACTCAAGGATAAGGGTTAAAGAGTGTACAGTAGAAATTGGTCAATATAGTAATCATTAGTAATGAAAACTTGAATTTTTTAATGTTATTTGATGCTGATATAGATCAGCCCCCATGGCGGCCCACGTTGCTTTGTTAAAATCTGGTAACGGCTAAAAGTCATTCACACAATCCAAGTTCTCTAAACTGAAAGCGAAAATAGAAAAAATACAAATGCGTGTTTGCATAACATTTTTGTGGCATTATTTTTTACAATTTATAAATTATTTAAATGACTTAATTTTTTTTTTTTTAACAAAATAATTCAACAAAAAGTTTATTTTACTTATTTTTTATTTATTTTATTTTTATTTTTTACAGTATTTTATATTTTTGTAGGGATTACAAAATATTGAGTGGAGGGAATCAGTTTGACATGAATTTAATGTAAAAATTCTCCCACTTTCAGACCAGTAGGTATCTCCACGATGTTAAAACGTCAGCATTGTACACATTAATAATAACGTCATCATTTCGTCTGCTTGTGTCCATTTCTATGGATGGACATTTGGAAGTAACTTTTTTCTTTTTATTTATTTATTTATTTTTTATTTTTATTTTTTTTTTTGCTATAGATAAAAAACAATATTAGATTTTTTATTAACGAACTACACAGACGAGAGATAATGAAATTAATTTTAACGTCTCCTGTTGACACTTGTGTATCTAAAGATAATGTTGCTTACAGGTCTCCATATTTTTTTAAAAAGACGCAAAAAATGCAGATTACCCTCTATCAATTTGAATAAAATTAAAACAAATTTTGTAGGCCGATTTGGGATTTGCAATTTTTATTATCTAGAGTTGTATATTAAAATATATAAATATATTTTATTATTGGAAACTTGTTCTGAGAAAATCTTTGTTTCAACTTCATATAGCATAATAGTTGAATTTAATATCATTTAAAGCTTTTTAAAAATAATTATTTTTAGAATTTTTTTTTTTTTGTAATTCTACTAATTATATTACCAAGAAAAAAAAATGATCAAAAGTTTTAACATAATGATTTTTTTTTTTAATATGTTCAATTTTATTTATAACTTTAAGCGAAATAAAAGGATTATATATATATATATATATATATATATATATATACACAAACTTTTTAATCTTTTTTTTTTTTTTTCTTTTTCAGCTTTTAAAAATGTTGAAATTTTTATTGAATTACATTTTTGCTTAGTTTTAACCTGAAATATGGGGGTGGGGGTTGAACACCTAAGAAAACAAGTGAAGCATGCATGGTCTCCCATGAGTGCACAGTGAACGAGGCATAAAAAAATATCTAAGTTCAGCATTTGCCACTCCCTCCTCCCCATTTAGCCCCAAAAGTCCCCAGTGAAAATAAACAAACGGTGCAGTTTTAGGCCTTAACATATGTAAATTTGAGTGCTGCACTAGGTGTATCAGAATTTTTGTAGGAATTTGACACCCCTAACACGAAACTGCGAGTAAAATGTAAAACTCGTAATTTCTCTTAAAAGTGAGTTGTTTATTTTCTTTATGGATTATACTTCAAAATAAACTACTAAAGTTGTATAAAAAGTAATAGAAATATTTTTTTTATTTAAAAAATAAACAAAAAAAAAACTAATGAAATTAATTGAATTTTACGAGTTCAGTATTTTTCAATTTTTAAACTTTAAAAATCTATCAATTTTTCTATTGATTCTATTTTTACGATATTTTCAGGGTCAGTGTGAAATTTTATGCTCTTTCCAATAAACCGAATATATTTTAGACAAACGTTTTTTTTTTTTTTTTTTTTTTTTTTTTTTTAATTCACCCCCCGGTTTTGAAATGTCTATTAAAAAGTAAATAATTTATGTGCCAAAGTTTTATATATCACAAATTGAAGATAAAAGATCAATAAATAATATAAAACAAAAAACAAGTTTTGGGAAATTTACCTGTAAAATCCGAAGTTTAAAACCTTTTTTTATAAATGAAACCTTGGTCCTTGCTCCTTTAATTAAGGGGGGGGGGAATTAGGGTTTGAATTACATTTTTTCGAGTAGTTATAAGCTTAGAAAGACGGGGTCGAATTATTCAATATTTTTCAGTTTTTGACACACCTAGTGCTGCACCAAAAAAGAGACCCTAGGGAATATCCAAGAGTTATTGCAAAGTATAGACAAACAAAATTATATAGAGATTAGTTAGTTACAACTTTTCAGGAAGCTTTATAAAAATTGAAGACCTCCAATTTTTTAAGCACAAGTGTCAATTTTAGCCATTTTAACCCGAAAGGCACTCCTAGAGGGTAACTGGAGTTTTCCCAGAAAATCTGTTCTGTTACTTTTTTACTCATATCATGTTTAATGTTTGAAAAATTTCAAAAAATTCCAAGGTGTAGTTATTGAGAAAAGTGCAGACAGACAAAATGGATAAGGGTGAATTTACAGATCCCCCCCAACAAAATGAGGGGGACCAAAAATATTTCCTTTTAATATATTTAACAAAATCCACTTATGTAAGTTTATTTAATAATGAATAAATATCGAAAATTTCAGGAAGATATGACTATTTGATTTTTTGCTAGATTTTTAAAACCTAGGTATGTTTACAGCTTCAACAATGTCACTACATAGGGACGTTGTTTTAAAGCGTCGATAATGTAAACACGATTTGTCTTGCATTTTCATTATTTTTGCATGCTGTATAAAAATTTATTTGAAGCTAAACAAAGTTAGGATAATATTAAATTAGTTACATCATGTTACATATTAGGGGTTAAAATTGGCGTGCATTGGAGGTACCTACAGACCAGATAGCGTTTGATCTACCTGTAATTTTTTTAATTCATGCAGGTTTCGTATTTATTTTCTATTATATGTACTTAAACTTGAAATTAGTACTTCATATTTTTTTTATGACTTGGTTGCCATTAGCTAAAATCGAAATCAAAACATTTTGAGTTATCGCAAGAGAAATATTTAAAATTAAAACTCTTCAAGCTATGAATAAATTTGTGCATGCACAAAAGTAATAGAAATATGTTGGCCATTTGAAATGAACATTTTGCATTCAATATGCATTATTCATCTATCAAAACAAAAATTCTACTCTTTCTAAACCAGCCTTTGTATGATTACTGTTTCCTGTTGATTTCAGTGTTATGTGACCAGTGTTGAAGAGTTTATTGATTACACACATGCATCTACTGTTTTAATATGTATTAATCAAATATTTATTGAAATAAAAAAAAATATACGAGACTGCTAAAACAAATACAAAAACATTTATTTCTGATTCTTTCTCTACCGACTTTGGAGGAAAAAAGGTGGCTGGTAACTTAATGTTGAAAACCAAGCCTCTCCTTTTCCCATCAATGCTCAGATCCTCTTTCCACCCCCCCCTTTTTTTCTTTAGTTGTTCGACCTCCAACAAGGCACAGTGCCACTTGGACATAAGGGGCTACTATTTGGGACAGAATCTACAGGGGCACTATGTTGAATGAGATGTCTGTTCATATCGGAAGTGAGGACTCTGAGCGAATTCCAAAGTCTAATAGTTTGTCTTAAACTACTAGAGTAGAAGGCTTTCTGGCTTCTAAGGATCTCTACAGTGTAGAGGTGGGATTTTGCTGTTAGTCGGGAGTATTTGTCAAGTAAGTACGAGTGCTTTGAATCCAGGTTTATTTATTTTATTCCTATTTCCTATTTCTCTCCAGTTGATTTTCTGTTATACTTTGCTTCTCCTGTGAACTGAGCCTGCTACCTGAACTGTTCTACTTCTAACCCAAGTACTCTCCACTATTCTTTCAATGTGGCCATGTCATTAAAATCTATTCTGGATTTTTTTTTTTTTTTTTTTTTTTTTTTTACATGAGGGATCACCACTTATCAAGTCCTGGAAGCCACTCAGGGATAAGGGTTATTGTGTGTACAATAATCAATGGGATAATATTGTAATAGTTGGTATTGGAGAGTTGATAAAGTGTCTTAAGGGGGCGATTAATTGGGAATTTGTTTATGTTGGGCTTGAAGACATCCAAGTTGTAGTCAGGTGGGAAACAGGCAAACGGAAGAGAATTCCAGACGTGCACTTCTCAGAAAGAAGCTTTGTTCATGGAATCTACGTTTTGATTTAGGCACAGATAAAGAGTGGGGGGAAATTACTGACAGTGGTTTTAGCTAGACAGGTGTTTATCGTGAAAGATTGGCGAGGGGGGGGGGATTGGAGCTCTGATGAGCACTTGCCATGGAAATGACGATAAAACAAAGACAGGCTCACAACGTCTCTTCTGTGGGAGAGAGGTTGCCGGGAAGAGAAAAGGGCATCCCCCACTAAGCCACAAAGTCTATTTTGTACTTTTTCATGGTAGGATAGGCTGTTTTTAGAAGCTCCAGCCCAGATGTGGCAGCAGTACTCCATCTTTGGACATACTTGGCTTTTATACAGATAGAGAATCGCATCAGTAGTGAGATATCTTCTGGAGCGGTAGAAGGATCCCACCATTTTTCCAGCGGCCCGGGCAACAGACTATATTGCCCAGGTTTAATCCTCATTTGGGGGTCATCAAAATTTAGCATGTTTTAGGCGTTCATCGTATCATTTTTATATCATTTCTCTCAATGTAATGCATGTTCTCAACACTCACTCACCAGGTTTCACTTTCATACATTTTCGCACTTTGTATACATAAAAATCATTTAGAAATAAAAGAAATTTATTTGGTCGGGATTTGCTAAATGCATTACATTTGCCCAGCCTGGAGGTTATCGGAACGACGAACCAGTTACACTGGTATTTTCATGTGGAATGTTCATCCTCCTGGATTAAATTCTTGTAGAAGCAGGAATGTCTTTAATTGCAGGAAAGTTGGCCAGCCAAGATTAACTCTGAAGAAAGTGATTCGACAGGACTGTGCAGAGTTAAATTTGGATATAGTTGAACCTTGATGACTGAATAGTGAGCTGATGAAACCTGATCCTTCCTCCCGCATCTCTGGACAAGGAGAAATGAAATGTTAAATGAAATATATAAATACAAGGACATGTGAAAAGATGGAATACCATTTGAAGTACATTGACAGAATTAGTCGGTTTGAATGAGGAAACTGACATGTCACAGCTCTTTTCTTGATAAAATAAGAGCAATTGACATTTTCTGCTTCAGACATTAAACCAAAAAGGTGAAGTGAGCTTCTAGGTCTTTTTTTAATCTAGGTAACCTAGTGTTTAAATCTACCTATGGTTAATCGCCCTATCGTCATGTAATCTGGGACTCCGCGCATTTGAAAGACTGTAAAAGACCAACAAGGAACTCTTTAGTCTTTTTCAGTAGCTTTTTTA
The DNA here is from genome assembly GCF_053919585.1 of Euprymna scolopes. Taxonomy (NCBI): domain Eukaryota; kingdom Metazoa; phylum Mollusca; class Cephalopoda; order Sepiida; family Sepiolidae; genus Euprymna; species Euprymna scolopes. Next base: position 54,429,541 of record NC_136512.1, on the reverse strand, counting down.
GTGCTTTTTAAGAGTTCTTCCTGATGAAATAAATTAGATTAGAAATTCGTGTAAACACAATACAAAAATGGAATTGCAACAAAAACTGAAGCACTCCTGATAAAATTAAAAACTCTAATTCTCAACATTGCATTAAAACAGAAAAAATTGGCTTTATGTTATAGCTATATTTAGTAACTAAATTTCATCAAAAATGCTGACCGCTTTTTTCTTGAATTTTATAAAATTATGTCAACTGGATTCTAGAATTTAGGCCAAATGTGTTTTTACTATAGTTTGTTGTATAGAGTAAAAACAAAACTTCATGCTACAAGGATTATTATATTTGGAACAACTTTAAATAATTAAAATATTGCAAAATAGATAATATATTGTAGAAAAATTGTTATGATTACAATTTTAAATAACCTCAAATAATGCAAAAAAGGATAACTTGTATTTAATTCTGAAAAGAATTATCTTCCTTCTATATTAACATTTTTTGACCACTTTGTACACTTCTAGGTGTGTTTCTTGTCAATATGTGACTTTTTTTTTTTTTTCAAATCCAAATCTTATTAAAATAATAAAAACTGAAATTTTTCTTTTCCTGTACAATTAAAAAAGTTAAATCTGTTGCCAAATAAATTTTAAACTGAAATGGTATTAATCAATATCAGGCAACACGTAGTGGATACAGCTCTTAGCTAATGAAATAGTAAAAAAAAAAAAACATAAATGGATATAAAAGTAATTGGTCCCCTGATTTATCGAAGAGGGACTTATGTTTTCAGTGGCGTCTGTGCGTCCGTTATTCCAGACTATTGTCAGATAACCGTTTTTCCTGAAATTTTGCCACAAATTGTATTTCATTAAATAGATGTTTTGTGAAAATTCCCGTTGCATCCTCAGGGCCTCAGGAGGTAAAAAATGACATGTTTTGTCCCGGAACTTTTGATCCATTTTTTGTTTTTATTTCTCCTAAAAGTAAATATTTTGTTTAAAAATTTTTTAAATTGAGAATTTATAATTTCGATCAATGTAACTTCCGACCTTCTTCAGGTATACATTGTTGAATTCCAGATTTGTATGGAATTTTTAACACGACCCAGAAGAGTAGCTTGTTTTTATTTGATCATCTTTTACTGGGTAGAAGTAATTGACAATTGTATTCTTAGTATTACCCATACTGAAGATTAAACTTAACTGTCACTTATAACTAATTATTTAATGCTTATATCAGCTATGCCACAAGTCCTTGCGGCTATGACTGATGGAATGAGAGCAAATTAATCCCATGAACTCAAAAGGTTGCATTAGAAAATTTTGTATACAGATTCTTGAGTTCAACCAAATAGACCTTAAGGTCAGAGGTTACATCAGCTGAAATGAGAATAACATCCAAGATGAGAATAGTTTGAATAATCCAGATATAATACTTCTGTTTTTAAATATTTTGAAAGTTAACTTGAGCTATGGCAGTATTGTGGTTGTTAATTTAATTGGACTAAATTGTTATAAAATTGTTCAAATAATGTTTTAATCTCTATAAAATGAATAGTTTTAAACATTAAATATTTCAATGCTTAAATATTTGCTACTAATTTTTAAAGTCAATTTAAATTACTTTCTATTCAACATTTTAAATGTTTCCAAATTCCTATCAAACGTTGATGGTCAATTTTTTTTTATTTTTATTTTTTTTTTTTTATTCCTAAAATATTAAATGACTATATTTACAAATAAACTGAAATACATACTGGTGGATTCAATTAAATTTTTTAATTTTATTCTATTGCATTTTTAATTTTAATAAAGTGATCAAATGTGTGTGTGTGTGTGTGTGTATATATATATATATATATATATATATTATTTATGCAGCAGTTGAGCTCATTTTTTTTTTTTTTTCACTAACAAAACATATCCGTTTTATATATTGCTTATGTGGAAGAAACTAATTCCCATATTGCTATGCAAAAGATGATTAATTTATTATCCTTTAGTATTTTTTTTTTTTAATTCAATGATTGTCTTAATGGCAGGACATTTGTTCATGCACCACTATTGAGTTCCATTCGGGTGTATTCTTTATAGAAATTTATTTTCAGTAAGTTGTGATGTATTTAAAAAGTTAAAGTTTAAACACATTTACCATTGCAAGTGATTTTTTTTTTTTTTTTTTTTTTTTCCAGACATTTAAGATAAACTTGTATAAAAATTTCCAAAATATATTATCTAATGTTTTGTTTACAACCATTATTATTTAAAAGGTTTTTAAATAGAGAATTTTGCAAAGTGATAGAGCTGGCGATGATATGGAGTGTAGAGATAAGTGGTTAAAAGAGGACCCCCCCCCCCAAAAAAAAAAAAAAAAAAAAAAAAAATTTTACATGGACGATTGTAAGAAATATCCATTCATAGAGGTTGTCTGTTTTGACATACTAGCAGAGCTACCTGTCGTTGCTCAGGGCAAAAGTGTAAATGAATTTAAACTATGTTTAGCAGATTCCATAATTCAATTATATCGATTATACTATTTGTATTTACTACCTACCCCCCTCCCCTCTCTTGGGTAGGGCCAGGAAACCTTTAAAAAAATTCTGTGTACTTGCTACTAGCTAGAGACAGTGTCTCCATTGGAATCGTGTCACTGCTAATTGCATGTCTTTAAGTTGGTTGTAAATAAATTTCACTCTTACTAGTGGATATAGTAGATTGGTTGCAATTTAGAACCATTGGCTTAGGTATTTGCTTCGTACTGAGCTAATGCCACATAATTGCTAGGAACACAAATTACTTGTAAAGCAGACAAAAATCTAGTACAAATATCTATTTATTTTATAATTTTCTCTTATATTTTTATTCATATCTCTCTGATAACTCGAAGTCCTCAATGGTTGTCTGACACAATTTTTAGCCAAATATACTATTGATAAAATTCTTTACAATTAAAAACTAACACCTATTTTAATAAGTTATTTTTTATTTTTTTGTTAAAGATCAACTTCTCTGACTAGGTGCATTACTTCTATTTTATTTTGTCTTTTTTTAATTTTTTTTTATGAATAATAAAAGTGAAGCAGAAAATGAAAACAATTACACACTACTTCCGCATATTATCCCAGATTGTAATTGATAAATTTTAATATGCCAGTGGAGAAAATCTACCTCTTGAATACTTTAAATACAATTTTGCTAATAAAATGTTTTTTAGTGATGCGCATACATAAAATGGATATTATTTATTTCCAGAACTGGATTTTAATATTTAAACTTGTTTTCAATTAAGATCTACCCTATTAGTATATGTAAGTTTTGCTATAACCGGTTACTTTTTAACTTTAGTATTAAAACATATCCTGAGTATGTAATCAAAACAAAACAAATTGAAGTGAGACATTTTGGTATTGTAAAAAGAAAAAAAAATGCTCTTAGGGGAAACTGAATGAAATATCCAAGTTTCCGTTACAATGTTAGTCTCCTTTCTAAATCCAACTGACATTATTTCAGTTATAGAATCAATAACTCAACCCTTTCTTTGCACATTATTCCACAAAATATCAGTTTTCCAAATCATATGGATAATAAATAATTCTGATATATGCTCATCAAAAGGTTCTGTCATACAAATTCAATATTTGATTCCAATTCTTCAATTTTCTTGATGGAAATTCAGACTTTGTTGCCGAAAAAATGTATTTCTATTTAATTTGTCAAAAAAATTTTTTTATTCCACTTGGAATCAATTTTAAATTTTTTTCCCTCATGATTAGAAAGAAAACAGGCCTTGTAATATTAGGCAAAGTAAAATAACAAAATTAAACAAAACAAAAACTTAGTCTTTCCTGCCCAAAGAAATTTTTAGTCGATTTAAAAAAAATCCAAACTTTTACAACTTGGACTCCTTACTTCAGCTTACTATTGTAATTTTCATTGGTAATACTGATTTGAATATGTTGACTACAACAAAGTTGACATTGTAAATCTGCAATGTGGCACTTGATTTATAGTTGCTGTTGATGTCCAACTTGTAATGTGTGCACTTTTGTTGAGGATGACCTTGCTGAAGAATTTGCAGAAGCTTTTTGCATTGTTAGCACAGGAAAAGATCTGTTTTTTTTTTTTTTTTTTTTTTTTTTTTTGGTAGTTGGCTTAATGTTTTCTAAATTTGATAAATTTAAGGAAATTATATTGAAAACAAAATTTGAGGCTAATGTTTAATTTTTGTAAAGATTTTTACCACTGAACTTTGTTACTAAAAATCAAAATATTGTCAATATAAACAATCTTTGAATAATCCAAATGCATATCTTCATGAAGTTCAAACAAATAATCTTTTTAGAACATCTGCATGCATCTTCATTTGATGATAGTGAGTTTTTAATTTCAATCTTTTACAAGTTTTGGAGGAAATATTTTGTTTGGAGTATTTCATTCTATTCTGCTATTTAATAGTTGGGCAGTATAGCAATGTTTTTGCATTTATTTCATCTCCCCCCCCCCCCCGCCTTCATATCTGTTTTGGTTTTGACTTTGTATTTTCTTTTCTCAGGCTGGTGCTACCAGATCAGCTGCCTATTGGCTTTCTGAGACGAAATGCACCTACATCGATTTCTGTTTTTGTTTTCTATTCTCTTTTGTAAAACTTATGTTCTACAAAAACAAAATCAACAGCCCCTTCCCCTCCTTTCTTTTTCCTTCCCTACTTCCCGGTCCTGGATATGACCATAAACTATATATCTGATGGTAAGGCTCCAGTTTGCAGGCTTTGGGGAGCGTGGAGCCACCCTTTAATTGCCATTGCTCCCAGGTCCACTCTGACACGGAGTGGTAGTACCTGTTAAGGTCCCAACTTTGGCTTAAATAGGAAAAAAAAAACATACATTCTATTAAATTATTCTTCAAAATCTGATCAGATTCTACTTGACCCTGTCGGCAGGGCATCAGAATATGCCGACTACCCCCCTGCAAAGAGTAGAAGTCCCTCAATGGGGCTACCTGTTGGCCGTAGGTAATGACCTGTTAATACCTTTTAGGACAGGATCCTGGTGGTTGAGACTTGGAGGTCAGATTTTAGTACCCCCATTTTCCAACACCCCACTTTGGCCCTTACTGGGCTAGACGGGCGGAGGGGCCCGATCCGATCAATCGGCTGGTTACATCAAGCCCCACCATATATTGCCCACACCATAAACATTAACACAATATGCCTATCCCTTCCGCCACAAATAACTATTTCCTAATATATGGTGGAAAGCGGTGGCTGAGGGTCAATCGACGAAGTGAAATATCTGACATGGCTGCAAACCCTTTAAATTACTACGTATCCCAGAGTAACATCAAAGGAAAACAGGTGCTTATGAATGATATCATGTAAATCGAATATATCATCTTTGTATCCTTGTTGAGCCTGGGCGAATGGGTTTCCCCCAAGCACTTCCCATATAGGGCTCCAAGGTGGGTGGGGAGCAAAGATGATGAAAAAATCGATCTTACTTGATTATGGCTTTTATTACCCCCCCCCCCCAAAAAAAAAAAGCTTTTCAGATGTTTCCGACATTTCAAGTTTAGAGGACAAACAGAAATGCTCAAAGAAAACTCAATATTTTTAATTTTATTAACACTTGAAAAAAATGAAATAAATAAAATTTCACCTTTTACAATGAAAAAAATTTTCTCTCAAAAAAATAAAACCCAAAATAATAAAACGACTGCAAAATAACACCATACTTATCAAATTGAAACAAAAAACACAAGCTAAAGAAATTCTCAAATGGCAAACGTTTAACAATATCAAAATTAAAACTTATCCCCACCCATACCTAAACTCCTCAAAAGGAGTCATTAGATTCAGTGAACTATCAAATTGCTCGACTGAGGAAATATTTTATCTAATCTATCATGCCAAAGTGTTACAGAAGTAAAAAGAATAAGAATCAAATGAAATGGAGAAACTATATGGCCAAATACATATATACTCTCCTTTGACTCCACAAATCCCCCAAGTGGTATTAAAATTGGATACCTAAAAGTGAACGTTGAAAAATACATCCCAAACCCTCTAAGGTGCTACAACTGTCAACAATTTGGACATCACCAATCCAAATGCACCAAATCACACATCTGTGTAAGATGTGGTGAAAACTCAAAACATAGTGACTGTAGAAAACCCCCCAAATGCTCAAACTGTAGTGAAAACCATTCAGCTGACTTCAAAGGATGCAGAACATGGCTAAAAGAAATGATAACCATAAAGTACACAAAAAATATAACCTTCTCGGAAGCCAGGAAAATTATGAACGCAAAATACTCAGAAGTAACAAAGAATGCTAAAATAAACACAAATCAAAGTTGTCACAGCTATACAAAAAACCCTCCAGAAATAAAAACTGAAGAACTATCTCAATTGATAAAAGAGATGAAAGACCTAATGAAAGAAATTAAAACACTAATCCTGAACTCTGGAAATAATCAGTCGACAAAAGAGTACAACAAAAAAAAAAAAAACAGAACAAAAAAAACTCAAATTAAATCAAAGAAAAAGAAAAAAATCACCAAATGAAAACAACCCTTATAAACAAATCAAATGAAACAACACCATCACCCAATAAAACGAAAACTAAAGAAAAAACAATTAACAAACCAAGATCTAGATCCCAATCAACCTCAAGAGGAGGAAACAAAATAGGAACACTGGAGGAGATGGAGGTAGAAGGCAAAACACCCCCAGACAAATAAAATGACAGACCACAATAAAAAAAACTTAAACTATCATTCAATGGGACTGCTGAGGACCTAAGGCAAACAAAGATAACTAAACCCAAAACCCCCAAATAACAAACTAAAATACAAAACATGACACACAGAATCATACCGGATAGAAATGAAACCAATATAATCCAGTGGAATTGTCATGGTCTAAAGGCAAACCTAAATGAGCTCACTATTCTACTCTATAACTTACTTCCAGTAGTAGTCTGTCTCCAAGAAACCTTTATGAAATCGGATGACAATATAAAAATTAAAAATTACAATCAGTATAACTATATACACAATACTGGACTCAGAGCCTGTGGAGGTACATCAGTCCTTATTAGAAATGACATACCTCAAAGTCAAATACAACTTAATACTAAACTACAGGCTACTGCAATAAAAGTAACACTCCACAAAACCATCAACATTTGCTAACTATACATACCCCCCAATGAAAGCATCTCAGAAACAGATCTGAGCAAACTAATACAGCAACTTCCAAAGTCATACATCATTATGGGAGACTTAAACAGCTATAATGAGATATGGGGAAGTGGAAAAAAAAAACAAGCAAGAGGGGAAAAATTATAGAAAATATAATAACAAAAATCTATATCTCTTTAATGATAAAACACACACTTATTTACACCCAGGAACTGGTACATTCACATCAATTGATTTAACATTGTGTGATCCAACACTTGCCTTGGGTTACAAATGGAATATACTAGAGCCATATGGAAGTGACCACTTTCCCATTACACTTGAAAACAATGATCCAATGCCAGAAAACAAAATACCCCAATGGAACTTACAGAAGGCTGATTGGAAAATATTCCAAAATTTATGCTGGACTAAATTGACATCGGATAATAACCCAAACCAAAATATCACACATTTTACTAATACACTGTATAATATTGCGGAGGAATGCATTCCAAAAAGCTCTACCTCCCCAAAACATAATAAACCATGGTTTGACGAAAAATGCAAAGTAGCCATCAGAACTCGTCGAGCTATGCTAAGGAAATTCAAAAAAGAACCAACTAAAGAAAATCTCGATAAATATAAAAACAGTAGAGCTAAAGCTCATAAAACCATTAAGGAATCAAAATTAACATCATGGAAAAACTATGTATCAAAAATAAATACAAATACGAAAAGTAAAAAGGTCTGGGGCATGATCTGTAAAATCTCAGCGAAAAGTAACAGCAACCCTACTAAACACCTGATCTATAATAACCAAAAAATTACTAGCAAGAAAGAAATGGTAAATTGTCTTGCTGAAACTTTTGCAAAAAAACTCCTCCTCCAAAAACTCTAACCAAAAGTTCCAAATTATTAAGGAAAAAGAAAAGGAAAAACTCCAGTTTCAGACAAATAAAAATACCAGACATTCTCTAAAAATGAATTGAAAGTATCCCTAGGCAAAGCTCACGACCCCGCTGTTGGCTCTGATCAAATCCATTATCAATTTAGAAAACAACTTCCTGATATGTCTACAGATTACCTACTACAAATATTCAATGATATTTGGGAAAGTGGCAACGTCCCTGAAATATGGAGGCAGGCCATAGTAATATCCCTATACCTAAATCATCAAAGGACTCTACAAATCCCATGAATTACCGACCTATAGCACTCACTAGCTGTATTTCCAAAATAATGGAAAGAATGATTAACAGCAGATTAATATGGTACCTTGAGACAAATAATCTGATTACAGATTATCAGTCAGGATTTAGGAATGAAAGCAGCCCCATGGACCACCTGATCCGGCTAGAAACCTTCATCAGAGAAGCCTTTATCAAGAAAGAACATCTTACGGCAGTCTTTTTCGATATTGAAAAAGCATGACTCTGCATGGAGGCATGGCATTATAAAGGATCTACAAGAGCTTGGATTAAAAGGCAGAATGCCCATTTTCATCACAAATTTTATAAATAATAGACAATTTAATGTACGATTAGGTGATACTCTATCCATCAGTAAAAAAACAAGAAACAGGGGTACCACAAGGAAGCATCCTGTCTGTCATGCTTTTTAGCATTAAAATAAATATCGTCAAAAATATAAATGTAGGAACAGAATGTGCTCTCTGTGGATGACTTCCTGATCTGTTCTAGATCAAAATATATTACAAGAATAGAACGCCATTTACAACTGTGTCTAAACAAAATAAATGAATGCACAACAAAAAATGGTTTTAAATTTTCAAAAGAAAAAAACAAAAGCCATTCATTTCTGCCAAACTCGGAAAATGCACCATGACCCAATACTGAAATTGGATAATGAAATTATATCTATAGTTGATCAGTATAAATATCTGGGCATCATCTTCGATAAAAAAGCTAACATTCATTCCCCATATTAAATACCTCAAACAAAAATGCAACAAAGCCATCCAACTCTTAAAAGTAGTAGCTCATACAGACTGGGGTGCAGACAAAGACTCGATAATTAAATTATACAGATCCCTTGTTAGATCCAAGTTGGATTATGGATGCTATATCTATGGATCCGCAAGAATTAGTATGGCACTCGATCTTATAGAATCTTCTAAAGATAAACAATTCATTATCTGTTCAGATGCCAAATCAGTGCTCTAAACACTGGAAAACAGGAAATCAACGAACCCAATAATCACCAAAACCCTAAATAGATTTGATATTCCTAATGATAAAAGCATTCTCTTTTGTTGGATACGCAGTCATATCAACATAAAGGGTAATGATAGAACTGACAAAGCAGCAAAAGCAGCACTAAATTTAACAAAAGATAAGATCCCTCATGCCGATCGAAAACAAATCATTAACAAATATATTAAAAACACATGGCAAGAGTCGTGGAACTCCTGTACTAGAAACAAGCTATACCAAATCCAGGAAACCATAGGAAAACAGAAACCAAACAAAAGAATGACCAGAAAGGATGAAGTTATAATAACAAGACTCCGAATAGGTCACACCTCTATAACACACTCCTACCTACTCAAAAAAGAAGCCCCACTTTGCACACCCTGCCAGGAACCATACACAGTAAATCACATTAACAAGATGCGAAGACTTAAAAACAAACCGACTGAATTTATATAATGAAAAAACTGTAAAAGATATTCACTCATGTAGACCCAACTACTCTTCTTAAATATCTGAAGATAACAGGGTTACTCAACAAAATTAAAAAAAACAAAACAAAAAAAAACCTTATCTAACTATAAACATAGACACTGAACACCAGATACATACATAAAACCTATAACTATTAATGTATATAAAAGACTCTGGCATTAAATGACCACATAGGTTGATATACCATAAAACCAATCAATCAATCTTTTCTCAGGGAGCTAGTCATTCTCTGGAGTGATGATTTATTATTCCGTGTCTCATTGAATTCTATCACTATTTCAATAACGGGTCAACTTTGTCATTCAATCATTCACTTAAGGAATTAGTTGTTGAAATAAAACTACGATCCATTTTTTTGACAGCCGTTAAAGCAATGACCATTATAAAAGATTTAAATTTTCATTCAATTTTATTTTTTGTTCTTAAATGGTAGGAAATAAAAACAATTGATAAATTCAAATTTTGAAGTAAATTAATCATGTGTCTTTAGATGTTTTTTACTTGGCTTGAATAACTTAATGACATCTACCTCTAATCTCCCTGAAAACTCTCAGTACAATATAGGTGAAAATTGTTAATGTAATTCATTTGTAACATCTAAATATGCCTAGCATAAAGCAGGAATTTATAAGTTGTTTCTTAAAATAAAAACAACTTATCTGAAGTACATTACCATGAGATTGTTTTCTGCAGAGGACATGGTCATCTTCAAATTCAATGTCAACAAATATTTACCTTAATCTGTCCTCATCTTATCAATCCCATTTATCATTCAAGTCTCTCATAATATTCAGCATTCAACCGACCACCCATCCATTACCTTGATCCTCATCCTCTAGTTGTTTTTGGCCTTCATAAATGAGTCCATAGTAAAAATAAAACATAAAATGCTTTACTTTTTAATCCTTTAAACAATTACATTTTTTTTTTCTAAAACTGAAAAAAAAAAAGCAGTGAAAACTCTTCAGTTTCCTATTCTGATGTTCGACTACCAACCTTTAAAGAAAGCTTAAATTGCAGCATTGATAATTGATGATTTATTGATTCAACAGCAGCCAGTCTGATGAGAAACACCCTTAAGCCATTGATATTTATAATATTGAACAGTTTTCAACTCTGCATATAAAACTGGCTAATTAATCAACCAATGACTTCATTCAATAAACAACACTATCAACTATTTACATGAATAGTTGCTCATTTCAATTTTAAAATTGAAATAAAAACTAAAGCATTAATGTTTGAAAGTCTTTCTGTACTTTCTTCTGCTCTTCATCCACACTCTGTCTTATTGTACTCTAGATTCTATTAGTTTTGTCACCTCGGCTCAATTTTTTGAAGCCAGTTGAAATGAAGTTTGTATATTTATCCAAGAATATATATTATGTCGCCCTGTTTCCTCCATGTTCAAGAGTGTACACATGCAGAAATGTGTGCGTGTGCGCATAACTTTTTTTTTTTCTGAGAATTTGAATTTTCAATAAGATTTTTCTATTATATATCTATCTATTTAATTTGCTTGACTTTGAAAAGATAAATATTCAACATTTTTCGATCAACGCATGTGCGTTAAGCTTTTTCATATAATAAAAGCAAAACTAATTCTGGTGGCATTTCTCCAGAAACATCCGAAAGCAATCGGCTTTGATCAATGTGGACTTTCTCCTTATATCAGACAATTGCTATTCAATTTGAACAATCCCCTTTTATGGGGAGCTGGTTTTCCCCACAACATCTTGGGAAACAAAACAAAAAAAAAAAAAAAAAAAAAAAATACTGCCCCGCAGTCAAAGTTGACCTCATTAAGTACGGGCACCTGCCAAGTCTTAAGACTTAAATAAATTCAAACATGTTTCCATTACTACTTCGTGGTGGCCCAGTGGTTAACGTTGCACGTTTTTTTTTTTCACTTTAATTTCCAACTTCGACTCAAGGGTTCAGGTTCGATCCTTCATACTTACCTCCCAAAACTTTTTTTTTTATTATACCCCCCCCCCGACACAAACACCCAGATGTTTTGATTTAACTAAAACCATACACACCTCCAAACACCCGGGCAACGCCAGGTACCCCCCCCCCCGCTAGTATGTGTGTGATATATTCGATATCATTAGTGAAATATTATTCCTTAAATTTTTTTTAGTTGATTGATGATTTAACTATTTATCAATATTATTAACAGAATGCTAAAGTCCAATTATTTAATTTGAATTTTAAGAAAATATTGACAATGTCAAATCAGTAACTACATAGGATACAGTTACAAACCTTGCATAAGATTTAATGTGAACCAAGCTACATTTGTTAAAAAAATAAAAATAGGCATTGAGTACATGGAAGCAGGAAGAGAATTGAGGAAAACATTTTAAATGCAAGAAAAAAATCTCTGCACTATCAGCTTGGCATACTAAGTAGGTTCTACCAGGGCTACTGCATCACTTTCCTGAATACCTTTGGGGAAGTTATAAATCTATATATCCTCAAATCAGCTATGTAATAGTAATGTAGACTAGAATTTTCAACCAATTTATCGAAAGAAAAAACTCTGAAATGCGCCAATCTTTCTAGGTTTCTCTTGACATTGTTTCTTGGACTTATTGCCACTGAACTCTAGCAATCCCAATTAGGAAATGTGTGATTTTGTATTATGCAATCCTTGCTTGACTATAGTCTCCCCCTGCACAGGCTACTTCTACATAGGATGATCATTGTCTCTAGAGAACTGAATTTCTTAGCGAAAATAAGTGTAAATGCATGGTTTTGAATTTCTCCTAAATGTTTATTTCAGGTATATCATTATGTCAATTTTTTTTTTTTGTAATTTTGGTCATAACTAAATTACAAGTAAAAATTAGTGAAAACGAGAGAAAAAAATATGCAAATTAAGGGACAGAAAATAAGTGGATACTTTGTTTTTACTCTTTAAAGAACTAAAAACAAATGGTATTAAAAAATTTTTGGAAAACTTTTTCTCTGAATTACATTTTTAATCTGACAAAAGCTAGTAGCAAATCAAAAAAGCATCTGTTCTAATACATTTTTACTTTTTCTCCCCAGTCGATAAAGGAAAAATCCTTGTAGATTGTGGCAATTTTACTTTTTATATCTATTTAGAGTGCCTTTTTCAGGTCGTGGGATTTTTCCCCACCTTTAGTACCACATTGTATCTAACTGCCCTCGTAAGGAGACGAAGGTATACATTTTAACATTTAGCTTGCATAAAAAATAACTCTATTCTAGCATTTAATGATTTCTATTTCTTTGTCGCCAATAGCTTCCTTCTTATAAAAATCAATATTCTATTTTTATTTTATTTTTAATCATTGCAACGCGTTAAGAAAAATGAAATGTAATTGGATTTAATTCCATTCCAAGAATATTGTCTAGATCTGAATTATTTTCTAATGGCCATCATATTTTAAAGAAAAAAAACAAAAACATTCTGCATTCATCCATCATCCGGGCAACACCAGTTATCATATATAGATATTTATTATAACTTTTATTTTACTTTTCAAAAACTGTCCGTCTTCATCATTTAGTATTTTGTGAATTATTTAGTGCTTAATGTAAGGGAAAGGTTTGTCTACTGAGAAATGAGAGCAATTAAAACTATTCAGCGTTTTTATTAGTTAAATGTGATATTGTTTTGCTATCAATAAAATGCATTTAAGAGGAAAAAAAAAGGCGTTGACGTTCAGTGATCCTAATGTCATCTTTGAGATCAAATGCATTAAGAATCATTTTAGCAGACTGTTTCAATGCATTTGGGTTAGCTTATATAAATATATAACTTAACTGAAACAAGGAGTTAGAAAACTTTATCTCCGGATATGCAAGCATATACATAGCAGGGATGAGTTCACTTTCTATCAGAATTTCGTTTTTGTGATTCAGTAAAAGCAGAATTTTTTTATTTTTTTATTTTATTTATTTTTATTTTTTTAAATAAAAATTTACCCCACCTCATTCCATTTTATTTCTCTTGTTTTATCTTTACTTTTTTTCTGCTAGATTGTGTCTTGCCTTGTAGGAGAGGTACAGGACTTGTTTCATCAATGATCTTCCTGTCTCCTTTAAAGCATGTTGATACTTTCAGTATGAAGAAAGATATTTTAGATTCACACCCTTTTCTATTCCACTCCACCAAAAGTAAAATTTTTTAGGTCCCTAGGTTGTGAAATTAAACATTGGGAATCTAACTGCCACCCTCCTGTTTAAGAATTTTATCTTGATCTCCAATTTTTAGCTATTGGCCACACTGAGATATATATATAAGGCAAAAAGTATTTTCGTGTATGGCTTTTCTCGCACACGGTCCTGGGGGGGGGGTAGCGATCGCTTACAAGTATTTATATACCCGCTAGATAATATCTAGGATTTGGTAACGTGTGTAGCGTCTAGATTTATTTACAGCGACTTTTACAAAATTATTGCTATTTTGGCTTCTTGCGTGTTGATTGGGCTTTTTCAAATAAAAAGCGAAACTAATTCAAAGCTAACACCCTCTTCTCAGCATCGCGCCAGGAAACGTCCAGAAGCAATCAGCTTTGATCAATGTTGTATATCGGACAATTGGGAGCTGGTTTCCCTCTCCCCAACATCTGTTGGGGGGGGAGTCAAATTTGGGTAAACAAACCCAAACGCTGCCTCACAACAAAAGTTAACTGCATGACTTCTATTTGACCTTAATTAGGTCAAATGGAAGCAGCAGAGTTAACCTTTATTGTGGACACCTGTTTTAATAGTTAAATAAATTCAAACGTGTCTCCGTTTTATGTCGTGGTGGCCCAATGGTTAACGCCACACGTTTTTTTTTTTTTTTTTTTTTTCTTCACATTTTAATTTCCAACTTTGCCTCAAGGGTTCGGGTTCGATCCTCATACTCACATACCAAAACTTTTTTTATTTATTATTTTATCCCCCCCCCCCCCGGAGTTTTTATTTACCTCAAAATACCCGGGCATCGCTGGGTACAACCCCTGCTAGTAATACATATATATATATATATATATATATGTATATATATAAAAACGAAAATGTGTGTGTGTATGTTCGCTTATTGTGTATGTCCAAGAAAGGCTTTTTTCCGAGAAGCGGTCGGTCGGCTCACAACTTTTAAAAACTTTATATCACATAAATCATATCTACGAGTTAACAACGGAGGTCGCCTGTCTATTTCATTTGCTCGACTTCGCCGCATGTGGATTAGGCTTTTTCATAAAGCGACACTAATTCTGGCGGTATTTTTACGGTTGCGATCGCCGGAAATGTCAGATAGCAATCAGATTTGATCAATGTGGAAATATTTTGCTTATATCAGACAATTGCTATTCAATTTGGGCAATCCCCTTTTTATGTGGAGCAACATCTTGGGGGGAGGGATTAAAAAAGCGTTCTGCAGTAAATGAAATGCTACCCTGCAGTCTAAGTTGACCTCATTAAAACGTGCACCTGCCAATTCTAAATAGTTAAATAAATTAAAATGTGTTACCGTTAGTATTTCGCGGTGGCCCAATGGTTAACGTCGCACTTTTTTATTTTTTTATTTTATTTTATTATTTTTTTTTTTGTCACACTTTAATTTCCAACTTTGCCTCAAGGGTTCGGGTTCGATCCTCATACTTACCTACCAAAACTTTTTTTTTATTATTTTAACACCCCCCCACCGGAGTTTTGATTTACCCAAACCCACACACCTCCAAACACCCGGGCAACGCCGGGTACCCCCGCTAGTCTAATATATAAAAAGGAAAATGTGTTAGTTTGCGTGTTTGTATGTTCGCCAAAAACTTATGACACATGCATCAGACATGACAAAATTGGTATTGTTAGAAAGATTAATCTCTTGGATGAAAAATATGTAAAAATTGGCCAAAAAGATTCTCTGCTGGTCAACTGGGTCGTTTTTTACAAGGAGGGGTCACTTTTTGCATCAACATTTTTTTCTAGTCGTACGCCTAGCAATCTCCATGTACATTTAAAAAAAAAAAAAAAAAAAATCTCGATCTGTCGTGATGTCATAAGTCATCGTGGCCATGACTGCTAGCATGTTAGCTCTTTTCACCTTTTCCTCTTTGTGTTACAGGTTTGAGCCTGCCTACTGTGGCAAATTTTTTTTTTTTTTTTTTTTTTCCTGTCGCATGTGCACTCGCTGCTATTTTGATTGAAACAAAAAAAATTATTTAGGGGGGGGGGGGTTGCTCAATATCCTTAGTACCACCTCTCTCCATCCGAGCAATGTTAGGTACCAACGCTAGTCTAACATAAAACTATTTTGTGAGGTTTTAAAAGTTGAACTTGAATAGTATTTAAGCTATTATCAAACTTTGATAGTGACTACAGTTTTCAGTTACTATTGTACCATGTTATTGGGAACAACATCAGTTTTATCATTTGGAAACCTTTTTGAATTATGACTGTAAAATAAAAACTACTATGTGAATTATATATAAAAAGTTTATTTTATAACTAAAATTTTTAAAGTTTAAAAATAAAATGAAAAACTAAAAGGTCTTCACTGTATCCTGAATATGTACAACTAATTACTTAAAAAGAAAACGATATTTTCATATATCTATGGCTTTGGTTCAAAAGAGCTTATTTATGGAACAAGATAATATTGAAAAGAAGTTGAACTTCAGGTCTATCGATTAATGTTCCAGAAAGTAATCAGATCTAACTTGGTAGCGGTCTTAAAATACGAAAGATTGCTGGAACAATAAAAAAAAAGAAGAAACTTATTACCTGATGCTGCATGTCCATGTTAGAAATACTCTACTTTTCTTTAAATTTTTAGGTTGCCATGTTCATGTGAGGTGTAGTATAACCTAACATTCCAAGAAAAATACTTGGGTTGCTGATGGAGCGGGTCTGATTAAAAAAAAAAAACTCAAATCTGCAGTGAAACCAGTTCATCACTGAGCATCTACAAGATGTATTTTACAATATCAAATTCCATCTATATAATATACTAAGGCAATTTTATGTTTGTGTTTTCATACTTTAGTTTTTTTTTTTTTTTTTTTTTTTTTTTTTTTTTTTTTTAATTTAAAAATTTTTTTTGTCCTGTTTAATTTATTTGTTATATTTTGTTTTTCATTGCAATTTGACTCCAAAATTTCATTTTATACGAGGGTTGTTGCAAAGATAAAGCCTGCTATTAATTCAAAACTGGAGTGGTACCATTAAAACCAATGACCTTTTTGTGCCCAAGAATTTATTTTTCTACATAGACCCCATTACTTTTGGAATGCCTATTCTAACATTTTATCCTCATAAAGTTTGTATTTACAAGTTTTCTCAATATTTAAGTGGAATAAAATATTGTCTTGATCTATATACTAGGTATGTAAGAAAAGTATACATACAATATTTTCTCCTCCTGGTCGATGAAACAGAATAGATCATAATTTATTCCTACCGTCTTGCTTGTCATTGAGAACACTTACATTGATGTAACCTCTGGCTTGAAACTTCTTTTGTCTTTTGGGGACTAACTTCCCCCAAAAAGATGAACTTGAAGATTTGGGGTTACATTCATCAAAATGTGAAAATAACAAGAATAGTGCGACTGATCCAAATTAGCAGTCCTCTAAAAAAAAAAAAAATTCTGAGACTTACCTTTGATTGTGCAGGAGAACCCTGGCATACGGTCGCTCTAGGATAGTTTTTTTTTTGTTTTTTCCAAGTTGCAATGTGGAATACAATGTTTTTCTAGCCCCTGGTTACGGTATTTGCCTCGCCTTATGGTGATATTTATGGTTTTTGATTGTATACATGTGTATTATATACTGTACTGTATTTTGTTACTAATTTTTAATGTCGTATCCTGGGGTTCTACTCAATTTAAAAATTGACAGCCATATTGAATTGTAGGTTTCACTGACAAAAGATGGTTGTATGTTTAAAGTTTTTTTGATATTACAATAAAAGCCATAGAAATCAGTAATAATTGATTCATTTCATTGATTTTCTATTTAATATCATGCACATAAATAAAAGGCTTGTTTGAATGTTAATTTAATAAGTTGTCTGTTTGTTGGATATAAACTTAGAACTACTAGGATTTCCTACACATTTGAATTTCAAATTCACAAAGACTTGGGAATGGCCATAGGTTACATATTTCTCCTAGTTCAACCCTAAGGGTTTTCAACAGTAATAAAAAGACCAAGTAATGAATTTGAAATTTCAATTTTATCTGAAATGGAGTTAACATGTAGCAATGACCAGATTCTTAAACAATATTTATATGGAGAGTTAGCTCAAGGGAAACTTTCTCTACAAAAATCCCAAAATGAAGTATAAACAATGAAGACTGCATAAAAACACTTTCATAAATTCATATCAAGGAGTTAATGTTGAATATTAAAATATCTTAGGAAAAAAAAAATCGCATCCATCATAAGAAACTTTAGATGCTTGGACAATTTGGATAAGATTTGGAAATTAAGTTTAAAGTGAA
The DNA here is from genome assembly GCF_053919585.1 of Euprymna scolopes. Classification (NCBI taxonomy): domain Eukaryota; kingdom Metazoa; phylum Mollusca; class Cephalopoda; order Sepiida; family Sepiolidae; genus Euprymna; species Euprymna scolopes. The sequence continues at coordinate 54,411,205 of NC_136512.1, read as the reverse complement.
AGCAATTCTTCAGATGAACAATAGAATATTTAAGGTGCTGGAAGGATAGATAAACAAAGAGCTATATGATAAACTAAGAAGCAAATATTTGGTATTGAAGGGAAAAAGATTGAAATTCATTGGGCACACGTGGAGGAAGGAAGATTTGGGACAGTTTTTTTTATTTTTATTTTTTTTTCTCAAGGTTTCTTTCTAAAGACTAACTTATGCAAACCAGTTGAAAAATAACACTGGATTGATTAACCGCTGAAGAATCTAAGATTATAAGTAAACATGGATAGTGGAGGTAACGAGTTGATTATAAACATTAAAGCTTGAAATCTATTCTGAAAAATTGTATGAATCTAAAACTATACTATTACTGTTATTAATGCTTAATATACTATACCTCGTATTAAGTCAATTCAGTTCGCTATATTTCTAATAGATTCTTTTAAATGTTTAATTGGAAAGGTTGTATATATTCTATGATGATATCCTCCTCCCTGACATTATCTCGTCTTTTAGGCAGTGTATGTTCTGTCATAAAATGTGATAATAATAATGCTAGCAGCATCAACCCTAGGCAGGTAAAGTCTTCAAGGGAGAAAGTGCCAAATGACACAACTGAAAAACAAAACTACCAGCAGTTTTAGTGTTGCTAGAGAGGTGGGAAGCAAGATGCAGTACAACCCTACTGATACAGGTGAGATATCAACCACCCAACCATATATATCTCAAAGCTGTATACCCACTGAGTATTAGCATCAGTTTTCAGCAATTACTCCAACAAGGTCAATGATATTTGTAATCAGCACATTTTTAAAAAAATTTTATATACAGGATGTTATTTTTTTTTCTTTTTAGAATCGGCAAACTGAATTGATAATTATTTTCTTTAATTGCAGATTTCAAACTATCAGTTATTTTGAGTTTAGTTTGATTTGGCAATTCATTATGAAAAGATCGACACCTGAGCAGTATTTGCGAATTATGCAAATTTATGTTATTTACATTTGATGAACTTTGGATTTTACGAAATTGATTTATCAACTGGTCACCTCATTTGTGCAATTTAACCCCCCGTTAGATTACTTTGGGAATATGTAAAGTCCTATGTCTATGCTGATAAACCGGATACAATAGACAACTTGGAAGACAGCATTTGATGCGTTGTTGCGAAATATAGACTAATTATAAATTTAAATCATAAATGCCAAATTTGGAATAAACCACATTTGTATAATAAAAATATTTTTCTGATTCATTTTTATATAAAGTTTGCCACCTCTATGGAAAAAAAAAAAAAAATTTTCATTATAAGGTTATATAAATGTGAATAAAAATTTAAGTACTTTAGTTGTTCAAACCATTGGTATCAGATGAAACTTAACTTTGGAGAAATAATTGGTCTCCAAGCAGTTGTGAACATGCATAAAGGCCCCCACCCCCACCTTCCTATTTGAAATTAAAATTTGCAGGATTGAATAAGAATGGAGATTTTCAAAATTTCAATTTCTTTGAATAACTAACACTTATATCCTTAATTTTAACATGCGCACACAAAATATTTCTGATTTGTATAAAATTTAGAAAATTGTATTATACCATCAACCTTAGCATGCTTTGACAATTTATTCAAAAATATTTTATTAGTGTCCTGTCCCTCATTTACTTGCGTATAATCGGTTTTTACTGTGAAAGAGAAAGTTACTTGAAAAGGGCACTCTGGTTGGAAACAAAAGTACATGTATAGTCCTGTCAGCATTCTCATATGAATGAGGGTACTCAAGCAATAACCTCCCACACACCTTCAGAAAAGGGGAAAATTAAAAATTTAAATTTTAAAATGAAAAGGAAAACAGATGCATTTACAAAGAGCAATGAATTAGACGAATGCAACTCAGTTGCAGGGACATCATGCACACTTGAATATTTTATATTAGTCATATAGGTTACACTGAAAAATTATACATTTTTTTAAATTCTTGCTCTGTTCTCAATTCTCCCAGGCAATGCCGGGTAGCTCTGCTAGTATAAGACATGCATAGTTAAAAGTCCATATGCACTACTCCTCTAAAGGGAGTTGCTAGAAATCTAAATCATTTGAGGAAAAAAAAAATGTATATTTTTGTTTTGGAATTGTCTCAAATTTCTTCATTCTGCAAAACAGAATGAGAAAATCTACTTGATACGTCTTAACTATTCTTATGTTAAAATAGCTTTACCATTTTTTATGTAAAGAAAATTCTTTAGTAATAAAATTTCAACCTTACATTATTCTTCAAGTATATATATATATATATATATATATATATATATATATATATATATATATATAGGAAAATATAAATGAAATAAACTAGCAAAACCTGTGGAAATTTTTAAAGATTTATGTAAACATTTTCCTGACATCTAAATTGTAAATTTATCTTTATAATGTTAAGTATGTGCATATGTTTATATTTGTGTACAAGATTCACTCATAACCAATCATTATGAATTTTACAACACAGCTTCTAGGTGTAAAGGTTGTAATGTGTACTATATTTAGTTTTACCTAGATAAGGACATAAATATGTAGTGAAAACTGAATTCAGACATCTAAGATTTTAACAATAGGTATTAGACCTCAAATTTTTCTGAAATTTCAATTTCTTGGAAGTATATGGGCACGATCTCACAATTGAAATTCAAATATATTCAAATCTGCATTGAATTTGATAAACCAATTAAGCAAGATACTGTGAATTTCAATTTTTTTTTCTCAGACCCCTTTTCTAGAAAAAGGGTAATGTAATGGATATTTTATTAAAATTAGAATAAAGATTCTAGACATAAGATTTAATATTATTTTAGTCTTTGTAAGGGATAAAAAGAAGTACCAAACTGATGAATAAATAAGTGTGTGTGTGTGGGGTGGGGGCAATGAATCTAAAAAAAAAAAAATAAATAAATAAATAAATAAAATAAAGTTTAGTTCACATTTCTAAGCCAGTAAATAAAACCTAAATTTGCAAACTATCAATACGAAATATTCAAGCTAAAATTACTCGTATTACAATATTAATAATTAACATTAAAAATTAGAAAGAGAAAATAATACATATACAAACCTATATTAAAAAAAATATTTGTATGAACTAATATGGTACACTTCAGGCTTTATTCCATCATTTGTACTCTTTTTTATTTACATTTCCACCTCAAACAAGGCACATTGTCACTTTGATGTAGGGGGCTACTATTAGGGACACAAGCTACAGGGGTACTAGGTGGGGAGTTTGGCAGCAAGATGTCGGTTCACGTTACACATGAACTTCTGCATGTCAGTACAGTTGGGGAAGCAGGAACCTGGCAGGGAGTTCCAAAGTCTAGCGGTTCTGGGGAAGAAACTACTGGAGTAGAAGGCTCTCTTACATCTAGGGATCACTACTGTGAAGGGGTGGGATTGTACTGCTTGTCGGGTGTATTTACATAGAGGAGGTACAGGTGCTTGCAGTTCGTCAGAACATTCACGATTAAAGTACTTGTAGAACAGGCAGAGGGATGCTACATTGCGTTGATGGGACAGAGGCTGAAGCTTGGTTGATAGTTCAGGACCTATTAGGTTGGCGACTCTTTTGAACCTTGTCTAGGAGTGAGAGACTAGTAGCAGATCTTTAAAAATTACTTTTTTTTTCATAAAGGAGACTCCATTTTTCACAGAAAGACAGGAGTATTGTTATTGGTGAACATGGAAATGTATTATTAATTACCCTTCTCCCAGTGTACATGGGAAAAGTGAGGAAACAAGATTTCTTTATCTCTTTCTTAAAATAAATCTGGAGAAAAAAGTCCCACTCTTAGCAAAAACCTTAGAGCAATAGATAGATTCATAAACGCATAGATAATGATTGGGATTTTTATTGTACCAATTAAAAGGGACTGGCAATATATGCAACCACTATCATTCCATCTAAGATCCTTATCGAAAACTTTGTTTTATTAAATACCAGTAAGACAATTGATGATACCATAAAACTGCAGTGGAACATTAAAATATGCATTTTATTATCACTAATATATATTCTCCAAAAGAATAAAATTTCCAATATCTTTAGTGGCTCATATAGACTATAACTTTGAAAAAGCTTCCTAAGCAAAATTTATGAAGTGAAAGTTATTTTGAGAAAAAAAAAAAGATTCATTTATGACCTCATATTCAGAATAGATGAGTACTTAATATTTATTAGGACAACTGGCTTAAGTGAGCAAAGGTTAATGATAACACTACGTTAATCTTGGGCAAATTATATCTCACATCCCTCTAATTACAACCTTAACTGATCATAGCCACAGTACTCTGAAACACAATCAGGATAAAATCAATTGTTAAAACTATTCAGCAGAGCAGAGTGTAAAATCCAAATGTATCAAAGTCATTTTTGGCAATCAGCTTATTCAAATAGGATTGGAGAAACTTGGAATCGCCTGGAAGCAAGGATTTCAAATTTGATACTTAATTTTTCTTTTTAATCAGTTTTTATTTTGTTGTTTATGGTAGAGTTTAAGAGATTGCAATATTGGTAGAAGGCAGAGTTAGTGTTGAAGTCGGGTTTCTTTAAAATAGACCCTAAAAAGATCTTTTTCGGCTGATACTCCACATAGGGAATAAAAGTCAGCCCCCCCCCCTTACTGTATAACAAACGACCCTTTCAGGTTATTCTTATTAGCAAAAATATGTTCCTTCTGGTTACATTTTTGCTAGTGGTATGTATATCTCAGTCAGGGGAGATGACATTAAACGCCTGGTACTGACCAGGTTCAACACTGCTTAACTTCAGTGATTTAATAAGAACTGGTGTGTCAATAGCTACAGCCAGCCTATTCATCTGAAGATGCTCTTGTATCTATAGTTAAAATAAATTTATAACAAGATATAGCATATATACATATATATATCTCTCTTGAGATATGTAAATGCATGTAAGATTTTGTAATGTTTCCTTTTCTTATGAAAAGGTTAGACTCTACATAAAATTTAAGTGTATACTTATGTAAAATATACTGGGGGAGGACAATGAAAGTAGTCCTGAATCTGTTACTCTCTGCCAAATATTTATATGCCCTCTACCTCTAAATGACCCATAGAAACAGAACTTCTTTATAATAAATTCATATCTGATTTTAATGAAATTTAAACTATATGTATACGACACTGTTTTCCAACGTTTCAGTTTTTTCCAGAGCAAAGGTAGGTCAAAGGGGCAGTAAAAACAGTAACATGGTATTAGGAGTATAGTGAAAAATTAGTTATTCTCATTCAATTCCAAGCAACGTCTGGTCTTTCAGTTACGAGTATGTATATAAAATTAGTCATAGTTAGCTAGACGTTTTTACACATACATACATTAGCAGAGAGACCCGACATTGCCGAGGGTTGAATGAGGATCAATGATGTTCCACACTTTTAATACTTCTATTGTCATTGAAATTGGTGAAATCAACAATTTTTCAATTGATTGCCTGCTCTAGTCGGGGACCCACCACAATGCACCAGAAGGGAGCTTCACATGCTTCCCTGCAGTAACTTAGTCCATAATACAGTGTAGTCTACATTGCACTGTAGAGAACCTTTTTTTATGCCAGGCCTTTCTGCTTGTGCAGTAATAAAATTTCTCGAATGCACTTGGGTAGTAACTTGGTCAACACCTTACTGTTCCTTCTTTAATCAGATGTTTTCGATTATCGATTTTAGATACTTATCAGATGCACATTCCCATATAAAACCGATTTAAGGACACTCCCAGACAAATAACGTACATTTGTGTGAAGTTTTAAAAACTTAAGCCCAACTGTTTCATAGTTCATAGGAAATACACACACACAGTGCCTTTTTATATATAAGTAGATAGATAACATGTGACTTAGCTTTACAAGTTTGTGTTCATCAGAAGAATATTAATTCCTCTTTTCTTTGAGCTTAATGATTTTTTTTTTTATGCATACAGACGTTAGTACATGCCAACATGTCTCGTGTGCAAACGGCAATTTTCATAGTTTTTTTTTTATATATAAAAAAAAAAAACTGATGAATAAAATATTCTCATTCATTAATTTCAAATATTAAAGATAATATCTATCTTTATTTCTAAAAATTGTGACCCGTCTTGGTTTAATTTTAATTTTTTTTTCTTAATCAGTTTAAATAAGAAAGCAAATATTTATATCTACATTTGGTTATGAATAATTTTTATTAAGTTTTCCGCTTACACATGCTTATTAATTTCTATTATTTATATTACAAGGTGCCAATTTTAAGATTTCCTAATGAAGACTAGTATTAAAAACTTTAACAGGCTTGGCATTGCTCAGTCATAAAATATGCTTGAATATATTTTAATTTATACAGATTTCGTATTTATTATTATAGAGCTAATTCTCTATTATATTGTACCCAATATATAGTAATGATTTCAAAAGTAAAAAAAAAAATTACTTGGGTACTGTCAACTAGAATCAAAAGCATGTAAATGTATATTTGTGCATGCATAGAAGAGCACTTAAAGACTACTTGCACCTGCCAAATTATTTTATTTTTATTTTTTTACTATTTGGACTCCTTAGTAGCTATTTTTACCGACTAAAGACTAAATCAAAATCTGTATCGATTTTCCAATCTGTAGACCAAAAATTGAGGCTGTTCCTTAGATAGGGACAGATATAGATTCTTCATTTTTAGATATTGTATAACTATATTATTTTCTGTAGCTCTTATCCATACATTTTCTTCATGTTGCTTGGTATATTACATTAACTGTAAAGAGAAGGATCAGAATTTTACAAAATGTAAATATAGTATAATTCTGGTCCTTCTCTTCTGATGACAAACATTTAACTTTGAAATGCCATGACCTAAAGATCTTTTCTTAAATTTCCCTTTAACTGTTCCTTGTTGTTCTGATGATATAATAAAGTTATAACCGTTATTCTTCATCTTTCATTTAATATTCTCTTGCTCCCTTTCATAGTGTTGAGCTTTTCTTATCTTGATAAGTTTTGCTTTATTGAAGATTTACTCTTAATAACAATTATATATTTGGCTAAATTAAGCTTTAAGCTACATGTGTTAAATGATTGTTTTACATAAATTTATGGCAATGCATTTTGAATAAATTTAAATATTTTATTCTAATACTATTTTTTATTTTTATGCATGAGCAAAAAAAATCTTTAACAAGTTGATAAAAAAAAATCAGTACTATTGCACATCAGAAAGAAATTAAGTGGTAACCATAGCAACGTAAGATGAAGTGTAAACAATAGTACATTAAAATACTAGAAATGTTGATACTTTTGTAGCAGGTCGAGAGGAGTGAAGGTGCTAATCGACCATACAACTATAAAGTAGAAATCAGCAATAGCAAAGAATGACACACTGATATACATTTAATGACTATGGATATCATGTTTTATTTAACGAGAAATGAAATGATCAGTTTGTAGGTCATGGAGATCCTATATTCAGGATCAGCCAGGGTGAGACAGAATCAGTTACTGGAAGTGGATAGCTGAACATCGTTGGGCTCTGGAACTGGTAGCTGGACGCACTGGAGTGAGTCTGAGTTCGCTAGTTGTAGAGTGTAGTCTCAAAAGGCAGGCAGGAAGTAGTTTGCATAAGTTAACCCTGAAAAGGGTTGTTTAAACTGCTAAGACCCTTCGGCTGTTGGGCTCGGTCAACTTGACTGAGTGTCGGTCTTATTTCAGGAGGCTTCCTGCTCCCTAGTCAAGTTGGAGAAATTTTGATGAGAAAGCACTGTTTTTATGAAAGAATGTTGTCATTACAGGAATGCTCCTAATAAACTAGAATTAATTCCTAACTGAAGTTGTCACAATCAAGAGTTGTAGATGTATATTGACTGTTTATATTAAGTTCGACTCTAAATCAAGAGTCTGCTGTTTTTGTTTGTTTGTGAAAAGTAGAGTTCTATGTTTCTGTTCTCGATTGATTAAAATAAAAGGAAGTTGTTAGCACGCATGCTCATGACGTATCTGTCACATAACTGTTTCTGCCAATAAGCATAGCCATTGTTTGTTTTTGTGAAAGTGGTGATCTGGCACGCATCGCAACAATACAAAAAAAAAAACTATAATTGTAAGGAAGTTGTTGCATGATATCCTTTTGTTTTCATTGTTAATTAGTAGGTATGAGTTTTTAAATTATATAAATTTGTTTTGAATACGACATAATCACATTGATGCACCGGTTTTAAAGTTAGATATTGAGCTTGGCCAGTACTAAATCGGTTTTCATTTTAAATACAAGGAAAATTCAGCAATTAACTATTCTTACCATAAAAATAAAAAAATGACTTGACTCTTGGCATTACTCAAAATTTAAAAAGAAAAAAATTGTAAAGTATTATATACATTTTTTTTTTTTTTTTATCATACTAACAGTTCAGCCCGGCTTTGCTCGAATCCTAACATAACTTGCCCTACGTCTGAATACACTTTATATAAGATTTCAAATGTTTAGACCAAAAATTGTCCAAGTAATTTTGTAGAGACTGCAGAGGTAAATTTTTTATAACTTTGACCCCAATTTTGACTCCTTAACATTTATTTTGGTTTCAAATAAAGTTTTACCCATGTCGAAGTTACCTACATCTAAAATTTCAAGTATTTAGACTTAAAATTGGCAGAGGAGTTTGGTAGAGTTTTCAAAGGTCAAATCGTTGAACTTTGAACCCTTGACAGCCAAATTTCTGTCCGAAAACTGATTAAAAATTTTTTTCCCCAAATCTCAATACCCCTTATGTCCAATCTTGAGTCTGTAGACTGAAAATTGACAGTTATTTAGTAGGGAAACGCACACACACACACACACTTTTATAGATATACTAGCTGGGGTGCCCGGCATTGCCCACATGTTTGTCAGTGTAAAAGAAAAAAAATGTTTTTGGTAGGTAGACTGGAACCTGAAGCCGTGATGCGAAGGTGGAAAAAAAAAAAGGGGGGGGGGCATCTTACCTGCTCGGCCACGACGGGAGAGGAATGAAAAGTCTTAATTTAATGATTAAAAAGTTATGTAACAGGTGCGTGAACTTAATGAGGTCAAACATCATGCCATATGGGGAAACTTAACTTTGGCTGCAAGTCAGTGTCTGCTATCTGCGTTTCTCACAAGATGTTGGATCCTCATAAATAGAAGAGTGTCCAAATGAATAGCTATTGTCTGATGTAAGGCCCCCCCCCCACATCGATCAAACCTCATTGCTTTTCTGGACGTCCCTGGCCGAGTGCCAGGGGGCTGTTTCCGCTAAGGATTCAGTTTCGTTTTTATACTGAAAAGCCAAAGAAACGCGCGAGTGGAAAAAAAAAAAAAAAAAAAATCTCTAAAATAGTGTGCAAAAGTCGCCAAAATTAAAGATACACACGAGCTCGTTTCATAAATCTTAGATATTATAATCTATAGAGCATATAAAGTTTTGAGTGACCCACCCCGCCAAAAGCCTTCGCCGGGGACACACACACTAACTAACTATGGACGGTTTTTAGAAATTGACTTTCAAACGACCTATATCTGGCCCTTTTCTTTCAAATCATAAGTCTCACCAGATTTTTATTTTTTTATATGGGAGTCACCAAACTTATCCTCAAATGATCTTTGAACTGTGATAAGAGTTAAATAGTGTATGGTAGTCACTGAAACGGCATAGTAATGTTTAGTGGTAGAAATAGGATAGAAATGGATTATTGGGGGGGGGTATCAACAAGAACTTGTTTACATTGGACTTGAAGACAACTATATTGTAATGAGCTGGAAAGTAGGCTAGTGGAAAAATTCCATAGCCAATCACTTCTAGGAAAGAAGCTTTCTCCATGGAATTATTATGCACACATGAGGGGAAACCGTTATTGCTCCTAACTAAACAAGTTTTTTTTTTTTTTTTTTTTTTTTTTTTTTTTTTTTGTGTGTAAATGTTTGGCAAGGGGGCAACCATGGACTGGAACTCAGATGAGCACATGCCATGAAAATAATGATAGAGCAGAGATGGGCTTGCAACATCTCTTCTGTGGGGAAAGAGGTTGCAGGGAAGAAAAAAGGGCATGCCCTTGCTAGGTTTCAAAGCCAGTTTTGAACTTTAAGGCAGGATAGGTTGCTCCGAGTAGCTACTGCCAAGATATGGTAACAGTACTATACTTTGGGACATATCTGGCTTTTATTCAAATAGAGGATTATGTTGGGAGTTAGATAGCTTCTGGAGCGGTTAAAATGATGCAACCATTTTTACGGCGACCTTGATGTAAATCTTCCATTTCAGGTCGGGAGTAAAGGTCAGACTCCAAAGTTTGTCACAACAGGAAGATTCTTTTAGATGAGAGCCATTCATATCAATTGGGGCCAAGTGGAGGTGGGGGGGGGGATCAAATCATTTATGGTGAAAAGATAAAAAGCTTGGTTTTGGATATGTGAAAATTAATCAACCACTTTTTACCCCATTACACCACATGCTCAAGGTATGAGAAGACTCGGAGAGATCGTGGTTATTGTTGATCTTTGAAGTGTTGCCATAGACAGGGTTTGCACAGACTTGAAAAGTCCTTGAATTTTTACTTTGGTCTTGAAAAGTACTTATTTTTATTATTACCTTGAAAAATCCTTGAAAATATGGAAAATGTCTTGAAAAAATAATCTATTTTTGCTCTCATTATAATTTAATTGGGGATGGGACACTATAAATAAAAATGCACCCCCCACCCCCATCCCTAAAAAAATTTAAAAAAACTTTCCTTGGGGATCTTCAATGGTGAATCCCCCGCCCCCATGAAAATAAAGAGGTTGCCCCCCCCCAAAAAAAATGGACAAGACGTCTTTGTTAGAAATTTAAAAGCCGTAAAGGGAGTTAATATTTGAGATGAAATAAAAAGCATTTAAAACTACTTAAAAACATGATGTGGGTAGGTGCAAAGCAAAGTAACTTTTATTTGTTACGTAATCGTAACATTTGTTGCATATTTGATTTTTAACCATGTTTTCGAATCACTGTGGATTGTAAAACAAACTCCAAATTTTGTGAAAACTTTTTGCCTGAACAAGTCCTTGAAAATGGACATTGAAAATCTGTACAAACCCTGATAGATTGTCATATCAAGGAATGAACTTGGAATGTGATTTGGGAGATCATTGATGAAGAGAAGAGTTGGGCCCGGGATGGCATACCAGCATTGATATTTTGAGTTTCAGACTTTTGCCCATCGGATACTTGTATAAACCTATCAGAGAGAAAAGATTTAATGGTTAAGACATTTCCAAATGTTCCAAAGATGAAAGTTTTGTGAAGTAGAGCTTTATGCCAAACCTCTATCAAATGCCTTTAATATATCAAGAGCTATTGCTCTTGAGAGGAAACCCTCGTCGATAGATTCACTGATCTTATATGAAATTAGTCAGTACATCAACTGTAGATCTCGCAGGACAGAAACCACATTGCTTGCCGCTGAGGTGGTGGTTTTTGCTGAGGTGGCTGACAATTTCTTAACATAGATTCAAGCATAACACACAAAACTAATTGGTCTGTATTGAGATGCAGAAAACCAATCTCCACTATTTTTAAATATTGGGCAAACTAATAAGGTTTTCCAGGGTGTTGGGAAACATTTTACCTTCATGCATTGATTGAACAGCTTTGCAAGAATGGATGTTAGTTCTGGTCACAACTTTTTGAGTACTATAACTGGAATATTGTCAGGACTAGTTGCTTAGCTAGCATCAAAGTTCTTGATGAGTGTGGCAATATCATGTGAATGTCACTCTGATTATTTTCAGTCTTGGGAAGAAAATTTGGGAGGTAGGAGACTGATCGCATAGGTTGGAGTTTGCAAAGATTTTTGAAAAGAGTTTAGCTTTGTCAGATGCTGACCAAATCATCTCAGGCCCGTTGATGATGGTCGGGATAGAGGATACGCATCTATTTAGGATTTTGTTTAGTTGCCAAAACTCATAAGAATCAAGCCTGTTCTTTTACTTTGTACTTGATATACTGAGCATACGATATCGTTTTTTATAATCCTTTTGCAGTGATTACTGGTAGTTCTGTAGGCAAGTTTAGTTTTAAAATATCTGTTGAAAGCAATTGTAGTGTTTTCTGTGTGCAATGGTGACAGCACGGTCAGGAGTGTATCAAGACTGGCTGTTTGGTTTCTCTTGAAATTATTTGGAGGGTATGTAGCTGTCTATGCCAATAGTTAACAAATCAGTTGTCGGATGCTATATTAGGCACTTTTTTTTTTTTTTTTTTTTTTTTAACATAGTGATTGGGTAGTTCTAATATGAACGTTTAGATTCGATGGAGAGGGATATTTGGGGTTTTGTTACACTTTTTATCTTTGGGACAACAGTGATCAGAAGATCCTAGCAGAGACAACTTTGAACATTCAAACTGTGCAGCTTTGCAATTCACTTTATTTTTTTATGCCCACCCCCTCTTTTTAAGAGAAAACCGATTTTGTATCTTAAGTATACTAGTTAAAACAAATATTTTCTAGCAATAATTTCTAATTTTATAAAATTAGGTAGAAATTTATTGATTATAGAAAGTGCAAAGATAACTCCAGAAACATGACGGAATGATTAAAATAAACACTGAAATAATTACTTGCATTTACTTTTATAATTTCTTCCACTTCAAACAGTATATTCGATGGTCTAGTTTGTAGGACACCGGGTGCCAATCACTAGAATACCAGTTTAGAATTTCTGCCTATCCAAAAAAGATGAGACATAAATCTGAGATTCAATCAATATATGGGTGTATGATTCGTTTAAAGGGATATAGTTTCAAATTTATTGTGATAGAATTATGCATTAAGAAAGCCATGACCACTCTCCAACCCCTTCCTATCCACATGTGCTGTAGGTAAAATAACTGCACTGAAATTATTGCACTTGTACTCTTATATATATGTCCTGGCTAACTTAACTAGAAGCAAAATCCTACCCCTCCACTATAGAGGCCCCTAGATGCCAGTAAGCTTTGCTCTAATAGCCTTTGTCTTGGATTACTTGCCTTTAAAATTAGTTTTGTTGCCCTAACTATTCCTACTTGCAGAAATTTAAATGCAATGTTAAACATCTTGCTGCACAACTCCTTGCTTAGGTTGCCTCCTTTAAATTTGTCCTTTTCCCTGGCAAATATGTCTTGTTTGGGGTGAATACGTTTTAAAAAATACTAATAATGAAACTAATGTTGAACATCTGCATTAAATAACCATAAAAAGTTTGATATGCCAGTCTTTTTTTTTTTTTTTCCTTGTTTAAAAGTTTCAAGTGTAAAAAAAAAAAAATAATTTGTTCATAATGGTTTCATTTGAACTATGTAGTGATCTTCGAATTTATTCACCTTTTCAGAAATTTTCTTTTACTCAGTGATTAGAATAGATTTTCTGTTAACATTTAAAATGGGGCAGAGCAACTTGTAGACTGTTTGATAGTCTACCCCAACAGGTCAACACCAACTACTTATAACTATTTCAAACATGTTTTCCATTATGTAACATGCAATCTTGTTCAATTTATTTTTTTCTTTTTCTTTTTTTGCTTACCTTTTAACTTAAGCACTGGAATCACTTCATATAAAAACAGTTAAAAAAAAAAAATGACATGTTTACTTTTTATGGCTTTGAAAAAATATGAAACCCTGGCTGTAACTTGAGCATAAATTGAAGTTCACACTTTTTAGACTTTGATTATTGATTTTTGAACTGAATTACATCACAAAATCTTTGAAATTGATTTTTATTTTCCATTTACAATCGTACATTTAGCATTTTCTATTTTTAAGTATCCTTGCAAAATAGGCACAGAAAGAAATACAGATATCAAGAAACTTTAATCTTAACAGGTCTGTTAACATTGTTTGATAAGAGAATAACTTGGGTTGAACATACTTCCTAGCTAGTAGACTCCAATTATGTAGAGAAAGTATAAAAATGATTTCCTTTAATTTAAGATCAAAAGGACAACAATTAGATGAGCCCCCACAGCTAAAGATTGATGCCGTTATGTTGCTCTCAACAATTAAGACGTTCTCAAGACCATAAATGGTAGAATTTTGTTCTATCATGTGTTGGAGCTCTCTGGAGTATGCACATTATTTTTTCTTCTTCAAATGAGTCCATGTTTGCATACCATGGGCCAATCTTTAGTTTTCTTTTTGTTTTTGTAAGATTGTTGAACTGAGTGTTCTCCTTTGGAAAATCATTGTTTTTTTTGTTTTTTTTTTAAATTTTTATTTATTTATTTATTTTTTTATTTACATGGGTATTACCACTTATCAAGGCAAAGAGGCCACGGGTTAAAGCGTGTACAGTAGAAATTGGACAATATAGTAATCATTAGTAATGTAAATTCGGTAACTTATATGGAATGGCTCATCAAAAACTTGTTTACGTTAGACTTGAAGACAACCATATTGTAGTCAGCTGGAAAGTAGCAAAACAAGAAAATTCCAAATGTATTTTATATTTATAAAATTGTGTTTTTTATACATTGTTCTGCATACATTTATATTTTGTACCCCCCTCCCCCCCACACACACACGCTTTTCTTTCCTTTAAATGGGAATGTTAATATTTTTATGACTTTAATGTTTCTTTTATTTTAATTTCAGCCGAGTCGTACTCCCCATGAAGGTGGAGGAGGTAAGAAATTTTTCATTAATTAACTTAAAAAATCGAGCATTTTTGCAAGTCTATTAATTTTTATATTTTCTGTTGAAAAAAATATCTTGTTTTTATCTGTAATTTAAGATGTTATAGCATCAAATAGAAAGAAATGCTGTGTAATTTTAAAAATTTAATTTTCATTGTTAACAGAAAAAAAATATTTTATCCAATATCTGTTTAGAAAGTAATTCATTTGATTTTGATGTTTAAGTTGAGCAATATTAGGCAACATCTTGCGCTTACTCTCAATGTGAACACTCTAGCCAGGTTTTCCTTTGTCTTCTATCCATTATTGTGCCTGGGGTATCCATGTGTCATTGAGTTGGGAATTGGCACGCTCTGTATGACTAAACCACCTTAGATGCAGAGTGCATAAAGCATACAAAAAAACCACCAATACCACTCTAAACTCCTTGCTCTACTGACTGTTGATACAAACGCAACTACAAACATTTGGGTACCTAAGTAAATTGCTAGCTAGTTTCTGGTTGGCACGGATCATAAATGGCTCACGACATGACAAACTTGCATATTTTTCAGAGTCTTATGTCAAAGGAATGGACAGCTTTATCATGAGTCTGCATCATACTGTAAAGGATGATCTGAGCAAGCAGTGTTTTCCTTCTGGACAGGACTCTAATAGCCCTAAAGACATCAACCTGGCTCTTATCAGTCTTTGCCATCAGCGATTCTTGTGAAATTTCTATGTAGCGTTTCATCACAGCAATCAAATAATTGTATAATGAACATCTTTGGCCGTGGCTTTGATTATCTTCATGTAATCTGTCCACTTTGAGATAAAGTAGGACCAGTTTTTGCTTGTACCTGCAGAAGAAATGTTAGCTTCCCCCCCCCCCCAGATATTTAAGGTTTTCGCATGAACTGTTGAATGTGCAGTCAACAGTGTGGGGTGGAATACTTTATAGTAGGCCTCCTTCGTAGTTATGGCATAAATTGTCTGTTTTATATAATATGATGCTTCAATCCATTTAATCATTGATATATTGTTCGTGTCAACAGAGCAATCACTTCTCTGAAATTCTGCCCCTCATAAATGAGTATGGACTTTATTCATATCAATAAATGGACATCTGAAATAGATTAAATGCAACATTAGTAACAAATTTCATAAATTTTAAATATAAAACATTGTATTATGCTGCAATATATGATGCTGGTTTAATGTGTGTAAGGTGTGTTTGGGGGGGGGGGTTAACCCACTGCCTATAGTGAAGCATTTTGGAAGGCCCTTGTTGGCATTCTTTGGTAGGCCACATTGGGCAACAAGCAATAAACCAAACGCTTGAAGGATGAGGTAATGTGTGAGAGGATGGTAGCTTTGGGCCAAACAGAACCATAGCTCATTCAAACGAAAGGATTTGGCCTCTTACTGAACCAAACTAGAATTTGAATTTATAAAGGGTTATCTCTGGTCGATTGTACATATAGACACAGGCATTCTCAAATGTTCATCCATTTAAGTATATGGTAACAACATAGAATATAAATGATTTCAGAGTATGAAAGTATACTTAGTATTCCCCAATAAAATAGTTACATCTATTTTTTTTTTTTTTTTTTTTTTTTTTTTTAGCACCTAGTAATACAGGATGGGGCAGAACAACTTGCTTATTAGGAATATCAATTAAAACAAGTAATGCAGGTATACATGTAATTCTTTGAACTGCAATTAGTATATTTAAATGTTATTTTTTTACCAGTTTTAAAGATATCGGTAAAATGGCATCTTTTCTTGTCTATACACTGAGTTAATCGAACTCTGAAGTTTCGGTCAACTCTTTCCAGCATATCAATAGGTATGTTGGCGATAGCTTGACGGATGTTGCTTCTCAGGTGAGTTAATGTGCTAGGACGATCCTTGTAAACAATTGATTTCAGATAGCCCCATAAAAAAGTTACATGGTGATAAATCAGGGGACTGTGCTGGCCAATGCAGATCACTCCTCAAGGAGATGTGTCCTGGGAAGTTCTGCTGCAAAATAATCATTGATGTGTGCTGTGGGGAAAAAAAATTAACAAAAAACGCATGTTAAGAAACTAACTTGAAGCTCCATCCTCTCAAATTAGTTCATCCTTACCATCCTCTGAGCAACCATCACTTTAGGGCACCAAATTCAAATAAGCAAGTTGCTCTGCCCCACCCTTTATAAATGCAAGTGTAATGAATGAATGTGCGTATATTATTAATACATGTGTGTATATATTTAATATACCGTAAATAGTATGGGAAGAGGTGGCTTTACATATCTGGATGATAGGTATGCATAAACTTAAGTTTGTATGAATTTGCAATAGATTTGAGTATATGTATTGTCTAGACTGAAGGTATGGGGGGGAAAAAAGAGTAAGATGGTCTTGTGCGTTTTGCATAGCTTAAGTGGATGTGCGCTTGTTAGATGTGTTGATGGGGCGGAAGGGGTTGTCTACTCATAGGAAAATTCAATAACAAGTTTGAAATTAATTTTCAACTAGCCAATTTTTTTTTTGGGGGGGGGATTTTAGCTCTTTTTACAGTCCTGTTGAGATTTGTTAACTTCTATGCTGGTTGATCTGCATAGACTATTTCTAATGTTTATGAAAATCTTTGCTTTTATGGAGCACTTTTGTAAAAAAAATTAGTTTAAAGTTACAAATCAATATATTTGAACTTATACAATTGAATATCTGGAATATGCATTCCATGACAAGATCACAATGTCAAGGTGCTCATAGATTCTTTAAGTACAAGAGGTACAATAGTTAGACCCTGCTCTCATGTTTTATTATAGATTTGATTAAATGGTTATAATTTCTTGCTTAAACTTTTCATCCTATTAAACAAAATGTATCTTTACCATGTTTGTATTGTACCAGCTTGTTTTTGTTGCCATGAAATGTTATTTAATTAATCAATCTGATAAAAACCAATTTTTCTCTTATCTTGTATGAATATGATTGTTAAAACTGCATGTGGCATTTTCAAACATAATAGCTAATAGCGATATAATGAATTGTTAATTGCAAGATGAGTCATTGATACTAGGTCATGGGTGTTTAACTGAAAACAATGTTTTCTTGTACAAAATCTATCCAGTACTTCAAAAGAGGGGGGGGGGGACGTAGCCAGTTGTTGATCTAAAAGGCCTTTTCAATTATCAGAAGAATCCAGTTAAATTTTTAAAGCAAATTTCTATAAAAAATTTTTTTTTTTTTTTTTTTTTTTTAACAATTAAGGTTTGCACAAATTAACTAAGATCAAAAGTGAGTAATATATATATATATATATATACCCGGCATTGCCAGGATAAAACATATTGGCAGGCAAAGGGTTCAGTCACATACACCGAATATCCTAACTTATGATTTCCTGAAAGTGGACTACATGTTGAATTATTGGAAGCATAAATGCATCCATTTTGATCTTTGAAAATTGAATGGAAAATATCTCATAGCTTAAAGGAAAAATAATTCTCACAATTTAAATAAACTGTTTTTTAAGGCAATTGTTCGCTGAAAATAAATTAAATATAAATTCATTTAAAAATAAATAGATCAACTGTAAATAATATTTCTAAATAGAACAGTTAAAACAATTTCATTACAACAAATAATAACATGGAGCTAAATATTAAGATAGATTTTCTTCAATATGTAAATGAGGTTACTTCTTGAATGTAGATTTCTTTTGAATCCATAGTATGTACATAAATCATGCTGGAATGAAAGTGTGCATGCCTGGTTTCAGTATAAAAATATTAATCAAATTGTTAGCAGACAGAAATGAGTTTATATATAACTCATTTCTGTTTGCTAACAATTTGATTAATATTGAGAGGGGCTTAGGCCCTGTCAGCTGCGGCATATATGACCCACCGGCGTGTGGAGTAAGCGCTGGTGCCCAACAACCTAAGTCCCAGTCATGGATCAAATGGCACAGTGGGTGAAGAGGGCTCCTGTAAGCCGTGGTGAAGGCAACCTCTCTGAGAAAGAAAACCCTGATATAAAACCTGCGGCGACTGCTGCTTCCAATGATGTTGACTTACTCTTCTTTTTGATTTGATGTGGCAGTTGTTTAGATAGTGGGATTGTCTCTGTGCAAAGTCTTTCTTCACTATAAAAAGCTTCAAGCACATTACTTGATATGCAATGGAATACACACTTTGCAATCAGTGTATCTTGATAACAAAAAGGCTGGCCGTAGCCTGAACCGGCAGACTAACATTCAATGAGGACTGATGCAGATATGGGCGTGAATGGCAAAGGCTCTGGAACCTCCAGGGTTTGGCCTGGTAGGTGTTCAGGGCACCACAGCTTGGACCCGGTCATCAGTGGATGTGCTGGACTATAGAAGGTTCATAGAGGTGACCGTCTTCAATGTGCTGCTAGTTGCACTCATGTTTGCGTCATTTGAGCCAGAGGTATAATGGCAATACTCGAGAACGAGTTGCTGCCATCACACACACGTGTGTAATATATATATATTAAAAAGTTTGACTACAATTTCAAGTGTTTAGACCCAAAATTGGCGGAGGAGTTTGCTAGAGACCACAAAGGTCAAATCTTTTGAACTTTGACCCTTTGGCGTCAAATTTTTGGTCAAAAACCCGATTAAAAAGCTTGCCCCATGTCTGAATACTTTATGTAAAATTTCAAATATTTAAACCAAAAATTGGCTGAATAATTTGGTAGACCGCAGAGGTAAAATATTTGAAAACTTTGACTCCAATTTTGACCCCATAACATTTGTTTTGGGCTCAAATCAAATTAAAAAGTTTGATCAATGTCCAAGAAACCTACATCTAAAATTTCAAGTGTTTAAACCCAAAATTGACTGAGGAGTTTGGTAGAGTTTTCAAAGGTCAAATCGTTGAACTTTGACCCCTTGACAACCAAATTTCTGTCCGAAAACTAAAGATTTTCCCTCATGTCAAATCTTGAGTCTGTAGACTGAAAATTGGAGTAGGTAGGGAAACCTACACACATACAATTTCACTTTTATAGATCTAATAGATATTGGACCAAATATATGGATTTAAAGTTAAGAAACCAAAACAACTTGTCAGATTTGTCAGCGACCTCGAATAACCCTAAAAAAAAACAAATTAGTGATCGGTGTTCTGATGTAGCATAAGGTAACATTTACCATTGGCTTATTTCTATATTTATTTTTATTATATAATTATCGTCCTTTCATGTTTATTCTTATTTAATGCCTTAATTTAGCTCTTTATTTCTATATAAAAAAAGTGAATTTTTGGTAATTGTTTATTTCTATTGTTAAATAAGTCATTTATTGAACTTTCAGCATCGCCTCCGCCTTAATGCTGTTTCTGACAACATTTTATTTTTTGTTAGGGGTTGGGAAACATTTACCTATGCTCACATCATGACTCTGATACCAGGCATCGGTGAATGTTGACCAAGGCCCTACAGTCCTTGAACGGCTCTAAGTGAGACTAGTTAGTTTTCAAAGGATTAAAAAAAAAAGTTAATTTTTTTTTTTTTCTTTTTAATAAATTTTTCACTGTTTAATTGCTTCATTCACAGAATATTTTAATGAAATGTAAATTTCTAAAAGAAAAAATTAAATTCACTTACCGCATTGTTCTATTAAATATTTTATTGTTTAAATAATTTGACTTTGCTTGTTTTATTTAAAAAAAAAAAAAAAAAAAAAAAAAAAAAAAAAATATAAAGGTTGACAAGACATTTTCATTTACTGATGAGATTTTTCATTCCTTTACTAATGGAAGTGTTGGTTGGGGGGGGAGAATTTCCAAAAGATAAGCGACCCCCCCCCCCCCCGCGCGCTCTTATTTATTTTTTTAGTCACCAGTTGGAAAAAACGCTGATTTTTTTCTGATTTACTCATGCTTTTATCTAAGGGTTAAGTTTTCATCAACTTTTTCATGGACTTGACGTAGTTAGGCTGTTTTATACATAAATAAACTTCGCTCACAAATGAAAACAATGTTACCTCGCGACCCCTGAAGTTTCGCAACAGTGCAAACAGATAACTAATCATGAGCCTCGAAGTTTCGAAACACAGTGCCTATGTATTTGACGGAATAAGAAAACTCATTAAGATAAAGATTACCTTTAAAGTAGTTAATAAGTCTTAAATATGTTATGAAAAGTTCTGTTTTTATCATAAATTTTTGATAGCATTAATCTGACTTCAAACAAACAGTTCAACTTAGAAAAAAAATAAGAGAATCGTAATGCAGTAATCATAAATCTTAGGTATTTTTTTAACAATGTGATTCCGACCCCCCCCCCCAAAAAAAAAATACACGATTCTTACAATTAACGATTCCAATTAATTATCCCACCACTAATATATAGATGAGTTGTTTACTATAACCTTTTTATGCAAATATTATGCAAGTATAAATCATGTAGAATATCTGCATGAAGATAATTACACGTAATAATTAACTAAAGATGATCATCCCATAAGAAAACCGAAAAAAAAACTAATAGGAAATTAATTAAAATGAATGTTTAAAAGAATATGCAAATTAGCTAGATCTTTTACAGATGAATGCAATTCCACGGCCCATGTATAACAAAGTTGAGTTATAATTAAGAAATATATATACACACCCACCTTCCTTGGTACAACCTCTTTTCTCTCTATAAAAGGAAGTTTATTCATAAAATTGTTCCCATAAAGATTTTAGAACACTTAATTCATAACTTTAGAAATCACTTTTATAACTGGCTGTACAATTTAGATAATCCGCATGCCATTTTCTAGTCTTGGATGAAACTGTTTCAAGTGGTGAAAGAAAGCAAATAGCAAGTCGGACAACTTTATTAAAGGGGAGCATTTAAGCAAGACTTCAGAAGACAAGCTAGATATAACAAACAAAAAATAACTGAAAGTCATTGTTGCACTTATTTGTAGCATTTGAGATACGTGTGTGTGTGTGTGAGAAAAAGAAAGAAAGGCCCACTATTTGTTTGTAAACAAGCTGATGGTTCAAGCACTTTGCGACGGGAACGTGTGGATTTAATACACTCTAGGAGAAATATTTACGGCACTGATTCGTAGCCGAATGGTGAGAGCTGCAGACTGTCAGTGCGACGGTTGTAGGTTCAATCCACAGCTGGGGAAAGGTGTTTGTCTTGCTGCACTGATGAGTTGTGATACAATGAAACAGTACTGTATGTGGATGACATATATATATATCTTCTGGTGTTGAACAAAAATAGAACTGATATTTATGCATCTGGGCTTATTCTTAAAAAAACACTGCACAAAAAGAAAATTTAATTTTTTTTCAAACTTCATATTTCTTTGAAATCTACACGATACAATCTTTACAGATTTAACTCTTCTGCACTAAGTATTTGATGTAAAAAATTTTGCACCGATGAATTATGAAGTTGAGGGAAGAAGATATAGAAGTCTCCTGTGTGTCGAGTAAGTTGCTGGAATCCATATTAAATAGAGAAGTAGTCAACCATCTCAGCAGAAATAACCTTCTTAGTGACATGCAATATGGTTTCCGTTCTGCCAGATCTACAGCAGATGTGCTAACGGTTATCTCATAGAATTAGTGAATCTCTCGACAAAGGCTTCCTTTCTAGGGCAATTGCTATATCAAAAGGCCTTCGGTAAGGTATGGCATAAGAGCCTACTTCACAAGATTTCCAGCTACAGTATAATTGGAAATGTTTTCTCAATCATTAAATCATTTATCTCTGATAGGCTCATAAGAGTAGTTGTTGATTGGCAGAAATCAAAGGCCCTCAGTATTAATGCTGGAGTCCCTCAAGGGTCCATCCTGGGCCCAACTCTCTTTCTGATCTACATCAATGATCTCCCAAAACACATACTTAAATCATTCGTTGACATCTATGTTGATGACACAACCATCTATGGCAACACAGCAAAGGCCGTAAATGACAGTTCTCTCTGATTCTCTCTCCTCTGATCTTGAGCGTCTGGTACAGTGGAGGAACAGGTGGCTAGTTACTTTTAATGCATCTAAAACCGAGCTCCTATCTTTACATCAATGGCATCAATTGAAATGGATGGCTCTCGTCTTGGAAGCTCCATGTTTTGATAAACTTCTGGGCTTGACCTTTACTCCTGACCTGAAATGGAACACGTACATCAAGTCTATTGCTAAGGTCGTTGGAAAAATGGTAGGATTCTTCTACCGTTCCAGAAGATCTCACTACTGATGGTCAAAAAGTCAGGTAACATTTTAAAGAAAAACGATATTAGCAATACACGTATATTTAAGTACCATACATTGAAATATAAAATGAAACAAACATGAAATATGTTTTTGTTAATTGTCGTCCATTTCTCTCTATCAATCGCTGGAAGCGATTAACCACTGATTGTGTAACACGTGTAATCATGTCAGCTGATATCCGCGCAATCTCCTCTTCAATAAATAACTAAAGACGCTATTGTATCAGGCTTCTTGCCATAAACGCTATCCTTTACATAGCCCCAAAGCCAGAAATCAGGAGGGGTAAGTTTATATATTACACTCAAATATTTAAACAAATAATATTAAACGAATAGAGATTATAATGGATCATATTGTTTTTTTTTCTACCTTTAACATGTTACCTGACTTTTTGACCACCCTGTATATAAAAGCCAAGTGCGTCCAAGGATGGAGTACTGCTGCCACATCTGGGTAGGAGCTGCTAAAAGTAGCCTATCCTATCTTGACAGAATACAAAATAGACTTCATGGTTTAATGGGGATACCCCTTTTCTCTTCCCTGCAACCTCTCTCCCACAAGAGACGTTGTGAGCCTGTCTTTGTTTTATCATTACTTCCATGGCAAGGGCTCATCTGAGCTCCAATCTTTCACAAAAAACACCCGTCTAGCTCAAACCACTGCCAAAATTTTTCCCCACTCCTTATCTGTGCCAAAACCAAAACGTAGATTCCATGAACAAAGCTTCTTTCTTAGAAGTGCACGCCTGTGGAACTCTGTTCCGTTTGCCTGTTTCCCACCTGATTACAACCTGGATGTCTTCAAGTCCAACATAAGCAAATTTCTGATGAACTGCCCCTTTAAGTAAGACGCTTTAGCAAATCTCCAATACTAACATACTTTACACGCAATAACCCTTATCCCTGAGTGGCTTCCGGGCCTTGATAAGTGGTGACCACCTTGTTGCTAAAAAAAAAAAAAAGGTGGGAGATGACTAAATCTGTAAGACTTTTTTGCTTTTTAGTATCAAAGGTTGTAGGTCAGATTTATGTATGAACTGGATACTCTGTTGGCCAGCTAAAAGAATGACCAATTTATACTGACCTTTTTTTGTCCCCCCCCCATTTCCTTTAAAATAATACTTCACCTTTATTTTTACTGAAAGAATCAATATTCTTTTTATATTCTGAATATATAAATGTTATAAGGTGTTAAGGAATTTAATTTCCTGCTAAGGAAAACGGATTTATGGATTCGATGCATGTGCAAATGGTGATGTTATAAAAATAGTGATACTTGATATTTAACTTAGCCGTTTAGCTGCCCACGTGTCGGGAATACTATACTCTGACCACATGCCAACCATTGTTTGTATCATGACATGTCAGAAAGTAACATTTATGGTTATACTAGCAGGGAGACCCGTTGTTGCCGGGATTGAATGATCAACAACAAATATTTCACACTCCTATATTATTGTCATTGAATCCGTGAAATCACCTGGGAGGAAGCTTCACATGCCTCCATGCAGTAACTTAGTCCAAAATGTTATTCTACATTGCACTCTAGAGAACCTACTGTTTCTTTTATAGAATTATTCTATATAAACTTCTTTCCAGTTAACAAAGAAAAAAAAAATTAAGAAATTTACGTGCGGGGTTTGAACCTTCAGACCATGTCATGCAAAAAAGAAAAAAAAAAAAACACGCTATCAACTTGTAGAATTTGCACAGCCTGTTCTATCATTGTTGCTAAGCAACATGGAAAAAAATGGCTTTACCGATGATAGATAAATTAAAATAACTATTATTATCGGGGGTATTCCAAGACAAAACTTACCTAAGATCATTCCCAGACTTGTACACTGAAATTCTGTAAACTTTAAAGAAAATCTGTTTAGCCGTTCCGAAGTCTATAAGGAAAGAACTCTCACAAAGTTGCATTTATATAATTGTAGATATATTTACAATTTCATTTTTCATAAACTTGGATCCTTAGCTTACCTTGTCGGGATCGGATTCGACAACTGTAACTTCATGCAGAGTACCCTCTTCTCTCTCTCTCTCTCTCTCTCTCAGGTAATTTGTTTTTGATGCCTTAGGGTAAGATCTTAGTGACTGAGCGGACTTTTAGTAAATCACTTTAGTCCTTATTTCAGTGAAACAGGATATCAAAGGCTTGATCCGATCAGTCGACTGGTTATGCCCTAGTATTTATAAATTTATTCCTATTATTTAATCTGGTTCTTCTAAAACTAAAAACGTTTTTTTTTTTTTTTTTTTTTTTTTTTTTATCTAAAATAGATCTTATTAGGTGATGACCACTACTTGCAGGATTCCATTTGACAACTTTATTCAACATAAAGTTACTCAAAAATGGTTTATATGCCATAAACCAAATCATTGGATTCTCGGTTCTCAATGACATAAACAGAAGAATTGTTAGCTTCCACTGACTTTGGTAGATTCTTAAAAAAAAAAAAAAAAAAAAAAAAAAATCTGGAGCAGATGTAAACAACTTAAGTCTTCCTCTTAAATAATCAAATTATACTCAATTTACATCGCTAAAGATTACGTTTTGGTCCCAGTGACCACCGTACCCTCTGTAACTTTATCCTCGAGCCACTTTTGGGTCTTGATAAGTATGGTGTTGGGAGAGAAAAAAGCAGAAAATCTTTGTTTTTAACAAATTTGGAAAGCTGCAACCGAGGAAGGTCAAATGTTATATTGATTTAAATCTTGTAAAAATAACAAAAATGAGAATGGGTTTGAATAATTTATATTCCTGGTGAGTTCTTGAATGCAATAATTAAAAAAAAAACAAAAAAAAACATTTCTTCAAAATAATTTTTCTTCACTCATGACTAAAAGTTTCTCTTCATTTTGTCCCCAATATTCCCATGATACTGCTACTCAACTTATTTTTTATAACCTCAAACCACATTTTCAATTTTTTGGGTAGAATTTCTTTTGTTGCTAGATTCATTAATCCTGTAGATAAAAAGGTGATATCAAAGGGAATAATGAGTCTGTCTATACAAAAACATTTAGTGAAAATTTAAGACCATGAAAATCGAAGACTTTGTAAGAAACAAGTTCAGTGTGTCTGAGAATGTTCTAGGTGAGAAAGTTGTTTTTGTTTTTTTTTTTCTTTAAGTAGAAATTGGACACTCATTTATTTTAGTTGGTGCTATGTGCTGTTGCTAAGTGTATAGTGGTGCTTGCTTGCTTGTGTGTGCTGCTTGTTGAGGACCTTTCAGCCCTAAAGGACTTAGGCTGGATTGTGATATGTGTTTGTGTGCTGTCTGTCTTGGCTTTTTATATTATGCACAAAATTTCAGGAAAGAATATTGTTCTGATCAATTGAAATTAACTGTTGATTGAGCTTTTTATCCAATTGAGTCGATGAGTGAAAACATTTGTTGCTGCTGCTTCTAAGAATTGAAATTGATATGAAAAGAATGTAATGTTACACAAAGCTTTTTTATTTTTTCTGTAAAATTTTGGTTTGTTACATTAAGAATTTGTTGGTTGTAATCCTGTTTAATCTTAATCAAATGTTCAATTGCATGTCTGCTGAATTAATTAGAATGGCACTGTAATATCTTTGTTCTGACAAATTGGTTGGCCTTTAGTTAATTTTATGGTTCATCATAAATGCACAACGAATTCAGTAATGATTGAAACTAGATTCTTAATTTTGTCAAATTGCAAAGTGTTTTCTCAAATAATGAAGCCCAACTTCACAAAAGTAACTTCAACATGGACATAGAAAAACGTGAATAAAAAGAATTACTGATGAATTGGGTTTCTGTCAAACTATTGAACTTGAATTTTAAAAAAAAAATTTAATTTTAAAAATGGCTAATAAACTTGTAGTTTTATTACTTCATTGTTAGTACAAGTTTTGTTATTTGTTCATTTGAACTCTTATGATATAATTGGATTTGCCATCAAAGGGGTGGAGACAAATAAAACTGTTTAGGGGAAAGACTTCAAACCATTCTTTCCTGGTGACGCCTAAAACATACAATGTATTTATGCATTGGAATTCCTCTGTAGAAATGATAATAGCAGGAGAGCATTTTACTATCACTCTCTAGTGAGTTTCAATTTACTTTATATTCAGCTAACCATTTTTATATGCTAACGTATGTTGGAGATCTGTTAGAAAGTGACTTCTAAACTAACCTATTACTTGCAAGTTTATATATATCCAGACTCCTCTACCTCAACTGTTCTCTATCTAACCAAAGAATTCGTACATTCTTCTGATGTGTCCATAGCATGAAAGTTGTGCACACAGCTTCCTATACTGTCTACATTTCAGCTTACTCTGACGGCATCAGCTCTAAGCCTGTCTTTAATACTCATTACATATTCATCATATCCTTCTCATAATGTTGCAGATGTCTTTCAATTTTCACTGACTAGGTTTGATTTTCATACATCACACTGTATACACACTCTGTTAAATATTAGTTTTTGGATATTAATTCTGAAACTAGGAGCAACTTTAAACTGTATTTGGTGAGAGTACACTGGTTGTGTATCCCTGTCCCAACTAAGGTGATTGAATTTTTCCTTAGTATATTCCCAATAGAAGTTGAATTCTGCACAAAACTTGTGGATAATTCTATTTTTCATGGGAAAACAAGCCTTTAAAGAAACCTAAAAGGGTAGGTGAAGCCTTCTTTAACCTTGAAAAGCAATCATCTCAAGATGATGTCTTAAAAAAAAATGATTTGCCCCTCATTGGGTAAGTGTCAGGAAGGGGTATTCGAACAATAAAATTGTGCCTCAAATTAGCAAATGATTTCCAAAGAAAATCTCTTACATTTCAGGCTATTTGACATATGAGGCATGGTTAAATGATTAGAATAGTGTATTTTTAGAATTTTATTTCAAGTTCTTCGTCTTCATAATTATTGAATTCACCCAGTCTACCTCTTGTTCTTTTTATTCCTGTATAGTGGTCATAGTCAACGTCTGCTGCTTTTGGGTTGACATATTGGCTGACCAAGACAGTTTTTGCTAAAGCATTTTAACTTTATCATTGCTTTTACATTCATTTTCAATCTGTTTTTCAGCATCTGCAGAGATTATATTTAATTTCCTGTGGCTTACTGGGTATTATTGATCTTCCTCTACTCACAGCTGGCTACTATATTAACTAGTTGTACCTACCTGACATGCCAAGGTGGTTCTAGTTTTTATTTTAACTTTCGTTTCTGTTTTACATTTTTCTTTTTACCAAATTTTTTTAATGGAATTTTGATAGTTAAATTTAATTGATACAGTATAATTTGGTAATTAAATTATTAAATCAAATTGTTACAAAACTTATGAATTTTATGCTAATGCTGTTTTTAATCTATTCATAAAAAATAGGATATAAAACTTCTAATAAGTATTTGCAAAGAATTTTAAGTAAGAAATTACTTTCTATTCGACATTTAAAATGCTTTCAAATTCTTTCAAATTTTGAAAAGTATGTGTAACTTCTAAAGTGACAATGAAACTAGGAATACATTATTTTCTTAATTGTATTATGTCCATTTTCCTTGCAATGATACTACCATCATTAAAGATAGTTTTTTTTTTGTTTTGTTTTTTTGTCTACTCTAAGTGGTATTTTTTTTATATATATAATATATGGGTTCATAAAAAAAATGGATGTTTTTTTTTCTTTGGTTTACGAGCACAAATATAAACCATGATACTTGATTTTTGCCTTTAAAATTTAAAGTTAGAAGTTACTTTCTAATTAAAGGCTCCAAAATTACTTCAGTATTTCTAATGATCATGTTTGCTCTTATTTTTTTAAAGAAAACTAATAGACTAAAACGTGGATTTGTTTATTCTTGAAATTAGTTATTTGGAAGCCTTCAAGCTGTAGATTAGAAATTACTTTGAAGTTAAAAGGTCAAGGTTCATGTGTGATCTGAAAGGAAAACATTCAATGTCACTTGTGCCCTGGTATCGGAAAACCCATTCCATCTTTACCTGCCCATCTTGAATCTTTCTTCCAAAGGACATTAACTTAATTTCGACACATTGTCTACTCCCTAATCTGTCATTCTCAGTTCATTGATCTTGTAAAATCATTGCAGAGTAATTATCCCCTCTTCCTTCAGTTGGCTAATTGTTTGTTTTTCTGCGACTTTCTCCTCGTTTTCTACTCTAAAACTGCTTAATGGCAGCTT
Organism: Euprymna scolopes; assembly: GCF_053919585.1. Lineage (NCBI taxonomy): Eukaryota > Metazoa > Mollusca > Cephalopoda > Sepiida > Sepiolidae > Euprymna > Euprymna scolopes. Next base: position 54,382,117 of record NC_136512.1, on the reverse strand, counting down.
CATGAAAAAAGAAAGCAAGAAAATTGATTATTTACAGAATGTGTATCATTATTAGCTTATTTTCAAGATACGTGGTATAAATTAGTAGTCGTACTGTCTCATTAAGTTCTGATATTTTATTTGCTCAAAGCCATTTTTAGCACTAGAATAAGTTATTTGGGAACTGACAGAAATATACTTTAGGATATCTCCGTTTTTTTTTTTTTTTTAAATTTTGTCTTTTTAAATAAACACCAGATTGGATAAAAATCTGCTAAAAATTGGCATTATATAATCTTGATGAAAATTTTAGTCTTAACAATGAATGTTAATGTAAAGCATTTAATAAAAAAAGCACAGTGAGATATATAAGTGCCCATTTCCCAAATAGTTAAAATTAATTACCAAATAGTTTAAAACTTTAATATCCCCTCATAAAGATTAAAATCAACATGTTACCTAACCTTATGTCTCAAATCCTTATTCCAATTTTGATCAAAATTCATTACACAAGTTTGATTTTAGAAAGTCTAAAATTTATGGCTAAAGAAATTGAAATTTGAGGAAATTTGCTTAATTGATTTCTAATTATGGATCAAATTCAGTGAAATATTTAAATTTTCAAACAAGTTATACTCACATTATGCCCCCCCCCCCAATAAAGGGGCAGGGGCTATATCATTTGTAACACTCATTAAATTATGACCCCCAACTGTAAAACTCTTTGAGTAACTTCCATTCAGTTTACAAATTAGAAAAAAGGCTGGATTGATTACTTTAACATTTACATACTATAAAGATGTTGACATTCTGATTAGATCATTGAAATTAAGCAGCATTGTGTCTGGTCAGTACAAGATCAGTGAATATTTAAGAATATCTGGTGTCATGTGGGAGGATGACAGCACCTTTACGAGCTCCACCCCCACCCTTGCAGAAACAAAACAAAAAAAAATGCAGACTGATAACTTCAAATGGTTACCCGCTGTATGTTTGTTTCTCAAGAAAGCATGAAGTTGTAGAGCGTTTGTGAAAAACGCATTTCAAATTCCAATGGACATAATAATGAAATAGACAAATTTTGTTTCATTTGTAGAGAAGGTGCCTACATTTAATTTTGCTATTTTAGTGAAATTATTTCCATGTGAAAAGAACCATCTCAGCTTTGAGTTTCCAACCCCAACAGCATTAAGCCACACCTACTATCGATCTCCATGACGATGATATGCGACATTTATAGCACTAAAAAAAAAAAAAAAACAAGATGAGGAAACAGGTAGTCACCATGTGCCATTGATTCTATACTTATTAATGAGAAGCAAATGGTGATATATTATTTTTCTTTCCATTTTTAGGAATTGAGTAATCATGTTTCACAATCCATGTAATTTTATTGGAAAGTCTATATGCAGTAGCTCAAACATTGTATTTAAAAATAATTTTTAATATTGACATGCTGAACATATTGATTGGCATTAAAGTTAATTACATATAAAATAAAAACTTAGTAAATTAGCTGACATACTGGCAACATTGCCGGTATCCGATACAAAAATAGGAACAGGACAGGTTGGACAAAATTCTTTTTAGTGAGTTACTCGTATATAAAAACTTATGTTAATGATTTGTTGAAACAAATTTTATGAAAATTTTAAGTTTTAAATTGTTATAACTTACTAAAATATTTTTTGTTCACCCATTTTTATATACATGTTGGTGTTATGCCAGTATGTTGGTTAATTTAAAGTGTTTTTCCTCTATGCATAATACTGAATTGATTTTTAACACCAATATGTTCAGCATGTCATAAACTTAAAAAAATACAACTTTTGAGCTGATGCATATCATCTTTCTGATAACATTACATATAAAACAATGTGATTATGAATTAGTCTTTTAAAAGATTTTTAATTTCAGTTTTTTTTTTTTTTTTTTTTTTTTTTTTTTAAAACAGTTATTTTGTGGAAAAATGCAATATGTACAACTGCATAAATTAAAACTTTACTGATGGTTATTTTCGAATCCTTAACCCATACCTAACCTAAATAATTTAAATGATTGAATTATCATTGTTTTTCTAGTTGTCCATGGATTCGATGTTGAATCTAATTCTCCCTAATGCTGCATATTATTTTGATGTTACTCCTCCCCTCTCATCCTTCTCCTTTTGCTGATGAGATTATCTTCTATAACATAAAAGGCAAAGTGTGTGTGTCTGCCAAAAACTTTTGTACTCTTAAACAAATATCCAAAAATTGGCCAAAAACATTAATTCTGTGCTGGTCAACGGAGCTGTTCTTTGAAAGGAGGGGTCAGTTTTGTGTTGATCTTTTTGTAAAGGTATCATACGTCTTGCAATGATTAAGCTTATTTTGAACAGCTACGACGTCGTAAGTCTCCGTTGGGCACAGTGACTAAACCATTGGCTTTTTATTGTCACTTCCTTTTCCTCTTAGCGTTACAGGTTCTAAGCCTGGCTAATGCAGCTAATTTTTTGTGTTTGCACAGGTATTCGCTATTTTCATTTTTTTTCCTTTCGTTTCTGTTGCTTAATACCCTTACCATAAAAACCTCTCCACACCCGGGCAACGCCCCCCCCCCCGCCCCCTAGTATCTAAATAAACACAATATTGTCTCTGAAACGATCATACATTCCACCCTTTCATAAATGGTAGCTTATATATTTACTTTTTGTCATTCTTTGGTTGTGAATTGAGACCATTTTTTAAATTTCCATATATAATTCCCTCCTATTTATATGAAGTGTTCTATTTACCATGCAAATGTTTTGTAAAATTGATCCTGGCTATCAGAACAATATTAAACCAAATATGAAGCAATGAATTCAATATTAAGTGTAGGTAGTAGGGCTCTACATTGTGAGTGAAACAGTGATTTTTCAAAATAGCAACTAGAAATAATGAAATGCTTATCTTTTGGCGATTGTTTCTTCCAAAGTTCACTACTGAGTGAAAAATATCTTTTCAATTTTTGTTTTTAAACAAAAGTTTAATAAAACAATATACTTTTTATTTTTTAATAACTGTTTCAAAAAAAAAAAACCATCTGAAAAAATTTGAATGTTATACCTTCAAGTATCAATATAAAATTTGTCTATTTAGAATTAAAATCTTTATGATGTACATACTCGTCACAGAATGAAGATGTCATATTCCAAAAATCACCTGGGTTTGGCTAGTAACTTTTCTATTTGGCTAGTAAACGAAAATATTTAGTTGTCAAAGGTCAACTAAAGATAATTGCTTTTAATAATTTTGTTTACTGCCTAAATCTAATGGTAATGAAAAGAAATTTAAAACTGTTTAATGTAGATTTTGGGCGTCACATATAGTGACGCAGATAGCTTTTAAATTTAGTGAATCCTCACAGAAAATTTAAGATAAAAAAAAAAAATGCAAATTTTAGAATCTAATAGAGAATAACCTTTTTCCACTACATGAATTTTGTTTGTGACCAGAATTCAAGAAGCTCCTTTCAGGGTTGACCCAAAGGAGCTGATTTTGGTGTTACATGGCAGCCTATTCTGGGTGATAATCCTTATAGTTTGCTTGAAATTGGGGAGAAGGGGAAGAGAAAAGAGTACACAAACACTGACTGGTTTTCTGTGTGTATTGCAATATTTTATGTATGCATTTTTTAGCTTTAATTTTTCAGGTTTGGAGGCATATAATATTTAAAAAAAAAAAAAAAAAAAAAAAAAAAAAAAACTATTCCCAACAAAAGTTGAAAAACCTGTCTGTTGTGTTCGATTTTAGCAATAATACAGTACATGCCTTTCTCTTTCTGAGTGTGAGCAAAAGTTAAACGCTTCATAAATTCATTGACTTGAAAACAAAATAGGTTATATATTGTAATCCAGTTTTCATCCATTTGGATGATCATTTAATTGTTTTAAATCCGTTTCTTTTTAGACTTAACTGAAGATTAAGGGCATTTTCCCTTTCATTATCAAACTATTGCAAACAAAGCTTTTACACCAGTTGTTATTATAAACAAGCAAAGCTTCATAAAGTAAAACAAACATGTTTATATTATCTGACTTTTTTTTTTTTTTGTACTATGCTTCCTTTGTTCCAGCTCATTGATCTAGTGATTTTTTTGTAAATTTGCTGTTAGTATCATTTTAATACAGCTTCCTATTTCAGTAGTTTCTTTGTAATAACTAATTTGTAGAACTTTTTTTTTTTTTTTTTTTTTTTTAATCTAAGCAATGACATAATTCTTTTCAAGGTTATAAGTATCTCTTACCTTTGCATTGATCATTTTCGTTCTTTTAATCTCCTTACATAAAGTTGCTCAATACCTTAACTGGAGTAACTATAATAAAAATTAATTCACGGTAATCATGGTTAGGTTAAATAAGGAATAATTTGACAACTTCATAAAGTTACTCAAGTAATAAAAGTTGCAGAAAGCATTTTACTTTAATGCTAGTTTATTTTTTGCTCCTTGAGTACAGTATGCGAGTATGTCAATTTCTATCTTTTTATAAATTGCTTTTACACAAAAATACTCCCAGTTTACCTTTTTATATAGATTATAAAAAACAAATCAATTAGTTTAAATTAAAAAGAAAACTAATTTTAACGATTCTTGTCATGCTATTTTCTTTAAATTTATAAACTGCATATCCAATTTAAAAAGCCTGTGTAATTATGAGATTTATTAAAAAGAACAAACAAATAAAATATTTAATTTTCAGTGTTTTGATAATTTGACACTGTAAAAACTGCCATTAGTAAAATATGCTCTGCCTATGCCCCCTCCACACTTTTTTTTTTTTATTGAAAAGAGTTGATTCAAATTTCTAAAGTCGGTTTGGCTATTTTTGCCATCTTTTGAGACAAACTAGTTTTCCTGAAAAATATGGACAATAACTTAACCTGGAATTTCCTTGGTGTCTGCACAAAGTTTATCAATCAACAGTCCATTGAGCCCTTTTTGTAATTTAAAAAAAAATATCTAAAAGCTTATGGAAAATATGATTAGGTGCTATGTTTTTGTTTTTATGACTGTTTATGTACTTGTGAATCTGTTTTAATCAGGACTAGCATACCCAACATATGATGGTCATTGGAAATGCATTATACAGAGATAGCACAATGCTTCTATACAGGAACAGAAAAACAAATATCCATACTTGCATAAAATGGATTATCGGGTTAGCACCAGTTTGCAACATAAATAGCAAAAATTGTAGGTTATGTTTGAAGGAAAAATAGAACATAAAATTCAAACAAAAGTCAAGCTACTTAACAAAAAATATGGATTTATATCTAAATTTATATCAAGTATCTTTATCTCCACTTTAATTAGAACAAGTGAATAACAGACAATCATAAAAACCCAAAAAATATAACCTAGTGCATACAACCACTTTATAGCACATAACAAAGTTAAAATAAAAATTGATAGTTCAAGTGATCAGCAATTTTGTACCAATCTATAACTGATGGTGTCTGTGATGATACTATCTGCCCAAGCATTACCTTTTATGGAAGGAGAGCATCCTCCAAGGCATATCTTTGGGAATGGAAGTAGTATATGTTCATTCTTCCTAATACCCTACTCTTAGGCATTACCTCCTTATGTTTTTGTTTTTTTTTAGCTTGGTAAGAAAATGTTAACTTCCAGTTATTAGAGACTTTGAAGGCCCCCCCCCCCAAAAAAAAACCCTTGCAGTTAAAAATTTTGCTATTCACTAACCTTAAAATTTGTATTTTAACAACTAGCAAAAGTATGCATCTTTATGCAAATAATAGTACTCAACTGGTGATCACAATATTGCTGTACTACATTTGTTCAAGCTTAAAATCAAAATACTTCAATTAATGTAGTTTCGGAATATATATCTATTTATCAAGATCTATTTCTAAAATGTAGGTGTTACCAGATCAGGCTTATCTGAAGTTTTTTTTTTCCTTTTATTAAGCCACGGCCATAAAACCGTTAGCAACAGACATAGGCTACTAAGCTAATTAGGGAATGCGTAAAGCTTAAGAAGTCCTGATAGTTAATACAGAACTCTGAAAATGTGACAGTGATTAACACAATTCTGAGGCGTCACATTCAGGACTTCAGAACACAATGCAAAAAGAGATCACCTGTACATCTCTGAACAAACACTGATATGATTATGCAGAGTGTTTAATGTAATATCTTTGCGGGTTTAGTCTCAACCTCAGCACAGGACAGTATTTAAGTGTTGCAAGTAGACAGCAGATCTAATTCAAGCAGATCATATAATTCCAGAGAGAACAGGGTCGCAGTAGGGAATATGTAGTATATATCTGATGGCACGATGCTGTAGACACTCGAGAATCAAAAACACCTTACCAACTCGGACGAACATTAGGGACCCATATTCCAAGTGGAGGCAAATAATTGCCTTGTGAAGCCTAGTTAGCAAAGACCATTCATGAGGAATTTGGTAGCTCATGATACGCAACATGTAAAGCTCTATTGGATATATAAGACAAGTGGTCGTCAAACCTGAGATTGCTAAAAATTATTACTCTTAGATAGTTATGCCATTTTGAGAATGGCACAAATGTGCCATGAAACCAAATGAGCAAAGCTTCTTTCTTAGAACTGCACGCCAGTGGAACTCTCTGCCGCTTGCCTGTTTCCCACCTGACTACAACTTGGACGTCTTCAAGTCCAACATAAACAGACTCCTGACAAACCGCCCCCTTAAGACACTCTATCAAAACCCCCAATACTAATGATTACTACAATATAATCTCATTGATTATTGTACACGCAATAACCCTTATCCCTGAGTGGCCTTCGGGCCTTGATAAGTGGTGACCCCCCCCCCCATGTAAAAAAAAAAAAAAAATATCCCAGGAACAGGACAGATATCTAGCTATCAACTGACTTTCTCACTTAAAATGCACCAAACATTGTTTTTTTTTTCTTTTTTCTATCCTTTTGCAAAACTCAATCATGTTCTAAGTGAAAAACAATTTTCCTCTTCAAAACAATCAAACACTATTAATGAAATATTTGAAAATATTGAGTACTTGAAGTATAAAATCCTTCCAAAATTACTGCATTAAGTAACATGAAAAGGGTTGCTATGCCATAAAACAAACTAAAACCAATCAATGGACATGCAGCATGAATGCAGATTCCATAGTATTATTGTATCATTTTTAAAGATACGATTTGAAATATTTGCACAAAATATAAAATTACATTATGAACAAATTAGGCCCACTGCTATTTAAAAGTGGGAATAATGGGTGTCATTGGTAATCCTTGGTCTAAAATACTTAAAAATGTCTATCTTTCTCTTAACTAGAAATATCAGTTGCCACAATACCACATTCACTCTAGGGGGTGTCCTACTTAAGACAAACCCAAATTTAGAAAGGTTTTATTGAATTATTTACAGCAATAACACTTCATTGGCGAGGAAATGAGGAATAAACAAGAAGCAACAAAAAATTGGTTAGCAAGGTCCTCCCAACCTTTTCTAAATAATAGACCATTCACGGTTTGCCAAAAACAAGCAGGTCGATCTGAGTGAGATCTAAATGTGGGTGAAAATAAAGAGATGGCTGAGTTAAGAAGTGGGTAGAGTCCTTCCAAGATGAGTTCACATTGGGGATAAAAGCCAAGGATGAAAAGAAATAAAAGTGGGGAGTGTGAATGAGGGAGGGAGGGGGGGCTCATTCACTCTACTAGCTAAGAGTCTAGAAATTTACCCAAAGAGCTGAGGTCCAACAGTACCTTGAACTGTGTGCACCATGTTCAGGCAAGGAACACATACTTGATTCCTCTTATCACATACAAGCTTGCCACTCTTATTCACCATCTTTCAAAATCCGAGAAATGTAATTTTTTTTCTATTACATCTGACCTTGACTTTCAGCTAGTGCTTGGAGAACACAATCAGATCCTGATTAGCAAGAGATTCAATTCCTTGGTCCACTCTCAGGTGTGACATCCATACCACCATTCGTTCTACAATCAAAATTGCGAGAAACACCATCTTTCTCTCCCTGCCTCACGGTGGGCTGATGTTGTCAATCATGTAAGAAAAGTTTAATGGGTGAAGATGCTAGGGATCGATACTAGCAGTCTCCTTGCTGACTGACATACCCCCAGTATTGTCAGAGTTCGAGGCTTTCAAAGAAAGCGTGCTCTGTTTCATCTTCAAGTGAATTACAGTGGGGACAATCGGGTGTCTCCACTATTCTGGCATTGTTGCGTGGCATAGTGGCAATGCGTTTCAGGCAAGTCGCAAGGTGGGCAAGAACTCTGGAGTTGTTTAAATGACTCTTACCTGGCAACCCAACTCTATTTAGAACAGATCTTCTCCAACTATCTCAGACGCCCATAGAGCAGGTCATCAGCAACCCCCATGACTAGTTTACTGTATAGTTCCTTTCTGTAAAGCTATGAAAGGTCACTGGGCAGAGGAAGCTCTTTTAGCAGGGGCTCTGTACTCTCTGAAGAACTGCAGGAGTTTCACATTCAACACAAAAGAAAACTTTTCATTGTACCTTTTAGTGATCAGACGTTTCCATTTTTAAAAAAGGGGTGGTAGGTGATCGCGTCTGTACGAACATAGTTGTTGTAGTGTATTCTATAAATTATAAGTAAGAAACATTGTTTACCTTTTAAACTAGTACTTAGTGATCTAACTGCTGAATGCATACCTGGGGAGGGGATTGATTTTTTTTTCCCCCCCCTTTTGAAAGTTTTTGACGTGTAATGTTCTAGACACATAAGCATTTTCCTTTCCTTATTGATTATTCCATCTATTCCAAATGGAATGTTCTATATTTCCATAGTTGCATCCATTGTTGCTTAAACATTGATTTGCCACCAGTAACCATAGTTACGCCAATAACCACTGGTTTGACTGGCTTAGTTTTTTATTCACTCAATTATATTTATTAGGTTAATTTGTCTTTACTATGCTTATTATAATATGCTAATTAATATATTTGGAAACTACATTAACCATAGTATGTTTGAACAGATTTATGTTGCATGTCCATAGAATGAAAATATTAATAAGCATAACAGATGAAATAAAATTTCCATGGGTCCTGCTAGCATTTCTATTAATACTGTTTTCACTATGTACCTATCTACACCACTCTACACTTTAAGTTAATTCTTGGAATAAAATAATTTAAGAATTAAAGGCTTTGTAGATAAAGCAACTGAATGCTTAATTTCTGATTATAGTTTAGTTAGACAATTTTACTTATATATATATATATATATATATATATATATATATATATATATATATCTGTGTGTCTGTCTGTTTGTACATTTCCCTACTAAATTACTCTGTCAATTTTTAGTCTACAGACTCGAGATTAGACATGAAGAGTATTGAGATTTGGTAAAAGCTTTTTAATCAGTTTTCAGGAAGAAATTTGGCTGTCAAAGTTCAATGATTTGACGTTTTAAAACTCTACCAAACGCCTCTGCTAATTTTGGGTCTAAACACTTGAAATTTTAAATGTAGGTTACTTGGACATGGAGCAAATTATTTAACTTGATTTGAGCCCAAAACAAATGTTAAGGGGGCCAAAATTAGGGTCAAAGTTAAAAAATTTGATCTCTCAGCCATTTTTTGATCTTTGAAATTTTACATACAGTGTATTCAGACATATGATAAGCTTTTTAATAGGTTTTTGGCCAGAAATTTGGCTGCCAAGGGGTCAAAGTTCAAAAGATTTTACCTTTGCGGTCTCTAACAAACTATTCACCAACTTTTGAGTCTAAACAGTTAAAATTTTACATAAAGGGTATTTAGACATGCAGCAAGCTTTTTAATCAGTTTTTAGGCGAAATTTTGATTGCCAAGAGGTCAAAGTTGAAAGAGTTGACCTTTGCAGACTCTACCAAACTCCTCCGCCAAAACACTTGATCCAAACACTTGAAATTTTAGATCTAGGTTACCTGGACATAAGTCAAACTTTTTAATATATATATATATATATATATATATATATACTAGCAAAAGTACCCGTTGTTGACTTGGTTCGAAAACGGCCTACAGAAAATGGACTCTGATTTATGAAAGTATGATAGGTTATGAAAAGGAAGGGTTGTAAATTTGGGTTGAATTTGGGGGTATCAAAGCCAAAGCAAAATATGAAAGTAAAAATAAAATAGATAAACCCCATAATTTATTATACTATACCTGTTCACACTGAAACACTTATCACAATATTCTGTGGATCTATATTAAAAAACCTTGTTAAACTTTGTGACCTATTTCCATTCTATGGAGGTCAAGTGCGAACGAACACCCCCATAATTTTATTATACCATATTTCTTCAAACTGAAACATAATTATCAAAGTATACTTACGCAGATAGATATGAAGTCTTTATTAAAGTTTGTGCCTATTCCCATTCTATGGAGGCCAGGCGCAAACGCAGACCCCACAATTTTATTATACCATCCCTATTTAAGTTAAAACATACTTATCAAAGTATGTACATCTATATCAAAACCACTTTAAACGTTTTTTTTTGTTTTTTTTAAATTTATTTCCATACTTTGTGGACCAGGGGCGAATGCAGACCCCACAATTTTAATGAACCACCGTTCTGCCAGATCAAACATACCCATTCTTGTCTTGATACATCTTCTATCATTATATGTAATCAGTTTTTTTAAAATAGTCAACAATATAGGAGCCTATTTGTGACCAAACACATAGACATTCAGCTTTATATTATAGATATATGCACATAAAGTTATGAACAGTACATAGGGCATAGCTGGGCTGAACTTATACACTGAAATTTAGTTTATGTATGAAAATCAAAGAGATATAACATGAGAAATATTTGGAATCAAGTCTCCCCTTGCTGTTATTTCAGATCATTTGAAACCATAGCAAGTTTTAGTCTTCCAATCCACAAGGCCAGAAGTTTTAGGGAAATATCAGATATTTTGTAATTCATATGCAAAACTAGCAAAACAAATGACTATGAAATATTGGTAAACGTGCAGTATCTTTCCACTCACAAAAATCCTTTAAAATTACCACCTTTATAGACATTCAATGGCAATGACAATATTAATCTCAGGAAATGAGTAGTTTCCAAGATATGAATAAATTATTTTTAAAAATACGGGATCACTTTTCTAGATTAATTTAACGTAAAATCAACAACCACTTTATATCCACTTGGGGGGAGGGGTTACTTGGTAATTGTGGCCTGGTAGACCAATACAAAACCTATCTTTTAAAAAAAGGTAGGTTTTGTGGTGGTTTACCTGGCCACAAACACCACTCCTAAAAATAAGTAACAGACCCCTCCCCCCTGTGTCCATAGAGTGCTCATTTTATGTTAAAGTAATATAGAAAAGTGATCCCCCAATTTCTAAAAATGTGCGACCCTAAGGGGCAAATGTCACATAGCCCACTGCATAATTTTAGTCATTTGCTATCCAAATGAGTCTTCATTTGTTAAATTCTGATCAATAGTCACCAAGAATTCGAACTTATAAAATTGCCAAAAGAAGTGGTGTGTATGTGTATATATACTACTAGCTAAATGAAATATTGAAATGCTCATATCTTTGGTACTATGGAACAAAACTACATGAAAATTTGCAGGCTTTTTTTAAGATTATAATACTATTCTATGGTTAAAATTTTATGACAATTGGTAAAAAAAGAACCTATATTTTCAAACCAATAAAATATGCCCAAATTTGCCTACATTTTCTATAGTGTCTTAGCAAGCCATCTTGAGTTTTACTGCTTTGGAATGAATTTTGCTTAGTTTTTTTTTTTTGTCTCCCTTGTGGCCTTGCCCGGCCACTAATGTGTGTGCATGTGTAAAGACACTTATCAACCTATATACTCAACAAATTCTTGATCTACAGATTTGAAGTTTAGAATATAGGGTATTCAGACATGTGGAAAACTTAATCGGTTTTCATCCAGAAAAAGGAGCTGGTAGTGGGTCAAAATTGGTTCTTGGGAGTCATCGGATTTTTATCTGTTTGTCAATTGTTTCATGAATGCGCATGCATGAATCATTCACATGACTGGTTACTTATGTTAATAAGTAGGTGTGAAAACACTCTTTAAAGATCGTGTCAAGCTGGCCAATGGTTATTGTATTTGACTCCGTCTTTAGGTTTTAGTTTCGATCTCGGCTCCAGTATTTTTTTTTTTTTACTTACAAGTAGTGAACTGTTTAGCAAAAACAATACATGCACAGGTTTCGGTTTCTGTATGAATTAAAATATATTTATGCAATATTTTATGACCAGGCAACACTAGGCGGCCTACTAGTGTGTGTGTGTGTATATATATATGTGTATATGTATATATATATATATATACATATATATATAATTTTATACACACACACACATACTAGTAGGCCGCCTAGTGTTGCCTGGTCATAAAATATGCATAAATATATTGGAAAAATTATATATATATAACAAAACATTTTTCCAATTTGGTGTTAACTTAGTAATAAAACTTGACAATTAGCTGACTTGCACTCAAATTTTCACCAAGACAATATGAATATTTAACTATTTACCAAATAGCAAAATAAGTTTCATTGGAATAAAGTACTTTTTCACTACCAAAAATAGTTTTTTTTTTGGGGGGGGGGTCCATGTTTAACTAAATTGCGAAATTGATTTTATACTCTATCAAACAAGAGTGGTTTGAGCAGCGCTTCTCCAAATGTGGGAACAATACTCCATCTTAGGAGGTATCTGATTCTTATGATTAAAGGATTGTGGCAAGAATAAGGTACTTTCTAGAGAAGTAAAATGGTTCAATCATTTTTCCAGCAAATTTGGCAAAAGATTTGATGTAAGTCTTCCATTTTAGATTTGGAATGAAAGTGTTCATTAGATTATGAAGTTCACTTTGTAATCTATCAAGACAATCTCTATCTTAGAATATCTTGTATTTCTTTCCACTTTCAGAGCAAAGTATAGTATTTGTCTGATACTACACTTCATCTCTTCTATCCTCTGTCTGTGTAGAGACCTCATTCTGAGCTGAGGCTATTCTAATTTTTGTCCTAAGCCAGTGTGTTTTGTATAGCTGGATTTTCTCCACATTAAAAACCGACCTTTGTCTGCCTTTGTGGGGAGTTAAGTGAGTAGACTTTTATGAGTAGAGAGTTGATCAAGTTGGATATTTTCTGTATCAATAAAGATACAGGTCTTCCATTTTAGATATTGAGTGATAATCAGTCCTAAGAAATTGACAAAACAAGGGATTTCATTAAAGAAAGTCCTAGTGAATGAGTTTTCATTCTCAGTCAGTGCTGTGCTGTGTGGGAGAATGGACAGCAAGAGTAAAGATTCAGTTGTTAGAGATCTTGAGTTAACACTTGATCGACAGTGGCAGCATAGTTTGTTGTTAAAGAGTAAAGCTTGCATGTTGGATATGTTCTCTCTATATGGCAACCATTGTTTGTGTCATAGTATTGTTATATCGATGAATACAGCATCATCATGACGGGCTCCTTGCCCGGACCAATGTGACTCTTCCTCTCCAGAGTTTCCTGTCTTCCATCAGTTGCCTCAGATCTTCAGGTTCACAGTTGGCATCATGTGCTATTTGTTGGATGTACATGGATCTAGGTCGTCCTCCGCTTGCGCGTCTGTGTCGTGGAGTCCATAGCAATACATCACTCACCAATTCATGCTTGCTCCTTAGACAATGACCGGCAAATCGTAGGTGTCTTTCTCTGATTTGCCGGTCATTGTCTGAGGAGCAAGCATGAATTGGTGAGTGATGTATTGCTATGGACTCCATGAAAGATTCAATATGAATACAGCAGTTGCATAAAACGTCTCAAGTTTATTTAGTTTATCAATGACACATTAAACATGGATGAAAGACATGTAATGTGTGAAAGCAGACAAGGGACGTAACTAGGAACATTAAATCCTACACAAGAGAATACAGAAAATGGACAAGTTGTTGGAGAGACAAAAATGTGAATAAGCGGAAATTTGAAGTTACATAGTTTTGACAGTGGTGAGATATCACTCTGAAAATAACAAAGTTAATTTGTTTGCTTGATCATTGTCAACGCATGTTGACTCTACCAGGAAGATACCCTAACAATAAGGCATACTTGCTTCTTTGCTCTCGTGAGTAAAAATGACAAGGAAATGAAAAACTTAAATTCAAATGATTGTGATTGGTGGAAAATATTACATTTTGAAGTATATGCTTATCTACTATTAATTGAATACAAACATGGTAAAAATGTACATGTCCTGAATGCATTATAATATGGACATATGAAAAGAATAGGATTGAATAAGCGTTTCACTTTGAAAAACTTGTCGGGTAAAAGAACATATGTAAATATTGGATGCATTTCAGTTCTTTTAATTAGATTGATAAATTTTTTATGGACGAATGAAGTCTCCAAAGTTTGTTCAGCTTTTAAGTTGTCCTTTCTCCTATTATCTAAAACAAATGTGCACAGTGGAAAGATATCAAATTTTTAGTGGTATATAGTTTTTGTTTCTCCTTCCATATTTACATATAGAGTAAATTGAAACAAAGTATAATGAGTCACTTTCATGAATTTGCTTCTTTGAATACAGTTTATCAATGACAAACATTAAACACCAACAAAATCTTCTGGTGTGTGTTTATTTCTAAAATGATTTTTTTTTCTTCATCAAACTGATATAAATTAATTTATTCACATTTATTTACTTTAATTTACTCTTCAATGACTTTGTTTGCCCGCGAAAGTTCTTGCAGCAGTACTTTGAGTATGTAATGTAATGAATTTGATTTAATTTCCATTATCTTCATAGTTTGGTGAATACTTATTTACTCTCTGTTTTAATTCTTTTTTGTTTTCTTGTGTATGTGAAAAATCAATCATCCTGAGGAAGTCTTTAAATACAGATGAGATATTGATGAATATATAATTGTTTTTTCCTTTTCACAATCAATTTTTCATCACGTTGAAATATTTTGATAATTTAATCTTGTGTTATATATATCTCCTCAACTGACCTTTGGGCCTTGATAAGTGGTGACTCCCTTGTAAAATATATTTTTGACAAAAGAAAAAGGTACAATTTTCTCTTATTGTGCAGCCAAAATTCCCCAATCAATATGTGAGTTGATATCGTTGTTGGGACAAGGTGTACGATCTTGCAGAAATAACCTTACTTCCTCCTGCCTTGTTTGATTACATCGTCTTTACAGAATATCATTGTAAAAAAAAAAATCAATATTCTACTGACAAGACGATATTGCACCTCCTACCCCATCAATGGAGGTTACTCTCATCTTGAAGAAAACTTGGTAATTCTTACTATAACGGTAATATGTTGTTTGAAGTGGAATGCCTCTTTGTACAATCTTTATTTTCTTGACATTTTTAGAAATATTTTTAGGTATATTTTTTACTTTTTATAGACATTTTAAAACTATTGATTCTTTTTTATACTTAGGAAATAAGGTGGAGGTTATTTTCCACGCCTGTCTTCTGAATAAAGGGAAATGTTTCCAAAAAACGTGTGTGTGTGTGTTTTTTATATTTTAGATTGTGAGTTAGGTGTCAAGGCGTCCATTCATACATTACATTGAAATTTCTTCATGGTTGAAGTAGAAAGGAATTCTAAAGGAGAATGGCCAAAAAAAAAACTGTTAGAGTAAAAAAATTGCTAGCATTTTAGAACCTTTGCAGTGAAACACATTCCATGGAAGTATTTGTAAAACAGGTCTGGGAGTCAAAATTGTAATGATGTGACAGGAACTGAAGTTTGGTAGACGGTGCGGGACATTAAATTAGAAATTCTCTTTTACATCCTGTCTAACATGTTATTGCACCAGCTAAGATGTACTTGAAATGGCATTCACCAAAGTGTGTTGAGCCAGCTCCATCCATCCTTGCCACTTCATCCCTCATTAAGACTGACTCGACCTGACAATTTGAATTCAGCAATTGAATAATCTCTACTCACTCCTTGTTCCAACGGCAAACTCTGTAGACTCTAATGCCCTGATTGGGTTCCAGGTCAGCTTTATCATCAGCCAGTTTTTTTGTTAATTATAACTCTATAAGGGAACCGAGGCAATTACTTCATAGATGCATTTTCCTGTTTGATGACAAAGTACATAACACAGCCAGCTTGTTAGGAAGACTCATCAGGGGAATTATTTGCAGCAAAAAACACTGTTTGAAAGTGCTGTCATCGGACATGGAGGATGTAATGCAGATGGTGTTCAAAAGTCTCCAATCACCTAACATCTTACCATCTCATTAAGGAGGATTGTTCACACCAGTGTTTACTTTGGTGCTGCACTTTATCTCAGTTGGGAAATAAGTCGCCAGAAGGTATGTCTGCCCAACAATAGTACATGCATGGGCGAATGATGGCTTCATACAGATATAGGAAACTGGTCGGTGAGAAGATTTTTGGCCCAGTAGAAGAAACCTGCCTTCTTTGCAGTATCTTTTATGTATTCATTCCAAATTGTGTTGCGTGAGAATGTTAAATTGAGAAGTTTGAATGCTGGAATCTTGGAAACAATACTATCAACCATGGCAAAGATTTCTTGTTAAAGGAAAGGAGCTTTGTCTTGCAATGCTTGTAGTTGCATTGACCATGACCATTCATTTTCGGACCCATTCTACTACAGATAAAAATCATTTTCTAACGATTCGATCATAGTAATCCATTGGGTCATCTATTGTTTAAAGAGGGACATAAATTTCCAAAGCCAGTTAAATATAAGAACATTAAAAAATTAAAATCCCAAAATAGTCTTTCTGCTCTTTTCCTCTTCAACTACAGTTAAATACTATTATTGTCTGATGATATTCCCTGTTTATAATGGACGATTCCAATGTTTTTCTTTCCTTTTTATCACTTTCAGCTGTTAATGAACAGAAAAGTGGTTGAAGTGAATGGTAGAAAAAATAAAGGATATTCAAAAACATTCAGTGAGGTGACAGCAATAGCTGGACTCTTAGTAAATAACTAGTCACTTGATGAGTTATTGGCAAATTATGGCTACTTAGAACAATTAATTTTTTTTTTTTAACAAATATAACTCTTTTCCAATACTGAGAAATATTTTTTCATATATTTTGTGTTTAAAATATATATGAAAAAAGAAGCCTTTGGAAGATAAATGTTGACTGTGCTTTAGGATAATAGATTTTTTGTCTGTAAGAAGTTAATTCAAACTCAAATAATACTGTCTGCTGCATCAACAAAGTTGTTTACATTTGGTATCCTTATCTCAACCCAAAGATTTTTTTATGCTGAATGCATGTTTATTTTGTATAGTTAAATGTGCACCGATTTACTTTTGCATGCATAACTTCTCACCCCCCAACCCCTTCATGTACACACACTTTTTGCTTTAGCTTTGGAAAAAAACAAATTTATATCTAAAGAAAAGCATATTTAAAAATTTTCTTTGTTACAAACTTTTTTCTAATCTATACACTAGAACAGCGGTTCTCAACCGGGGGCGAATCGCCCTCTAGTGGGCGAAAATCAAATTTTTGGGGGCGATTTTCAATCAATTTTATCTGTGAAAAATTTTGACATTTTTGCGAGTAAATTTTTTAAATTTTTTGAAATTATAAACGCGTAGCTAAACTATTAGTGCAAAACTTTGGTCACGTGACCTATGAATTGCTCTCTTATAAATGAATTGTCAGTTTTGAATATTCAATTTATTTCAGTAAATCCGATTCTCCAGTGACATTGTCTTACAAGTGTTTACAATTTTTATTCGCTCTGTTATATTACAGATTCGTTCATATTTACATAAACAAAACACTAACTCAATATACGGAACTAATGTCGGACGGCAACACACTGAGCGTGCACCATTTCCGTTTAAAAATAAAGTTTGATTATATAATTATTTGTTTATTAAAAGCTCAAAAAATTATATTGAGAAATAGAATATTGTTTTATGACCAAAAATTATAAGGGGGTCCACCAAGAAAAAAAAGAAGGGAAAAGGGGTCCATGGGTCAAAAAAGGTTGAGAACCGCTGCACTAAAACATCTCTGGATTTTGTTATCTCTAATGTTTGCATTTCGTCACCATGCACAATGATGTAAATAAAGGCCAAATGATAACAAGTAGGAAAAAGGGTAAGAATTGAAGCGGAAGAGCAGATTAAAAAAAAAAAAAAAAAATGATTATCTAAGAAATGTATGTGCTTATTTAAGCAGATGACCTCACAAAATAAGAATTATTTTTTTAATGATATAATTAATACCGACTTGATTGGTCATGTGAGGGTGTCTAGTGAATACTCCTAAATGATTTTTTTTTTGTAGTGATATTTATATTAAACTCCTTTAGTTAATTATTACATGTAATTATATTCATGCAGATATTCTACATGATTTATACTTGCATATTTGTGTAAAAAGGTTATAGTAAACACAAACCTCTTTCTATATTTTATGCATGCATATATATATTTGTTTAAAAGATTTTGCGTAGCAAACTCCTGTCAGGTTTTGGTTTACAGACATGAAACTAAATATATAGGGTATTCAAACTCGTACAAAACTTTATATTTGTTTTTTAGCTGGGGGAAAACCGGTGAAAATTTAAAAAAATGAACTTTGCCAGGTGAGGGTCAAACAACATTATCACAAATATGCATGCATAACGTAATAGCTATTGGTTCATGTTTTAATTTTTAGTCTTGCAACAAACGTGTCTTCATAGCTCAGACATTAATGTTAAAGGAAAAAGTAAATCGTAAGCTAAACGTTTTGGCTTCGATTCTCTGGTGGGGCACTAGTGTTTTTTTTTTTTTTTTTTTTTTTTTTTTTTCTCCCAAACTTAAATCCGTACTATATATTAGGTCCAATATAGTAAGAAATCTCATTAATCAAAATATATTTAAGCATATTTTACGACTGGGCAATGCCGGGCAGCCTGCTAGTATTTTTTGTCAACTAATTATGTTTCTATCTGCATATAAACAAAATGTAAATATAGTTATCTACCATACAACTATAATGATTGAATTTCCTGGCAACATCCAGTAGTAGTTTTAAGTTAAATTTGCCAGGAAATATTTTTTCTCATCTGAAATGGGTTTGTCTTATTTTGAGATTATTTTTACAACATTTGTCGTAATGTGATATTAAGGTATGGAGAATTTTTATTCCAAGATAAGGAATTCTTTCTTCAATATTTTATTTTTTCCCCTAGTCATGTATTAAATAAATGTAAACATAAATTTAAAGGAAAAGATTTCAGATAAATATAAGTTGCTTACTTTTAATGCTCATTGTGGCCATAGAATAATTGTTGCTTGACTTAGTAGTCATGCATATTTTTTTTTTTTTTTTTTTTTTTTTTTGTATTTTAACTTTGTGACCAACGTTCCATAATCTTATATTTACTTAGTTTTTATACAACAGGTAGCAAAAGTATTTGATACATTGTTCTTTTCATATTTCTCAAAAAAATATTAAGTCACTTTGAATGAAATTACACTCAATTTTTAGACAGATATTATCTATCTAAAAATAAAACTGAAATGGAGATACACTTAGTTGAAAAATATTAACAAAAAATAAAATTACTCCTATGCAAAAATATTTAACACATTTACTAATATTTATATATCCTCCAAACGCTTTCCATAACTGCCTACTTGTTTCTTACAAGCACTTGCTAGTAATTTCAGCTATTCTTCTTCGCAAATTTTCCTCAGTCTCTTGATATTGAGATCGCTTGCATGCACCTTAAGTCACGGCAAAGTACAGTTTAACTCCCCCCCCCCAAAAAAAAAAAAATTGTAACAAAATGTTTCTCAACTGATTCTGATAGGTTTCAATGTACTTTTTTTAACATACTAAAAATTTACCAAATTATGACCCCAGGAAAAGTTTTTCAAGATGGCGTCCAAGATGCCCACGAAACCTTTAATGATCATAACTCAATAACTATTAACTCAAATTTGATCTTGGTGTCTATTCTTACATTTTTGGTGGTAAAGAATGCATTAAGACAACTAGGGATATTATTGAGCTTTTAAATCATGAAATTGGATTCTTAACCTTCAGATGGTCACTATCATCTTATGCACTTACAACAAGCAATAGTCAAAATAATTTATTCTTAGAAGTACAATAGCAAACTAATTATGAACGTCTTTAAGGTTTGTTACCTTACAGTACTTATGTTTATATAATCTAATTATATCAAATCCTAATTGCACTTAACAGAGCCTTATATTCCAAGTACTTGGTTATATTAGTTAATAACACTTTTATCTGCATAGAGCACGTTTTAGAGTTTCAATTTTGTGTCATCCTCCTCCTCGGTATCAACCTCTTGAGTGTTGTTTGGGTTGTTAGTTTCTAGTCTGGCAAGGGGCACACACACCAGTGCAAGGGAGGCCATAACGTCTGCAGCTGCATAGATAATTTGCGTCCCTCTGAACAGTTGCAATGGATAATTTTCAAGTTTGTCAGGTGCAGCATTGTTTTGGGTCATAACTGGAATTAACTGATCATTCTTGAGTTTCCATTTCCGTTCAATTGGGGTCATTTCACTTGCATTTCCCATCCATACCATCATTTGGAAGTGCACATGTTGGCTATGGAAACTTGTTGCTGATGTTGGGAAGCCTTTCAGGAGTGACTAATGCTTCAACAGTTGCCACATTTTTGTGGAAATGGTTTGGTGCAGTGATGATAAGGTATCATTACCTCCGAAGCAATAAACCATCAGTTCTTTGTCAAGACCTGATCTCCGCAACAAATATGGAAGGCAGTAATTGCAGTGAATGCAGCCAGGAGATTCGGTTCCTATCTGTCACAGTTACCACCTGATGAAGGCCAGAGCGAAACGTTGTGAAACAACTAAGAAAAGATGCGGATAATAGTCCACAATTAATAAAATTAATAAATAATACTCATCTCGATGAATTCCAATTAAAATTTTGTAGTACATCAACTCAGATGTGATAAGAATATTCCATGCATGGGTGAATGGTAGAAATGATATTGGCAGATAGGAAGTTTTCTAGCCTGTCTTACTAGGCTTGAACCTTCAGAAATTATAAATGAAGAGTAAGACCTCAAAGAAGCAAAATAGTTGAACAATGTCCTATGTGGGTTGAGGAAGAATTTAATACAATATGGAACCATTAATTATAAATCTATTAGAATTTCAAACTGAACTCTTTTATTCCATGGAAACAGGTTGCTCTCCTTTCAACCATGACCGGAGGTAATTAATTTTATTTTTACTATCATCTGTATTGAGGATGGAACCTTTAACTTCTAGAAGACTGTTATTTAGAACTAATTATTACATACCACTTCATTTGTTACGCCATAAGTTCATGTGGACAATTCTAGTTCTTTTTTTAAGATGTGTGTACTATTACACGTATTAATTACTAGATATTA
This sequence comes from Euprymna scolopes, assembly GCF_053919585.1. Taxonomy (NCBI): domain Eukaryota; kingdom Metazoa; phylum Mollusca; class Cephalopoda; order Sepiida; family Sepiolidae; genus Euprymna; species Euprymna scolopes. The sequence continues at coordinate 54,360,688 of NC_136512.1, read as the reverse complement.
ATAGTAACACAACAAATCTAAAAAAAAAAAAAAAAAAAAAAAAATCTATCCCTGTGCCGGAACAGATAAAGTTCTAAGTAATAATCAATTTTAAGTGATGGTCTTCTGGAAGTTGAAGATTCAATCCTTAGTACAGATGACAATTTCTATCTGGTTATGACTGAAGGAATGAGAACCTACTTCCATGGATTAAATAAAGGATTCGGTTCCAAATTCTATACAGATCCAGAGTTCTATAAGATGCACTTAGAAGTTAAGTCGAAAGATTGTGAGAATAACATCTGAGGTGGGAACAGTAGTCTGAATAATCCAAAGACAAATGGAAATTTTCAGTAGTAAAACATTTCATGTAAACTTGAATAAGCAAAATTGAAGATGCAAATTTTTATTAAAAGGAAAACACAATCCAATTTCTTTTTTCTTGAAAGTTGAAATATTTAATTTCTGACCATATTAGGCCCATATTCAAAGAGTGAAAGTTTTTTTTTTTTTCTTGCAACTAAAATACTTACGTCCAAAGTGTGCTGTTTTTTGATGTTAAATGCACAAGGTGTGATTGAATTCTTCTCTTTGAGCTTTTTTTAGTGAGTGTTCACTTTAAAGGTATAAAAATTGGTATTAAAACTCTTGGCAGCATCATTAGATAAGCTTTCAGTGAACATAAAACTTTTTTGAACATGTTAAGATGCAATTTTTTATTAAAAGAAACAATACGATCAAATTTCTCTTTAAAGTTGAAATATTTCTTGCATAGTTTGCTTCAGTTTTGTACTGTTTTCCTTTATTTCCTATTTTGCATTGAAATATGTTTTTTTATTTCCAGTACCAAGTTGCTCAACTGTACTCTGTAGCTGAAGCTAGTAAGAATGAAACCGGCGGTGGTGAAGGAATTGAAGTTTTGAAAAACGAACCATTTGATGAAAAAGTTAACGTTCCGAAAGAACAACTTTACGCAAACGGCAAAAAATACACCACAGGCCAGTTTACCCACAAGATATACCATTTAAAACAGTAAGTACATTTATGTAAATGAATCAAAATTGATTCAAGGAAATAACAATGCTTCCTCTAGATTAAAAAGATTAAGAATATATATACTGGGTATCTCTATATATTTCTATAGTATAGGATTTGCTCCTAAACTAATTAACTAATCATTATGAGTTTTAGAACAGCTGCTTGGCATAAGAGTGGGTATTTATCTGGCTGAGCTGGCTTGACTTAACGGTCACAGCTTCCAAGTAAAATACCAATGTCTTCACTCTAATAAAATCAACTTGTTCCTTTCATTAAGAAAGGAACATAAGCATGTAAGTCGAGTTTGCAGGCTTTGGATGAAGATGGGATGTTGTTCTGGAGTTTCATTTTGTCTTCTTTTCTGGTGAAGAACAAGAGAATGGTTTTAGTATCTTATTTCCACAGAATCTCCTTCAGGAACTGCATTGTGAACAAAACTGGGTGAAAATTTTTAAAAGTGGAGAAAGGTACGTGTAGTTATGCACTAATCACCCATGTATTCTACAAGAGTTCGGATATGCCTGTTATAGTCAACTTATTACTACACAAGATATTGTGTGTGTATATACAGAAGAAATAGATCTATCATATAGCTGCTACAGACCCATTTAGCTTAAGCCTCAAATTTTCAACATTTTTTAGAATCAAACTCTTATTAGCCTTTGATCAAATTGAAATAAAGATTCTCGATGTAAGATTTAGCATCTTAATTTAATGTCTATAATCAGACGTAAATGGAGCAAAACTGTACTATTTGGGGTGGGAGTAATTTTACCATCCTAGAACAGGTATCCTAGTGTGTATATTTAATTTAATAATATAAAGATAAATGTTTTAGCAAGGAATATATAAAACTTGGATTTTCAAAAATAAGCTCTTATCGGTGGAAGGAACAAAAATTACTGGTTAGTCTAAATTTGAAAAATTGCAAACAAAAGAATTTTGACAATGTAGATAAATAAATAAAATTATATATTTTTTTGTATCCACATGTTTACTTTTTGTAAAACTTGCCAATTGTTGGGTTTGAACACTGAATTACAAATAGACATAGCAAAAATCCATAAATCAAAAACTCCATTTGGTATAATTAAATGACTATCCATAATATTAAAATTAGGTACTTTAAAATAAAAATCCATCCTTCAACTTTCCATGGAGAACCACACAAGATTTAAAATAGATACAAAGAACATTTTCAAATTTATACAGATGGAGCAAGAGATGGAGACGGGGTAGGATGTGTAGTCATCAATGACCGATTCCCTGGTCACAAAACTATTAAACAGGATATTCACTCTAACAATAAATAAATACAATCGTCTGCTGGATTCCAAGCCACATTGGCATCTACACGAATGAAAAAGCAGTAAAAGATTAATTACAACAAAATGCTACAAGAAAAATCGTTTATACAGATTTAAAACCAAAAAAAAAATATATTACAATAGAAAATGCAAGCATGAAAAGTAATATGGTTAACATTGATTGAGATTGTCTGACTTCCTTCCTCATCTTGGTTGTTATCGTTTCAGCCGTTTTTCCCTCCGGCCTTCATCAGGTGTTTTGTATCAAACTGAGGAACCGTTTGTTAGGAGTCTCGATCCCAACCCTTTATTATACAAATCCTTACCAAAAACAAGGAACACATCGCTCCGATGAGATATAGACAGCTGGTGCAGCATTACAATAAGCTACCACATATGTACGGTCTCCCCAAGATACACAAAGACGGTATTCCACTCAGACCCATAGTGAGCTGCTGAGGCTCAGCATGCCACCCACTGAGCAGGTACCTTGTGGATATAATAAACCCATTAGCAGGCAAGTCAGCAACACATGTAAAGAATTCTGCCCACTTCACGGAACTGATCAAGGGAGCACCCACCAGTACAAACCAAATGGTAAGCCTAGATGTGGTTAGCCTGTTCACTAAAATCCCAACTAGTAGTAATTCAAGACAAACTAGCTACAGACCTCTCCCTAGAAGAGCGCACGTGTACCATTGCCAAACTTAATGGAAATGCTGACATTCTGCATAGAAACAACCTACTTCAGAATGGGTACTGACCTATATTGACAAGAGGAGGGGCTAGTTATGGGCTCGCCATTATCACCAGTGATGGCGAACATATACATGGAATACTTTGAAGACATGGCCTTAGGTTCAGCTCCCTTAAAGCCAACCATGTGGCTAAGATACATTGATGACACCTTCATACTCTGGCCCCATCAGGAAGATATCCAGGCTCTCCTAGACCATGTGAACTCGATAAGATCATCGATACAGTTCACAATGGAGAAAGAAAAAGATAACCAACTGGACTTCCTTGATATACTCATATCACGCACAGAGCATGGGTTTAAGACATCCGTATATCGCAAGCCTACCTTCACCGGACAATACCTTAACTTTAACTCCCATCACCCATACAGTATCAAACATGGAATCGCACGCTGCTTACAACATCGAGCAGAGACAATAAGTAGCGATACCATTACATACCACCAAGAAATGGTCAGGTTGAAGAATACCCTCCGTCGTAACAACTACCTCGATAGCATACTATCCACCAGACGTGTTAATAGTATAAGAGAGGAGAATGAAACCCAAAAACCTCCAACGGTCTGCCTACCATATATACGAGGCATCTCCGAAAAGATTCAGAGAATATGTGCTCCCTACAACATCAGGACGGTATTCAACACTCAGACGACACCTGGTACGAGTGAAGCCCCGCATGGAGAACATGACCAAAAACTGCATATACTCCATCCCATGTAGTTGCAGAAAGGTTTACAAGGATGAAACATGCCGCCCCCTTAAAGTAAGGGTGGAAGAACACCGAAAAGCGGTAACTAAAGGGGAGACGGAAAAATCGGGTATAGCCAACCATGTCTGGATGGAGAGGGGGACCATCGCCCCCTATGGGATGAAGTAAAAATAATAAACACTGGAAAGTGAGAAAACTTAAAGAAACAGCTCACATGCTCGGACATAACAACCTACTGAGCAAAGCAAGCATAGAGCTGAATGCAATTTGGACACCTGATAGAGAAAACCTTGAATAACAACATAGGTTTAACATTAACAAAAACCAACTAAGAATTGTCCTAGTGACATATGGCCGAGTGGTCCTAGACGTATCAAAGTTTACAGTTACCCAAAGGTGCTGAGTTCAGTAAAAAGTAACATTCAAAACAGAGAATCAGCAACTATGTCCCAGAGCCTAGCTGGTGTCCGAACATGGAACATGGTACCCCCGTAATAATAATAAAGGGTTGGGTTCGAGACTCCTAGCAAACGGTTCCCCAGTTCGATACAAAACACCTGATGAAGGCCGGAGGGCAAAACGGCCGAAACATTGTGATGATAACAACCAAGATGAGGAAGGAAGTCCGACAATCTCAATCAATGAAAACACCTCATCTCAAAAATACAGACAATTACTAATATGGTTAAGCTTAAACATGGAAAAATAAAAGACCAGTTGTTAAAACTGGAAAAGAAAAGGACAAGATATTCTAGTAAAAAGTATAAATTTATAACTTAAAATATTGCAGCATTAAGAATTGATTATATAATGTTATAAATTGCATTTTAAAAAACTCTTAATGCTGCAATATCTTGTTATAAATTTTTTATTTTTTTTACAATATCTTGTCCTTTTCTTTTCCAGTTTTAACTAGTCCTTTACTTTTCCATGTTTAAACTTAACCATATTACTTTTCATGCTTGCATTTTTCTATTGTAATCCATGATTTTTCATGGCTTCCAATAAATTTACGTGTTCTTTGTTTAATTTCAGTCTTATTTTTTTGCCCCCATAAACATTACATTATACACATATGTAATAACAATGTACGCCACTCGTCTGCTTTCAATAAAATCCCCCTTATGATCTCCCTTACATTCTATTTCATTTGTTACTTCTCTTTCCACGGCAGCAGTGAATTATTAGCAACAGTAGTTGCTGAAGTGATGTGGATACTATGGAAAGCAGCCATAAAAAGTATCACTCACCTTACATATTTTTACAATTTTGAACACCAGAAAATTCATAACTTTTTTTTTTTTTTTTTTTTTTTTTTCACAATATAGCCGAGAAGGTGATCTATAAACTGTAATAATTGTTTGAAAAATGAGGTGAGCAGTGAAGCTTTATAGCAGTTCTAAATGACTCTGGTGCTACCAGATCAGGCTGTCTTTTGGCTTCCTGAGACGAAATGCACCTACATTGATGTTTTTTGTTTTCTGATCTTTTTTGTAAAACTTAATTTTGTTCTGCAAAACCAAAAACAAAAACAACAGCCCCCTCCCTCCTCTTTTCTATCTCCCCCCCCCCACTCCCAGACCCTGTTGGTGGAGTATCAGAATACACCGACTGCCCCCCTGCAGAGATTAAAAGTCCCTCAATGGGGCCATCTGTTGGCCGTAGGTGGCGACCCGTAATGCCTTAGAACGGGATCCTGGTGGCTGAGCAACTCACGACCTTGGAACCAAATGGCCGTGATTTAGCAACACTCCACTTTGGCCCTTACTTCGGCTAGACGGGCGGTCGGGCAGGCTCGACCCGACCAACCGGCTAGTCATGACAGTCCCTAATAATAGTGTGAGACTAACCGTAGCCCTCGGCGCAAGAGGGTCCGTGTGTGCCTGGCGTGTGGGGTGGTGGCTGATCCTGTGGTCGGGGCAGTGGAAGAAAGAGTTTCAAGATGGCGCCTGCCTGCTTTTATTAGAGACGAAATCTCGCAGGATCGCAAATTAGCTAGGCCATCTTGAGGAATAAAAATCGGTCCATTGGAGGTGCGAGGCAGTCGGGTTCTGACGTTCGTGGCGATCAGTACAGTGACCGTTGGGTTCCGTTAGTGACCGTTGGGTTCCGTTTCTATTCGTGCAGTCAGCTGAGCTTTGTTAATTACCTTCGCGCCGTGGCTGTCATTGTTGGTTTGCTGTGTGTTGCCGTGGTTCTTCAGTGAAACGCTTCGTCGCCACGTCGGAAACTACACAAGATACTCTTACAAATAGTAAAACCCCATAAAGAGAAACACAAACACATTATACTCATATAAAAAATTAAAAAAAAACACACACATACTACCATTAGAAGGCAATGGCAAGGGCCAATCAGATGGTGAAAACTGATACTATTGACAACTAACCCTTTCTACACCTTGCTGGGTCCAAGGAAATGAAAAAAATCGTCATAAGCAGCTACACTCACTGTTTGAATATATCATCATTGTATCATCATCTCCCAATTTAGGGCTCCGAGGAGGGTGGGGAGCAAGGATGATGAAAAAAACAAAAAGTATTCTATGGCTTCCAAAAAAATTAAAAGGCCCCATCCAGAAATCGATGAAGATGAAAACACAAACTTTCCGGAGTATATAATCTTGGAATCGCAAGATAACACACAAATAACAAAAATGTCCCCATTCAAAATCGAAAGAATTATCAACAAAAATCTGAACACAAAACAAATTAAAGAATTAAAAAATGGAACTTTACTCATACAAGTATCTACTAAAAGTAGTGCCGAAGAAATTTTAACATGGACAAAGTTCCATGATATAAACATCAATGCCTACCCTCACAAAACCCTCAACACCTCAAAGGGAGTCATCAGATATCCAGAACTAAACACCTGCTCTCTAGATGAAATAAAAACAAACCTAAAAAATCAAAAAGTTATAGATACAAAAAGAATTACAATAAAAAGAAACGAACAAACAATTAACACCAACACATACATATTAACTTTCAATACTCCTACTCCACCAACTGAACTCAAGATTGGATATATTAACATTAAAGTAGAAACATATATCCCCAGACCACTTCGCTGCCTAAACTGCCAAAAATTTGGCCACTTCAAAGAATACTGCACCAGGAAAGCAGTATGTCCAAAGTGTAGCAGTAACGAACACCAGGAAACAGAATGCCAAGGAAATATAAAATGCCCAAACTGAGAGAACCATCCAGCATACTCATCGCTTTGCCAAAACTGGATCAAAGAAAAAAAAAAATAAATGAACTCAAATATACTAAAAACGTAAGTTTTACTGAAGCCAGGAAAATTATTGAAACAGCCACCACAACAGAACCAACTAGATCATACGCAGGTACAACCAAAAATCAATTAAAAACAATAGAAAAAACTGAACTAAAGGAAATCTCTACCCTCATAAAATCACTTTGTGAACTAGTTGAGACATTGAGGGCCACCTTACGGCAAATGCCGTCAACTCCAGCTGTACTTGGAAATAACTACCAAACAATTGAGAGTAAAATCTCACCAGATCCAAAAAACCAAACACAATCCCCTAACAAAAAACCCACACAAACTGAAAACATCCCAAAATCAAAAGAACACTCTCCTAGTACCCTTTGCAAAGGAACCAGAAAAGAAGAAAACCAAACAGTAGACATTCAAAATAGATTCCAAATTCTAGGAAAAAGTGAAACCGAAAACACCCTGGAAAAAAAAGAAACCAAACACAAGCAATCAAGAGGGAAAAAATGATAAAGATTCTCCAAAAACATCCGAACAGACAAGAACAATAAATGGGAAAAATTCCTCAAAGAAAACCAGCCCCACAAAAACCAAACCACGATCTCGCTCAACATCTAAAACCAGAGATAAATCAAGCATAAAAGCTAACAAACCAATTGAACACAAAGAACCAGAAGCTATGGAAACAGAAACCGAATCTACCAATGATAAAAAGCTCACAAATGCTCAAACGCACATGAAACAGTCCAATGATTCAAATACAAGAACTACAGACCAAAATAAATTTAAAACCTCCTTGGAAACAATGGAAATAGAAGACAAAACTTCTAAACCCCCATAAAAAAGAAAACACCCCTATTCCCAAGACAAAAGGGAAATCAAATACATAAAATCTAAACTATGGCCAACAAAATAATCCAATGGCATTGCAGAGGTATAAAAGCCAACCGGAATGAATTACTTCTATTGATATCCGATCTATGTCCCACAATAATATGCCTACAAGAATCCTTTTTAAAACCATCTGAAAATATCGATCTCCAAAGTTTTACTATACAACAAATAACCCAAATAGACCTTCAGGAGGAACATCCATTCTCATTAACAAAAACACGGCACAAAGCCAAATAAATCTACAAACTAACTTACAGGCAATTGCTGTCACAGCCACCCTACATAGAACGGACACAATTTGCTCCATTTATCTGCCTCCAAACGACCCCATAGATGAAACTGAAATAGAAAAACTCATCAACCAACTCCCTCGCCCCTTCTTATTATTAGGCGATTTTAATAGTCATAATGTTAGTTGGGGATGCTCAAACACGGATAGAAAAGGAATCACTATAGAAAATATTATCAACAACAACAATCTATGCATATACAACAACAAAAAACCAACCTTTATTCACTCCGCTACAAATTCGTCCTCAGCAATTGACCTCTCTATAAGTGATCCTAGTATCTTTATAGATTACAATTGGACAGTGCATATAGATACCTTTAGAACATTTTGGTCCTGAAATAATATAGACAATTGGACAGTGCATATAGATAACTTCAGAACATTTTGGTCCTGAAATAATCTCAAAAATTCCTCGCTGGAACCTTAAAAAAGCTAACTGGAATAAATTCAGATTACTATGCAAACACAAACTCCTACCTGAAAAATGTGAGAAAGACCCAATCACTCACTTTACATATACCATTATCTCAATAGCAGAAGAATGTATTCCTAAAACAAAATCATCAACCAAGTATAATCGTCCCTGGTTTAATAATGACTGTAAAAAGGCTATCAGGCTACGATGTGCTGTATTAAGAAAATTCAACAATCCAACCAACTACTCGGAATTTAAACAACTTTAAAATATGCAGGGCTAAAGCACGCCGAACAATAAACGAAGCCAAAAGGGAATCGTGAAAGAATTTTGTGTCTAAAATCAACAACACCACCAAAGACAAAACTGTATGGAATATGATTCAGAAAATATCAGGAAAAAACACCAGTCCCCCTGTCAACCACCTCTGTGTAAACAATAGTAAAATAACAAAAAAAGAGGACATGGCAAACCTGCTTGTAGATACTATTGCAAATAATTCATCTACTAAAAATTACGATAAAAAATTCCAGATCATTAAACAGGAATCAGAAAAAAACAAACTGAACTTTAAAAGTAATAACGAGGAAGAATACAACAAACCTTTTACCATCCATGAACTAAAGGATTCATTAAAAAAAGCCAACAACATGGCTGAGGGACCTGATGAGATAACGTATGAATTTCTAAAACAACTACCAGATGAACCATTAAAGTATTTACTTTCTATTTATGACATCTGGCTCAATGGCAATCTTCCAGCCATATGGAAACAAGCCACAGTCATTCCTATACCAAAACCAGGAAAGTATGCATCTGACCCCTCCAATTATCGCCCCATAGCTCTAACAAGCTGCGTGTGTAAGATCATGGAGAGAATGGTCAACACCAGATTAATTTGGTTTCTGGAAACAAATAAAATAACTAATTTTCAGTGTGGCTTCCGAAAACATCGTAGCACAACAGACCATTTAATTCGTTTAGAAACTTTCATCAGAAATTCATTTATACAAAAGAAGCATATGACTGCTATTTTCTTTGATCTTGAAAAGGCGTACGATACCACATGGAGGTATGGCATCATGAAAGATCTTAAAGAAGCTGGAGTGAAAGGAAAACTACCCATCTTCATCAACAACTTCATTAATAATAGACTATTCAATGTCCGTGTAGGAACGTGCCTATCGGACATCAAGGAACAGGAAACTGGAGTTCCACAGGGAAGTATTTTGTCGGTAACACTATTCAGCCTAAAAATTAACAGTATTGTTGGATGCATAAACCAAGGCGTGGATTGCTCTCTATATGTTGATGATTTTTTAATTGCATATAGCTCAAGACATATCCATATAATTGAGCGTCAACTTCAACAATGCATTGACAAAATAAAAAAATGGACAACTAAGAATGGCTTCAAATTTTCCATTAACAAAACAAAATTTATGCACTTTTGTCAACTAAGAAAACTGCACCCAGATCCTCTTTTAAAACTAAATGATATTCCGATTCCTGTTGTAAATGAACATAAATTCTTAGGGTTAATACTAGACAAAAAACTTACATTCATCCCTCATATAAAACATCTTAAAAATAAATGTAATAAAACCCTACAGCTAATGCGGGTCATTGCCCACATAGATTGGGGAGCGGACAGACAAACCCTATTAAAGTTATATAGGTCACTAGTGTGATCGAAACTAGACTATGGTAGCTTCATTTACGGTGCCACCAGAAAGTCGTATATAAAGATATTGGACACCGTTCAACATCAGGGCCTCAGGCTTGCGCTGGGAGCCTTCCGAATTTCCCCATCGATAGTCTCTATGCAGGAGCCAATGAACCCCCATTATCAATTCGACGCGACAAACTAGCCTTGCAATACTTGACCAAAATTCTCTCTTGCCCAGACAATCCTGCTTACGACTGCATTGCAAACTCACTAGATTACTCGCTCTATGATAGAGAAAAATCACAACCAACAAATCCAACCTCTAACTGTACCTTCAATCCAAATTACCAAAATCTATATGACCAAAAAGTAAAAGCTATAAAACCTTTTGGGCTCCGTACAAAACCACTAGTAGAAGATGCAGATATCACAATCACCAATATCCATAATGTCAACCAACTAAGCCTTCCACCCTGGCTACTAAAACAACCTAAAATCATCCTTGAATTAAATAACCTCCCAAAAAATCAAAGCCATCCACTAACCTATCAAGAAAAACTCCTTATCATTCAGGAAAAACACCCAAACCATCAGCACATATACGCAGATGGGTCCAAAGACAGCAACAAAACCGGATGCGGAGTCGTATCCACTAACATTACCTTACAGAAGCGACTACCAGACCATGCCTCAATTTTTAGTGCCGAAGCCACAGCCTTAGGTATGGCACTAGATCTCATCACTGACCTTACCCACAACAATTTTATAATTTTTTCAGACTCCCTATCGGTACTCGAATCCTTAAAGAATAAAAATTTAAATAACCCACTACTCATCAAACTGCTACAAAAAATACACACTCTTTCACAAAACAAAAGTATCAAATTCTGCTGGATCCCCAGTCATTTTGGAATTCAGGACAATGAAAAAGCTGACATAGCTGCCAAAAATGCTTTAAAACTCCCTAAAAGCAATATAAAAATTCCACATTCTGACTACAAACAACAAATAATCTCATTATGAAGAAATGGCAAGAAAGATGGAATAACTGTCCAAATAATAAACTTTTCAAGATCAAACCCACAATAGAAGAACGATTACCAGATGCCAGAAGATCACGTAGAGAGGAAGTGATTTTGTCCCGTATTCGCATAGGACATACGCACATAACCCACTCCTTCCTGCTAAAAAAAGAAGACCCTCCAGAATGTTTTGCATGCCAAGAACCTTTTACAGTAAAACACTTTCTTTTGAATTGTGGCGATCTCGCGTATATCCAGCAAAATTATTACCATGTCAACAATATGAAGGAACTATTTAAAAAAATAAACTCCAACAAAATAACATTTCTGAAAAAAGTAAATCTATATAAAAGAATATAACTTTAATTCAATCCAACTTTACACCCCACCCCCAAAAAAGGAAGGAAGCACATCACCTAATGATACAAAAAGTCTGATTTGACTCCCTGATTAAATTAAAATATCTATTCCAAAAAAAAAAGACAAAAAAACTGGAACTCGGCATTAAATAACCAAAAAAAAAAAAAAAAAAAGTTGATATGCCGTAAAACCAAACCAAACCAATCTAAATGACTAAAACTGACACTTAACCATATATTCACACACTACTGTTTGAATGATATCTCCAAAAAAAAGTGTTAGGAACAATGGAACTCGTGTATAGAAAATAAATTATACAAAGTGACACCAATCATTAGAATAGAAGATATAAAAATGTCAATTAGAGAAGAGGTAATATGAAGTAGACTCCACCTATGACACGCTTATGCCACCCACCCATATTTACTGAAAGGAGAACACCATTTTTCATGACCTGCCAGGAAACTGTACAGCATATGCTGATGGGTTATGTAAACTTTGAACAAGCTCAAATGAGACACTATCAGAAATAACTTAAGGGAGATATTTAGCAAGGTTGACCTAGATAAAAAATGTTTTAATTTCTGAAGGATATAAAAACCAAAACGTTTCACTGAAACATGGCATTCAACTACCATATTGCAACTAATGCTTCAGCATTAAATGAGCAAAAAGAAGTTGATGTCACAAACCAAATAAAAGCCAACTTTTAATTTCCATCCAATGTCTATACAAGTCCAAAAGTAAAACATTTTTTGAACAAAAATGAAGTTATCTTGAACATTTTTTATTTTAGCTTTAACATTTTGTTTAAAAGATTTGTAGACATGCATATCATCCTATCAAAGAAACAATTTAAATAATTCTGAATTTCAATATTTTTAAAAAATTTTGTGCTACCGTGGCCCATGCTTGCACAGGCATGTGCATGGACGCTTTCATATACAATTGCATTGAACAGGGGGGAAATAAACTAACTCATTTTTTTTTTTTTAATTACTTAATCCAGCCTTATACGATTGTTAATATGAAACATTTTTCAATAATCGCCTAAAACTAAATATTAGTAAGGGAGATAACTCGTATATGGGATTTAAAAATAGACAGTGTTTATATAAACAAATAAAAATTCAAAACTAAAGTGATTTTATTATATTCCAGGCATCGCCATATAAGTACAGCTAATACTAATTAAAAAGATGCAAATTGTTTGATGGAAGATATTTTTAATTTTTTTAAATTTGATGTATATTTTTTATTTCTTTAAGTAAAGTTCCCAAATATATCAGATACTTGGCCCCTAAAGAAGCGCTTGAGATTCATGAAGAAGCTTGGAATGCTTACCCTTATTGCCGAACGATAATCACAGTAAGATTGTTTTTTAAATTTTTATTTCTTTTTTCATCTCTCTTCCTTTTTAATCTTATATCCTGTCACCCTCATCTTTTCCCCATCCTTTGTCCTTTTCTTTCCTTATGTGTCTAATATATAGTTTTCTTGTGTGCGTGTTGTATTACAAAAGATTAATATTTGCATGCTGGTAACATTTCATTCTCGATAAAGATATTTTTTCATTAAAATCGCAACTTAGTTACTCCATTTTATTAAAACCTGAAATATTTTTCTTCTAAAATAGTCAAAAAGCAAACACCTGTTTAGCTTAACAGAAAATGAATAACTTCATTCCATAACCGTGAAAAGAAAGAAACAAAAACTTTTGAACTTTATTATTTGACTATAAAAAGTATGACTGCAACATGCTGCAATCACTTTGTACATGAAAAGCAGAAATAAACACACAATCAGTTGAGTTAGATGAAGGTCGACTATACTTCCACATTGGTGCCCAGCAATCTTTCACAAGAATGATCGGGTTACATATTTTGCATATGGGCAGCTAAAACTAATTTTCATTTCCAAGATGAGAATACTAGTTTGTCATTAATTAGTAAATGAATATCTTCGTAACCTAGAAGAAAATCATTTCTTTCCTAAGAAATAATATATTTGAAGTCATTCAACAAGTCTAAAATATAGAAAAGATAAGATTTAACAGTTAGAAAGACCAGATGAGTGTGAAATTGTTTTTAATAAATATTGCTATTTATTAAAAATAAAATTGAATTTTTTTTTTTTTTTTTTCTTTTCTTTCAAATTTTCAAAAGTTTAAATATTCATCTTCAGGAAATTTGATAGTTCTGTTTTTTTTTTTTTTTTTTTTTTTTTTTTTTCCCCCCTCATATGCTATGGGTGGTGGTAATCCCTGGCATGACTTGAGATGTTTGGAGTTAAATCGAATGATGTATATGTCCAATTACAGCTGTTTGGCATCTGTTTAAAAAGGGGGGGAAAAAAATGTCCTATTTCCTGAAGATGAATATTTTACTCTTCGAAAATTTGAAAACTTTTTGTCAATTTTATTTTTAACTAGCAGGACCAGTGTACTGGCGTTGTCTGGTGGAAGTATGTTTCACCCCCACCCATCCTACCCATTAAAAATAAAAAAGATAAAAAAGCTACAGTTGTTAGAGAAGCCACTGGCGCACAGGGACCAAAATGAATGTACTGTACTGAATAACAATGTTAGTATCTGTAAAAACCAGTCTTAACGTTGGAATTTGATTATGTGCTGTGATTAATTTGTGCTTTTATATGCTTTGTTGTCAAGATTGAAACAACCAAAAAACACTGGTGCAGACCTGAGCAATGATTCCCCTAGCCTTTAAATTTTTATTATCAAGTACAGGCTTAATTTTGAGATTAAAAAAAAAAAAAAAGATTTAAAGTAGTAATTACGATTTTAATGTCTTTACTCCATTTCTTGGGACTATACATAAAGTGATTGAAGATGAGAAGACTAAAATGTTAAAAAATCTAGTAAAAACAATTAAAATATATAAACCTGACAATTTTTTTTGTTATGAAATCAGTTTTTTAATAAAACTTAACCAAATGCGACAAAATGCAGATTTACATAAAAGTTACATATGCTGCAGAACTTAAAGAAATAATTTTTAACTATTTTTATCAAATAAAAGTCCTCTATCTTGTACCCCATTCAGTATAATTCATTTTTGAGAAAATGCTGAAATCTATTTCATTGATTTTTATGAAATTAAATTCAGTTAGAAAGGAAACCATTATCACGTCGGGTCAGATGCTTTTCAGTTTTGATATTTATGCAATTTTGATCATAAAGATATTTTATAGGTACGAACAAAATGAATGCTGACCCTCAAAATGTATAAACATTTTGACCCTTCCCTTTACTTAAAAATTCACCAAAAAATCAGGAAATTAACCAATTTTAATAAAATTTTCAGTATTTATCAAATAATGATCGCAGAATATAATGAACTAATTACTTTTATTTAAATCTTAGTGGAAATGTATTTTGTTTACACAAAAAATACCTTTACTAAAGTTATGGTTTTCAGTAGTAAATAAAAAAACACAATTTATTTTTGCTTTTTTTATATATAAATAAAACATCATAATTTGTAACAATAAAAATAAAATAATTTTTACAGGAACATTACAAAAAAAGCCCCTAAAGTCTGTATTAATGAATTTGATAAAAACCGAAGAAAAATGAATTTCCCGAACTACCAATATCACCATTGAATTAAGCATTGTTTATTTAATATTTTCACAAAAAAATTATAGCAAAAATATTTCTACTTTTTTTTTTCTTTTTTAAATTAGATTTCGCATAATTTTTATATGCAAGATTTTAATAATTTCCTTGCTTGCAAGAATGTTTTTCTGTGTAACATAATTTTCATATAATATTGGCCAATTTAAAAAAAAAAAAATTAATTTAAAAACAGGAACATAGAAAAATAATTAAATTAAAAAATGGTAAAATTTATACAAGCATTTACAATAGAAATGTACGGATGCCCGTCTGGCAGTGGGGGGTAGAACTCCTCCTTCCTTTCAATTACACGGCATCATTCTCAGACAGCTTTTTGACTCTCAGATTTTAGGGCTCCATATATTCCGTATTTCCAAAAGTATGCTTTGTTGTGGTTTTGTGAACAGCAAAAACACTCAGGTTTTGGGTCTAATTCAGCTATTGTGCAAACAAGGTGTTTTTTATTTAATTCAATATCTTAGAATTTTACTTTATTAATTATCTTTGAAATAGACATAGAAAACTAATATTTATCTCTAAAAGGATTTTTACAATGAATTTATTTAACTTCAAAATTTGGCTGAATTGTTTTAGCTCGCCGTGAAAACATTTTTCATAACTTTTTTTTTTTTTTTTTTTCATGTGTACGAATATTTTTTTTTCTTTGGGAAATAGTTTAATCCTTAATCTTTCAAATACAATCAAAAATTATTTGGAAACCTACAAAAAAATTGATAAATCAGCTTTTAAAACTAGGTCCCCTATCATTATTTGTTTATTTTTGCCCATACCTAATATTTTATGAGTGTAGAAAAGTGTTCAGAATATTAAAATGGTTAACATCTATTTTATATATACTTTTCTGGTTTCCATAATTTGTCAATTTCTACCATCCTTTTATCAGCAAATATTTTTATGTTCTTTTCAAAATACTTGAATCTAATAGATTTAAGCAGATTATTTATTCAAAACCTTCACAGCTCTACCCACACTTATTGGTCTCTCCAGTTTAACAATGCTATTCTGGTGTTATCAAATCTGGCTGTCATTTTTCCCCTTTATCTTTGCAAATCTCAAGCATATTCTGCAAAGTCTAAAACAAAAACAATTTTCTTTTTACAAAACAGCCAAAACTAAACACCTTGAATATATATTTAAAGACCTAACAATCTTGAAATATAAAGATTTTACCAAAATAACCAAGTTCATGATTAAATAAGCTGTAAAGGGTGGATATGGTGTAAAACAAAACCAAACTTAATAATACTATTAGTATTTATTGTTTATATCAAATAACATCTTCAGCCCCTCAGTCACTAAAGTTTAACTGATCTTTTTTTTTTTTTTTTTTTTTACATAGGCGTCACCACTTATCAAGGCCGATAGGCCACTCAAGGATAAGGGTTAAAGAGTGTAGAGTAGTCAAAAGGACAATATAGTAATCAATAGTAATGGAAGTTCGGTAAATTTGTTAACTTAAGTGGAACGGCTCATCAGAAACTTGTTCACGTTGGACTTGAAGACAACCGTATTATAGACAGCTAGAAAGCAGGAAAACGGAAGACAATTCCACAGGCGTGCAGTTCTAAGAAAGAAGCTTTGATCATGGGATCTATGTTTAGGTTTAGGCACAGATAAAGAGTGGGGAAAATTATTGATAATGTTTTCAGCTAGTCTAGTGTTTCTTGTGAAAGTTTGGCGAGGGGGGACCATAGATTGAAGCTCAGTCGAACACTTTCCATGAAAATAACGATAAAGCAGAGACAAACTCGCAACATCTCTTCTGTGAGATAGAGGTTGCAGCGAAGAGAAAAGGACATCTCCCACCAGGCCACGAAGTCTATTTTGAACCCTATCAAGTCTATTTTGAACCCTATCTTCTAATATTTTTGCTTCTCATTCTCAGATAGGTTAAACTCTTTATGGTAGTTATTTTTAGATTCATTTTGTTCCTAATTCTTTGTATTGTCTAAAAATTTCTTTAATTTCTAGTTTTTAGCAATTTCACTTCAGTGTAGATATAAACTTGACTTTGGAGCAGCTACATTTTTATTTTTACATGAAGGCACGGTTACCTAAACAGCAGAAGCAATGAAAGCAATTGATGAGAGGTTCAGACTTTGAAATATATTAACCATGCATTCTTTTGATAACTTTTTCTTTTTCTATGGTATAAATTTACTTTAAAATGACATTAAAAAGATTATTTTTTTAATAGAAATATTTTAAAAAAGATTTAAATATAGCAGCACTATTTTGGAAGTATATTCCATAAAGAAAATAAACAAACCACTTTAAAAAGAGAGATTACGAGTTTTTTATATTTTATTCGCAGTTTTTTGTTAGGGGTGTCAAAAATTCCCAAAAAATTCTGATACACCTAGTGCATCGTACATTTCTATCCTGAACGTTTGTAACATTTATACAAATTTTTAAATTTAATTATTCTTTCTATATTCCTGTTTTTAAATTAAATTTTATTTTAATTATTGTTCAAGATTATATAAAATTGTTATACCGAAAGTTTCACATTCATGCAAGCAAGGAAAATATTAAAATCTTACATAAAAAAAAGTAGAAATGTTTTTTGCAATTATACTTTTTCTTGTGTGAAGATATTAAATAAACAATGCTTAATTCAATGGTAATATCGGTAGTTTGAGAAATTAATTTTTTTTCAAGTTATATCAAATTCATTAATACGGACTTTAGGGATTTTTCGTAATGTTCCTGTAAAAATTAAAGAACTTTTTTTTTTTAAATTATCATAATTTACGATGCTTTATTTTCATAGAAATGCCAAAATATATTCATTCTTTCTTTTTTTTTTTTTTTACTACTAAAAACCATAATTTTAGTAAGTGTTTTTTGTTTAAACAAAATAATACATTTCTACTCAGATTTAAATAAAAATAATGGGTTCAATACATTCCGTGATCATTATTTGATAAATACTGAAAATTTCATTAAAATTGGTTAATTTCCTGATTTTTGGTGAATTTTTAAGTAAAGGGAGGGGTCAAAATGTTTATACATTTTGAGCATCAGCATTCATTTGTGCACGTACCTATTAAAAACAATAAATCTTGAGAGGAAAACAAACAAACAAAAAAAGTAGTTTAGAAGATCTGCATGTGTAATTTACACATGTGTATTATTATCACTTTTGTGAAACACGCACATTTCACGAGTTTTTATGGTAATCCGAAAACATAAAACAACTCTATAACTAAATATTGAATAATTTTAAAAGAACCGGAATGTGGACTTTAGAACATTATTCATAATTTGTATCAACATCGGTGAAAAATATTGGAATCATTCCAATCGCTTATTAAAACTACAGATGAGAAAAGAAGTTAACAAATTTACCAAACTTTCATTACTATCGGTTACTATATTGTCCTTTTGACTACTCTACACTCTTTAACCCTTATCCTTGAGTGGCCTATCGGCCTTGATAAGTGGCGACGCCTCTGTAAAAAAAAAACAAAATGAATATTGGTACTGTTTGTAAATAAAGCGTACTCTTATTGAATTTCTAATTTTATGTAAGTTTGTATTGAATTATGATAATTATAATCTATACGCCTATAATTTTTTTTTTTTTTTTTTTTTTTTTGTGTAAAACTTCATATTAAAAACCCTTTTTCTATTTAACATATTTGCTGCCAGCTATAACTATTTGCCATTGCCAAGCTATTTTTCTGCAATTTCCTCAAAATAAAGTCAACAAATAATGCATATGAATATAATATGAAAAATTGTTACATAGGGTTCTTCATAAAGGGGCACCATTTACGCTTTGTGTATAACATAAAAAGGATTCCGTGTGCGTATGATTGTCTCTAATATAAATGGTTGTGTGTTTGATTATCATAAAAGGAATCGTGTGTGTGACATGTAATTTCTGAACCTACCTCTGCTTCTTCGATGTTGGACCATCTGGAAATTTCTCATCCTGGAGGGAGACTTGATACCTGTTTGACGAAGATTTATCACTCCAAGACGATGAATGGGTTTTATAGTTTTTATTTCACTTTCCCCAGAGGTCCTGCAGAAGTGGAAGTGAAATCGGCCTGTGTGGGGGTTCTTCTTCTATACACGTCAGCGTTCGTCTCCCCCCTCCCCAGTTAAGAGGGGGAGACAACGGAAAACCGTCCGTCTTCTTCAAAGCCCAAATCAAATCTCACCGATCTGCCAACCTGACCACGTCACACATACGTAATCTGGTCAGCTGATCTTCGGTTCTGGTAGACGTGTCTACCTCCACGTTTACTCACCTCTCTCTCTCTCTCTCTCTCTCTCTCTCTCTCTCTCTCTCGCTGTAACAAAATATATTAAATTTGTATTTATGATGTTCTCATATTTGATACATTAAATTAGAAAATATCTTGGTGTGCTGGATACGAATATCAGTTTATGTATTTTTGTAATAAAAATAATTAAAATCCGCTTTTATTTATAGTGAATCATACATATTTGCGAGAAAAAAATACATCACAGGGATCAAATATGAGATAACTAGTAAACATACTATTCAATGTGTTATTTTGGGATGCCAGTTCAAGTTAAAGATGGTTATCGTACATGCCGAGCATGCATTGACTAATAGAAAAAGAATTTTGTTACATGTTTACTCATAGCGGGCAAGGCTAAGCAAATGCCAGAGTACAAGCATACTCGTAGTTGGCAGCAAATGTGTTAAAAAGAAAATACAACTTTATTATATATGGGTTGTGAAATTGCATTCATCTGCAAAAGATCTAGCTAATTTGCATATTCTTTTAAACATTCATCTATATATTAATACGATAGTGTGTTATTTTCTGTGCCACGCTTACATCCAGGTCGTTTAATTGTTATGAAGAATTCTTGGTAAAATTATTTATTACAAAAAATGGAAGTACATAAGTTTTGGTTTTGAATATAGCTAATGGTATTCCAATAATCTATTTTTTTAAAAATAATTTTATCAAGAATTCTTCATACGTCCTGGTTTTGATTTCGATTTTAGCTGAAGGAACTAAAGTTTGTTTTTGTATTTTGTTTTTTATATATATATTCATAAGTTTGGGATTTGGTTTTGATTCCATCTGAAAAACCCAATCATATAGATATATTTGCGATTTTTGAAATCGCAACTTTATAATATATAAAAGTTGATAGAACATTAACTCTATAATAATATATATGAAATCTGCAAGAATTAACATATATTGAACTACCTGGCTACGCCAGGCATCCCTGCTAGCTTGGATAAATACTTTTGCAGTTTTAACAAAATAGCTACAATAATATCAGAGCGTCTCCATTTATGCTGAATATCTACAGAATGCCATCACTAGAGGATGACCTCCAATCTGTAGTGGAATGGGGACAAAAATGGATGGTCACATTCAATGCTGCCCAGACTAAATTGGTTTCCTTCAATAATTACAAGAAACCTTCTCTGCCACCAATAGCAATGGCCAGTGACTCCCTATCTGAGAGTACATCTTTCAAACTGCTTGGCCTAACGTTCACAGGAAACATGAGTTGGAACAATTACATTAGTGCCAGGGCCGCTGTGAAGAAGGTAGGCTCTCTCTACCGTGCTAGAAAACTAACACCCGAAAGTATCCTGTACCTCTATAAGGCCACCATTCACCCATGTATGGAGTATTGCTGTCACATTTTGGCTGGTGCATCTGCTACTAGTCTCTCGCTCCTAGACAAGGTGGTCCTGGATATGACCTTAAACTGTATCCGATGGTGAGGCCCTAGCTTGCGGGCTTTGGGGAGTGCGGAGCCACCCTTTAATTGCCATTGCTCCCAGGTCCACTCTGACCCGGAGTGGTAGTACCTGTTAGGGTCCCAACTATGGGTTGAATAGAAACCGACTTGCAAAAAAACAAATATATTCTATTAAAAAAATTTCTTCAAAATCACCGGATTCGGCATTAAATAATCTGGAAAGGGTTGATATGCCGTAATACAAAAACAACCAACCAACCTAGACAAGGTTCAAAAGAGTCGCCAATCTGATAGGTCCTGAACTGGCATCTAAGCTTCAGCCTCTGTCCCATCGACGAAATGTTGCATCCCCCTGCCTGTTCTACAAGTATTTTAATGGTGAATGCTCTGACGATCTGCAGACACTTGTGCCCCCACGACGTAGACACCCTCAATAAACCAGACAGGCAGCTAAATCCCACCCCCACACAGTAGAGATCCCTAGATGTAAAAGATCTTTCTACTCCAGTAGTTTCTTCCCCAGAAACACTAAACTCTGGAATTCCATTCCAGGTCCCTACTTCCCCAACTGCACTGACATGCAGAAGTTCAAATGTAATATGAACTGACATCTTGCTGCCCAAATCCCAACATAGTACCACAGTAGTTGTTACCCCTGATAGTAGCCCCCAATGTGCCTTGTTTGAGGTGAAAATGTAATAAAAAAAAAATAATAAAATCAATATATTACATATGAATCAATCCTCTGTGGAATTTCCACAGGTCCAGCTAGTTTTAATTAACTCCCTATTAGTTTTTTCATTTTCTTATGGAATGATAATCTTTAGTTAATTAAGTATTACGCATAATTATATTCATGTAGATATTCTACATGATTTATACTTGGGTAATATTTGCATAAAAAGGGTATGATAAAGACAAACTTTTTCTATATATTTATGTATGCGTATGTTTAAAAAATTTTGCTTACCAAACTCCTGTCAGTTTTTGGTCTACAGACATGAAACTTAATATATAGGGTATTTGGACCCATGCGAAACTTTATATTTGGATTTTAGCTGGGGAAAATCTATGCAAAAGTGAAAATTTTACAAATATGGAATTTGCTAGGTAACGGTCATTCATTATTATGAATATGCATGCACAACGTAATAGCTATTGGTTCATGTTTTAATTTTTAGCCTTGCAGCAAATGTATTTTCATAGCTCGGGCAATAACGTTAAAGGAAAAAGTAAATCGTAAGCTAAATGTTTTGGTTTCAATTCTCTGGTGGCGCACGAGTCATGTTTTCTTTTTAAATCATTACTATATATTGGGTCCAATATGATATAATAAATACAAAATCTGCATTAATCAAAATATATGTAAGCATATTTTACAGCCAGGCAATGCTGGGCAGCTTGATAGTATCTGTATAATTTTATTATACAAAAATTGCAAAATATTTACCTTCTAATCTTATAAAATTTAAGCAAAGTTGAAACACCTGGCATGCATGAGTACTTCAGTTAGTGTTTTTTTTATTTTTGTTTGTTTTTTTTTTTTTTTCTACATGGTCACCACTTATCAAGGCCCAGAAGCCACTCGGGGATAAGGGTTATTGTGTGTACATAAATCAGAGGGATAGTATTGTAGTGATAGTTAGTATTGGAGAATTGATAAAGTGTCATTACTTAAGGGGGCGGTTCATCAGGAATTTGTTGAAGTCGGGAGGGGAAACAGGCAAGCGGCAGAGAGTTCCACAGGCATGCAGTTCTAAGAAAGAATCTTTGTTCATGGAATTTACGTTTTGATTTAGGCACAGATAAAGAGTGGGGAAAATTGACAGTGGTTTCAGCTAGTCTGGTGTTTTTCATGAAAGATTGGCGAGGGGGGGGCAGAGAATTGAGCTCAGATGGGCACTTACCATGGAAATAATGATAAAACAGACAGGCTCGCAACGTCTCTTCTGTGGGAGAGAGGTTGCAGGGAAGAGAAAAGAGCACCCCCCGCCAAGCCACAAAGTCTATTTTGTACTCTGTCAAGGCAGGATAGGCTGCTTTTAGCAGCTCCTGCCCAGATGTGGCAGCAGTACTCCATCCTTGGACGTACTTGGCTTTTATATAGAGAATTGCATCATTAGTGAGATATCTTCTGGAGCGGTAGAAGGATCCCACCATTTTCCTAGCGACCTTGGCTACAGACTTGATGTGTGTTCCATTTCAGATCAGGAGTAAAGGTCAAACCCAGAAGCTTATCAAAACATGGGGCCTCCCCTAGACGAGGGCCATCCATTTCAATTGATGCCAGATGGGGATCAAAGCGTTTATGATGTAATGATGAGAGCTTGGTCTTGGATGCATTAAAGGTAACCGGCCACCTCTTCCCGTACTGTACCACGCGCTCAAGATCTGAGGAGAGAGAATCAGAGAACATTGTCATTTACGGCCTTTAATGTGCTACCATAGATAGTAGTGTCATCAGCATAGATGTCAACGAATGATTTTAGTATGTTTTGGGAGATCATTAATGTAGATCAAGAAGAGTTGGGCCCAGGATGGACCCCTGAGGGACTCCAGCATTAATACTGTGGGCCTCTGATTTCTGCCCATCAACTACTACTCTTATGAGCTTATCAGAGAGAAATGATTTAATGATTGAGAAAACATTTCCAGTTATACCGTAGCTGGAAATCTTGTGAAGTAGGCCTTTATGCCATACCTTATCGAAGGCCTTTGATATGTCAAGAGCAATTGCCCTAAAAATGAAGCCTTTGTTGAGATTCACTAATCCTATGAGATATAACCGTTAGCACATCTGCTGTAGATCTAGAACGGAAACCATATTGCGTGTCACCAAGGTTATTTCTGCAGAGGTGGTTGACTACTTCTCTATTTAATATGGATTCCAGCAACTTGCTCATGACACACAGGAGACTTATTGATCTGTACTAAGAGGGAGATGACTTATCACCTGAATTCTTAAATACAGGGTATACTGATGAGGTTTTCCAGGGTGTTGGAAAGCACTTCTCCTTAAGGCAACACTTAAACAGTTTTGTAAGTATGGGGGCAAGTTCTGGTTGAAGCTTTTTTAACACTATAATTGAAATACCGTCAGGACCAGTTGCTTTACTGGAATCAAGGTTCTTGATTAGCTTGGCGACCTCACGTACAAATATTTGTATGTTACCTAGCGTGTTGTGTGTTATGGGGAGTTGATGGTCTTCGTAACATAGGGTAGAATTTGCTGCAAAGTTCTTGGCAAATAGTTTGGCCTTGTCTGATGCTGACGAGATGACCTCTGGTCCATTGATAATGGTTGGGATAGAACGCACACTTCTGTTCAGGATCCTATTTGCTATTTGCCAGAACTGGTCGGAACCAAGCCGCTGATCAGCTACTTTGGATTTAACCGATTGGGCATATAGCTCTTGTAATTTTTTATTACTCTTTTTACAGTGGTTGCTGGCAGTCCTGAAAGCAGCTTTAGTCTCGGTGTATCTATTATGTTGGTAGCTATGGAAAAAGTGATTTCTGTGCGCGATGGCAGCAGCACATTCAGGGGAGAACCATGGCTGGCTGTTAGGTTTTTGTTGGAATTTTTTAGATGGTATGAATTGGTCTATGCCTACAAGTAACCATTTGATCAGGTCTGATACTATAGAGGACACCTCCTTTTTAAACATGGAATGGAGAGGTAGATCAGATATGAATGTACGGAAGCTATCCCAGTCAGCCATAGTATTGGTATACAGTACGGTGGAGAGGTACGTCTGTAGACTTATATTTCATTTTTATCTTAACTGATACAACGGTCGGAGGATCCCAGAGGAGATAGAACGGAACATGAGCATAGAGAAAAAGGTCTAGAAGGCTTGCATAGTGACCAATAGTATCAGGCACACGGGTGGGCTCGCGAACAATATGAGTGAGGTCATAGGCAATGGCAAAATCATGACAGAACCTTCCCTCATCATCATCATCACTCTTATTTGAGTGGGTCGGCCATTCCACATTATGGACATTGAAGTCACCACAAATGTGAATATTAGCCGAGGGATAAGCAGACAGGATGTGGTCAATTTTCTCCGATATACTCTTAAAGATAGTAACTCCGCTGTTGTGGAGGCGATAGAGGGCAAATATGAATGCGGTAGTGTAAGCAGGTGCAACTCGGAAGCACATATAAGGTAAATTGGGGTCTTCTCTGGAGATATCCCTGTCACACAGGAAGCCATCTTTAATGTAGGCACATATTCCATGCCCATGGCGATCTTGGGAGGTCAGATTTAGATGGTAAGTTAGAGTATCCTTTAATTATGAACTCCTCTAGGGAAGTGGTCGGCCCTATTCCAGTGTTATAATAATTAAGTATATATAAAGTAAAAATTAATTTTAAACTCTATTTAATTGGACATGATAAACTGATTTAATATTAATGAACTTTGAATATGAATCTTTCACAAGATTGAAATTTGATATTTATAAATAAATTCTTTATGCTAAATCTAAAAATTGACACAAGCTATGACTATTGTAAAGATTTTTACATTAATGTCTACCTACTTTCCAAAATTCTGATTTAAAAATAAATTTTTAAAAAAATAAAATTCAGGTTTATCCAGATTTCCACAATTGGTAAAACCTAATTTCCACAACCTTGTAAAATATAGTCTTAGTTTCTCCATTCCAATCTCCCTACAAACCAATAAAGGAAGAGCTTAAAATGATTAACATATTCTTTACCAGAATCCAGGATACATGAAAGA
Organism: Euprymna scolopes; assembly: GCF_053919585.1. NCBI lineage: Eukaryota > Metazoa > Mollusca > Cephalopoda > Sepiida > Sepiolidae > Euprymna > Euprymna scolopes. The sequence continues at coordinate 54,334,878 of NC_136512.1, read as the reverse complement.
AGCGTTTGAACTGAAGATTGAGACTATTCATCTCGAAGGACAAGGGAACTTGGAGAATGTAAGTTTTTTTTTTTTTTTTTTTTTTTTTTTTTTTTTTTTTTTTTTTTTTTGCTTCACTTGCAGATGATTCTAAGTAGAATCTAACGCTTTTGGGTTTTGTATTTTTACATCGAAATCTTCAGCAATCACACAAGGGCATATTGGAACCAAAATATTATTTTGATTAGAGATTATTTCAATGTTTCCTGTGTATTATTTGGATCATTTTGACTACTTTTCTCTCTTTAATATTAGTTTCACAACCTTTTGCCTGATATAACCTCTGACTTTTCAAGTGTGTCTTGCTAAACTCGGCAATCTATATGTTACAATAACAGAAATGAGAACAGTATTCCAAATAATACAAATTATTAATCCTCCTCTCAAATTCTGAGGTTCTGGATATGATCTTAAACTATATCCGATGGCGAGGCCCCAGCTTTGCGGTCTTTGGGGAATGTGGAGCCACTCTTTAACTGCCATTGCTCCCAGGTCCACTCTGACCCGGAGTGGTAGTACCTGTTAGGGTCTCAACTATGGGTTAAATAGAAACTGACTTGGGAAAAAAAAAAATTCTATTAAAAAATTATTCTTCAAAATCATTGAATGACCTGGAAATATGATATGAAATTGATGTCGTAAAACAACCAACCAACCCAACCCTCAAATTCTGAAACAAGGTTTCTTGTGCTTTCTTGTTCTTGTCTATACATAACTTTGGAAAAATACAAATTAATTTTTCTAATTATTTCCAAGTATATAAAAATTATTAAATGTGTATCACAAAGCAAGAAACAAAAATGTTTCAAAATTTTGGAAATGAGGATAGATAATTTGCATTTTTTTTTTTTTTGTAATAGTAAGTAAAAATGTATCTACAAAAATCCAAATCTATTTAATCTAATCTTATTGAAATCAAAAATTAAACAAGGGAAAATTAAAACTATTTTTAATTATATAAAAAAAAAATTAAATTAAAATTGTAAATCTGATTGCATTTTGAATTATTTTCTCTAAGCCTCTCAATTTGTAATGTCTCCACTTGGGCAACATCGCATAAATATTCTTAGTTTAACAAATACTTTTTATTTATATTTTATTCGGAAAATTTTATTTTTCAGGCTCACAGTCTACCACCTGACCAATTAGCAGAGAGAAATGTATGTTTAATAGATATTGCTGATTCCTCCGACATGAATAGGGTAAATATATATATATATATTTTTTTTTTATATAGTTGTGAATGTATTTTATTTGCTTTTATGTGACAAGTCTGCTAGAAAAAAAATCTGATTCCTGCAAAAATTTCTGACTAATAGCTATTCACTTGTTTGCTTTCAATATTTGTAATTGCGATTTAATTCTGTACATTTTGTACTGATATGCCGGTTTTGTCTTCTACAAAAAATAGAAAAGAAAAAATTAGTGAGTTATCACTATAGAGAAAATTCTAAATAGAAGCACTTTTAAAACAATGAAGAAAAAAATAAATAAAAGATGGAAACCTTAATAGAAGTCACCAACCAGAAAGATACCCGAAACTTACTTAAAATGGATAAATTCCACGAATACAAATGTGGTCTTCCCACATAAAACACTGAATATATCTAAAGGAGTGATCTGAAGCTATGAGTTTTCTATCAACGGAAGAAACAAAAAAGAAACTGAGAAAATAGTGATCAACCACAAATATAAAAAGGTATGGTAGGCTAATTGTGGCATACATATATACTACCTTTCAATTCCCCAATGATACCAAAAGTTAAAATTGGTTATGTAAATGTAAAAGTATACCAGCTCCTAAGATGTTTTAATTGCCACAAGTATGAACACCACAAGGAAACCTGCAGAGAAAAAAACATGTGGAAAGTGTAGGGATAGAGAGCCAAATCACTGAGAAAGAATGTACTAATGAATTAAAATGTACAAGCTGCAGAGAAAATCATCCTGCATACTCCAGAATATGTAAAATCTATGCAAAGGAAAAAGAAATAATGGAGATAAAATATAAAAGAAACGTAACTTAGAAGCTAGGAAATTAGTTGAAACATGTTTAAAAGATGAAACATATGCTGAAATAACAAAACACGGACCACATCAACACAATGAAATATGCAACAAATTTAAAAAGCTAATAAACTAATCTCATTAAACCATGAAGAATGGCCCAAATTCCAAAATAGCCTCAAAGAAAAATATCTTGCTTCAAATAAAACAATAAAAATAATAAACCAAAGCAAAAGTAAGAATCTGCCTATAACGGTCAGAAATGATATACCCCACAGCGAAATAAACATAGCAATCAACATCCAAACAATTGCCATTAACGCCACTTTATATAAAACAATGACTATGTTCTTTGTATATCCTACCAAATGATGACCTGGATAAAAATGAAAAAAACTGATCGACCAATAACTAAAACTATTATCTATAATAGAGCACTTTAATAGTAACATCCTGTGAGGATGTAAAGACACTAATAAAAAAGGCAAAATGTTAGAAAACTTTAACGGAAATGATATATGCTTCCTTAATGATGGTACACCTACACACTTCAACCTGACTATCATTGATCTAAGCTTGTTACCTATCAATACATATGAATGTTAACTGGAATGTATATGACAACACTTGTGGCAGCGATCATGATAAAAAGCCCAAAATCCAACAGTGAAAAAAAACTCCCAGATGGAAACTTAATAAGGCAAAGAAAAATGTAGGAATAGGCTGAATCACACTGAGACAAATGACTCGGTAAAATATTTCACAGAAACAGTAATCGAAATAGCTAATGAATGCGTCCCTAAAACCAACCAACCTAACAGGCTCAACAGACCCTGGTTTGATGACAAATGTCGGGAAGCTGTCAAATAACGAAAAATGACTTTAAAGAAATCCCAAAAACAAACCTCAACTTCAAATCTGATTGAATAGAAGCTGAACAAAACTAAAGCTCATAGGGTAATTAAGGCAGCTAAAAAAGAATGCTGGAAAAACTGCCAGAAAATTTAATTTCTCCTCGGAATCAAGAGAAATATGGGAAATAATTTGAAAAATGGCAGGTAATCATCAAACAACAATTAAACATCTCTTTAAAAATAACTCCAAAGTGACTGATAAAAAGGACTTACTAGCTGAAACCTTTTCCTAAATTCATTCAATCAAAACCATAAAAAAATTTGACAAAGAAAATGCTGAACAGCACAAACTAAATTTTAAATCGAAAAACTTAGATTGCAGTAAACTGCTTACATTAACCAAATTAAAAGATTCTATTAAAAGATCTCACGACGCAGTTGTAGACGAATTCTTGCTGCAACTCGTTTCAGAATCGCTAAAATTAAACAAATTATGAACAGAAGGTGAATTCTCAAACTTGTGGAGGCAAACCACAATAATAGCAATCTCAAAACTAGGGAAAAAAACCCATTTGAACTCTCAAAACTATAAACTCATTAACCAGCTGTTTGTGTAAAATAATGGAGAGAATAATAAATGACAGATTCGTTTTGTATCTTGAATCCAACAACCTTATCTCCAACGTACAATGTGGATTGCGTAATAAAAGTAGGGCCGATCACCTAATCCGATTGAAAACAGCTGTAAAGGAAGTATTTATCAGGAATGAGCACCTATCTTTTTTCGACCTAGAGAAGGCTTATGACTCTACATGGAATTATGGCATAATGAGACTTGCGTAGTCTTGATTTCCACAATTTATAAATGGATTCTTATCTGACTGCATTGGATCCACTTTCTCTGACACTATGACCCAGGAGGATGGAGTCCTGCAAGGAAGCATGCTATCCATGACGCTATTCAATGTTAAAATGAACAGCATAGTGAAATGTTTAGATCCTGGTGTTGAGGAATCCTTATACGTAGATGATCTCCTGGTATATTGCACATAAAAATGCGAACTCTAACAGTGTCTAAACAAACTGGACAAATGGGCAATAGAAAATGGATATAGATTTTCTCAATCAAAAACTAAATGCGTACATTTATCATAAGAGAAAATTTCACAATGACCTTACACTGAAACTAACGGTAATCCCCAGTATCTGTTCTGATGTTGCGCATCACCTTTTCTCTCCTTGGTCGGTGGGAGAGCTGGATTTTTCCCAAATTAAAAACTGACATTGTGTTTATTATTGCCCTCATGGGGAGGCAAGTAAATAGGACTCCCCACTGTGGATAAACACAAATTTCTCGGATTAATATTTGATAAAAAGGAAAAAAATTACATTCACCCCCACCTCCCCACCCTACCCATACCTAAAGAACCTAAGTAGTTGCAATAAGACTGCAACTATGTGTGATAGCTCACACAGTGGGGAGCAGACCAAGAAACTTTAATAAAACTATATAGGACATTGATTAGATCTAAACTAGATTGCGGTAGTTTTATATACCAATCAGCTAGAAATTCATACCTAAAGATTTTAGATCCAATCTGCCATGGAGGCCTGAGATTAGCACTTGGTGCTTTTAGAAACATCCCCAGTTGAAAACCTTCATGCAGAGGCTAATGTGATTCCTTTAAATATAAGGAATCACATTGGGTGTCCAATATTACACTAAATCAAAAGCACACCCAAATAATTCAGCATATGAAATTACATTCAATCCAAGATATAAGGAGTCATTTGAAACAAAAAGAAAGCTATAAAACCCTTTAATATAGCGAGAATCCAAAATGCCCGTTGAAAATATCCAGGAACACATTCTACCTGAAACTCCACCAAAAACTAAGCAGTAAATGAAATCCCGCAGTCAAACTTGACCTTATTAACTCATTAAAATGAGCACCAGCTAAATCCAAGTAATTAAATAAATTCAAACGTATTTCCGTAAGCATGTCGCGGTGGGGCAATGGTTAACATCGCATGTATTTTTTTTCACACTTTAATTTACAACTTTGCCTCAAGGGTTCGGGTTCGATCCTCATACTTTTTTTTTTTTTTTTTTTTTTTTTTCGTTTACCCCCCCCCCTTCCCCCACCTCTGGAGTTTCCACACACACCTTCAAACACCCGGGCAACGCCGGGTACTACTCGCTAGTTTCAAATAAAACAAAGGCCTTTCCAGCAGAAAGTTCCATTTTTACTGCCATCAACTTTCCTTTCAATATCTTTAAAAAAAAAAATAAATAAACATAAAAAATATCTAATATTTTCAGGTTCTAACATCACTGAATAATAAAATTTGAAAACCCTCTAGTTATCAAACTACTAAATAAAATCAGCTCTCCTAAAAACAAAGAAATAATCATAATCGGCCCTGACGGTATTTCAATTATAGTACTCAAAAAACTTCAACCAGAACTAGCGCCCATACTTACAAAACTGTTTAAACGTTGTCTTAAGGAGAATAGCTTCCCATCACCCTGAAAAATCTCATCAGTATGCCCTGTATTTAAGAATTCAGGTGATCGCTCATCCCCCTCTCAGTACAGGCCAATAAGTCTCCTGTGCGTCATGAGTAAGTTGCTGGAATCTGTTAAATACAGAAGTAATCAACCATCTCAACAAAAATAACCTTAGTGACACACAATATGGTTTCCGTTCTGCTAGATCTACAGAAGATGTGCTTACAGTTATATCTCATAGGATTAATAAATCTCTCTACAGAGGCAACCTTTCTAGAGCAATTGCTCTTGACATATCTAAAGCCTTTGATAGGGTATGGCATAAAGGTTTACTTCACAAGATCTCTAGCTATGGTATAGCAGGAAATGTCTCGATTATTAAATCATTTCTTTCTGATAGGTTCATAAGAGTAGTAGTTGAGGGGCAAAAATCAGAAGCTCACAGTATTAATGCTGGGGTCCATCCTAGGCCCAACTCTTTTCCTGATCAACATTAATGATCTTCCAAATCACATTCTTACATCATTTGTAGACATTTATGCTGATGACATTACCATTTATGGTATCACATCTAAGACAGTAAATAACCAAGTTCTCTCCGATTGTCTCTCCTCTGATCTTGAGCACGTAGTACAATGGGGAAAGGAGTGATTGGTTACTTTTAATGCATCTAAAACCAAGCTTCTCTCTTTACATCATCAACATTCTGATCCACATCTGGCATCAATTGAAATGAATGGCTCTCGTCTTCAGAAGGCCTCAAGTTTTGACAACCTTCTGGGCTTGATCGTTACTCCTGATCTTAAATGGAATACGTACATCAAATCTGTTGCCAAGGCCGCTGGAAAAATGGTGGGATCTTTCTATCGATCCAGTAGATATCTCACTGGTGATGCAATTCTCTATCTATATAAGAGCCAGGTACGTCCAAGGATGGAATACTGTTACCACATCTGGGCAGGAGCTGCTAGAAAGGACTTGTCCTGCCTTGATAGAGTTCAAAATAGACTTCGTAGCCTCATAGGAGATGTCCTTTTCTCTTCCCTGCAACCTCTCACAGAAGAGATGTTGTTAGTTTCTCTGATGTATCGTTATTTTCATGGAAAGTGTTTGAGCTTCAATCTATGGTCCCCCACTTGCCAAACTTTCACAAGAAACACTCGTCTAGCTGAAAACCCTATCAATAATTCCCCCCACTCTTTATCTGTGCCTAAACTTAAACAGATTCCACGAACAAAGCTTCTTTCTTAGAACTGCACGCCTGTGGAATTATCTTCCGTTTTCCTGTTTTTTGGCTGACTACAATATGATTGTCTTCAAGTCTAACATAAAGAAGTTTTTAATTATCCGTTCCATATAAGTTAAAAAATTTACTGAATTTCCATTACTAATGATTACTATATTGTCCAATTTCTACTGTACACTCTTTAACCCTTATTCTCGAGTGGCCTCTTGGCCTTGATAATGTGGGGATACGTATGTAAAAAAAAAAAAAAAAATGCTAGATTCCAAGCCACATCGGAATCGAAGGAAATGAAAGGGCTGACTTAGCAGCCAAATCAGTTCTAAACTTGAATTCAAATACAATTAACATCGCCTACACTGATCTTAAATATAAAATCAACCAACTATTTTATACAAAATGGCCGCAACAATAGAATGATACAAATAACAAACTATACCAAATCAAACCCATATTGGAAGGATGGAGATGAACTCCTAGAAAATCAAGAAAGGAACAAGTAATTATATCTAGAATACATTTTGGTCATGCAAAACTCGTGCACTCCTTCATAATTAATCATGAGCAGCAACCACAATGTTCATTCTGTCAGAAAATTTGCTCTGTCAAACATCTTTTCATAGAATGTAGAACCCTTGATACTGTTAGAAAACAATATCTAACAATATGAAGAATATCTTCAAAAACAACTGCTTTGACAAAATTCTCTCCTTTTTGAGAGTAACAAGACTATTTTCAAAAATATAAAAAAGGAAAGGATTTGTTTTTTTTTTTGGTTTTTTCCCCCTGACATTAAATAAATTAACAAGGTTTAATATTCTGGTTAAGCATCTCAAGCAAGCAAACAAACAAAAATAACTTCTCTCTACAAAACAATTCCACTAAATCCTATGAATAAATATTTGAAGATATAAATACCTTGAAACCCAAATTTTTTTCATGGTTAAATTCAACATAACATAACTCAAAAAGATTTGGATAAAAAAAAAAAAGAAAAACCAAACACCATGAATAGGTACTTAAAGATATAAAAAAAATTAGAACATTAATGAATCTTTTTTCTTCAAAATCACTGGATTCGGCATTAAATAACCCAAAAAGAGTTGATATGCTGTAAAACAACCAACCAACTTATACAAAAAAAATGAGGTCATAACCCCTTTATAATTTCAATATTCAATTTTTATGAAATTTATATTGCATGTATAAATTCTCAGAAGATAATAAGTGGTCCAAAATCTTTGTTCCCACTACGTGCCAAATAATTATATATCTTCCCCTCTAATTGACCCATGGGGACTGAACCCCCCTTCAAATATGTATATCCTATTTGAATGAAATTTCAGTATATATTTAAATTTTTCTATATTTCAACTTTTGGTGCTTATACAGTTTAGTCAAGACATTAAAAAATGAAAATATTGAAAAAAGTTATATTGTATCTACTCGTTATAGTCTGAAGTTCTCTGAAAAAAAAAAATTTCACTTAGTTTTTATTTTACAGCGAAAAACAATTTATGATACCGAGCAAAAGATTCGATTTTTTTTTTTTTTTTTTTTTTTTTTTTTTTTTTTTTAGGAAGAAAAGTTAGTAATAAAGATGGAGAGGGAGTGTTGATGCTTTAACTGGAGTTAATCTTCCTTTGGTGTGTCCAACAAATTTCGTAATGGCTGACTTCAATACGCTCTCATAAAAACATGTTTTTCTGCTGTAAAATAAAAACTAGATCAAATTAAATGAAATTTTTCGGAGATCTTCAGTCCAAAACAAACAAAACAATAACCTTTTTTTTTTTTTCCTTGATATTTTCATTTTTTAATGTCTTGACTAAACTGTACAAGTACCCAACTTTTAACTATATTAAGGAGTGAAACAGAAGGGGCAGTCAAAACAAAGTAATATAGGGTTATGTACATAATGAAAAAAGTACATAATAATTTTCATTCAATCCCAGGGAATGCTAAGTGTTCCTGCTAGTTTTTTTCTAAATTAAAAAAAAAAATTGCCAGTACAATAGTAAAAATTAGATAATTTTCATGAAACTTTTTTATTAAAAATTAACTAAGATTGTTATTTATTCCTCTGCGATTAAACAAGAGAAATATAGATTCAAGATTTGTACATTTCCAATAAATTTTGTACAATGAGTAACAAATATTTACTTGAAAAATAATCAAAATAGAATAAAATGTTGATAAAATGTATAGGTTTAAAATCTCAAAAATGCACTGAGATGCATGAATGGTTAAAACTAGAGTATGAAATGGGCCAAGTCAGGCCAGTTTAATCAGTTGATCAAAACTTGTTAGGCTGTAAAACTATCAAACCAAATGTGTCTGAAAGCTTTATCTAGCCTGGGATCACCTGAATACATGCGCATTAGAACATTGTATTTTAATACATGGATGGATTTAATGGATGTGATTGAACATTAACTTCATTAACTGAAATCACTTTGAGGCTTTTCAATTATTTTGTAATTTTCCATCCCTGCCCTTATGTTTTTAATCTATAATTCTAAAACACTTCATTTTTAAGCCTTTGTTGATAGTTATCAATTTGTTGATATTCAAGTTAGTATATTTATATTAATAGACTTGTTTGTTTTGAATTGTAGACTTAATGAATCTTTTATAGCTATTTTTCTTATTCTGTCAAGGATTATAAAAAAGATGAAGATCCAAGTATGTATAAATCGGAGAAAACTAATCGAGGACCTTTGAAAGATGGCTGGATGGTAAGTTGTAAAAAATATGTATCAATTGATCCTTTTCTCAATCTTTTTTTATACTATTCTAAAATTTATGTAAATTGATCAACTAGTTTTATTTTTAAATAAAATCGTTTTTTAGTGATTACAATATAAATCTCGCAAATTTGAATTATCCCCCCTTCCCCAACATGCACCCCCCCCCGACTACGGATAAGAAAGCCGTTTTTTTTTTTGTTTTTTTTTTTTGTTTTTTTTTTTAAAATTTGATTTTCTTTAAAAAAAAAAAAAAACAAAAACTATTTGAACAATTTATGATTTATGGAATATATTTCCATTATGTCACTTGTTATACAGATTTCTCATTTTTTTTGTTCTGATAGGGGGATTCTGAATAAAAACACGAAGATTCTAATTGATACTGTCTGAATGGATTATGCAACAGTTTTTCGAAAATATTTTTCATTGGTGTATACTTAAGATTCTGAAATTTTAATGTCATCAAAGATTTTTTTGTTTCTTCCTTAGTTATTTTGAGTTTACTGAGATTGTCTTTAGTTATGCTAATTTACAACTAAATTAATTTATAATATAAAAACAATTATAGCATTTAATTTCAGTCAAATACATAAATCTGTACTTCATTTGTAGTATATGTATATTTGCTTCCCTGACTTTAGATTCATTGATGCTGCGATACTATAGGTGCCCCCCCCCCCAAGTGTTGAAGTAAAAGGAAAAAGAAATAAGGTTTATTAGTAGGCAATGGATTGGAATTCGTTCCTTAATGCAGACATTGATGGGTTTTATGCTGGAATTGATTTGTCGCATTTTCACAAGTGTCCAGTTGATGACGATTGGGAGCATTTTTGCAACGGTCAATAAGTAGTTACAAGTTGGACATTTGATGCAGTTAAACACTGTTGATCAGAGTAGATGGGGAGATGAATTGACCAACTCGTTGACAAATCCAGCCTCGACAGTAGATGTGAACCTTAGTGTTTAGAGATAGTTTCCCATGATGGCATCGCACACACTCACCAATGTTTTCTCTGGAGTTAGGTTTTGTATTCGTTTTATAAATACTTGTGCACTCCCCTCAACGACTGCCAATGCAGAAGAGATAATGACATGGCCATAAGAGAAGACAAAGAACAAATTCATGGCACACAATGTTGGGTTGTCGAGTGGGAAAATGTGGCTACCCCCTCCATACATACATCTTTGAGTTGTAGTGCACTGTACATACAATTTTAATTATTATATTGGCTTCCATGTTTATTCTAATCAAGATATGGAATATTGAACAGGTCTTTTACTAGCTAGATTTTTGTGAGAGAAGATCTAATGAGTGCTCTTTCATTCCTTAACCTACCAAGTGGGGATTTTGGGTCCATACGAATAGCAATCCTCAGTTCCTAATCTGAGGTATTTGAAACTTAAAATGCAATCTTGGATAAAATTTTACCTCATTAGGTGTGTCATATATATATATATGACACACCTAATGAGGTAATATATATATATATATATATATCTGTAGCAGCATTCACCCAGTATGAGTTGAATTTGTCTGGATCCAGCTTGACTCACACTAGATGAATGCCATCAGATATATATAATCTCAATTATTAGAATTTGAACCTAAAATTATGCCATTTAAGTTTTTTTTTTTTTTTTTAATACCTTTTCCACATTTTGTTGGTATTATTCCTTAGTTATTGGGGTGAATAAATAGGAAAAATTGCAAAACTGAAAAATATATAAATGAAAATTTCACAATGACTTTATTAAATCGCTATTCTCAATCAATTACAAAGAAAAAAAGCAAAAAAAAAAAATATTCAATGTTATGTATAATCTCCATCCATTTTTAATTTTGTGAAAATATATGCACATATTACAGATATTT
>NC_136512.1:54313600-54316100 GCF_053919585.1 Euprymna scolopes | reverse complement strand
ATTTTTCAAGTACACATCCTAACCACCAATTCCTCCCATGAAGTGCTGTCACAAATCTGTTAATGTCTTCGGACTCCATATGTTTATTTTTGTGATCCGAACTATTCTTCCTTTATTTTGTAAACTTGAAACTGTTTTTACTTTCACTTCTCTTTGAGAGACAGGAATGAAAGTATGTAATTTTCGTGTTCCTATAATCGAAGAGGAATTGTTAAATCTATCTTCTAAGATGTTTGCTTCCTCTCTCCATTCTGCAGTTGAGGAATATAAGAAATGTATTCCAGATATATTTTTTATTGCATAAAAATACAGTTGTCTTGGCGTCATTATTTGTTCATTATAGGGTCGCTGCAGGCTAGCTTTTGCTGCTAACCTTTTAACAGTGCCACCTAACCCATCACATGGTCCTTTCCCATGAGAAGTAGCAAAAAAGTGCCACTCTGCATCAATACCAAAATCAGATTTATGATGACACAGATTTATAAAGTTTTTAAAATTTTTGTAGTGTGTAACAGCCCTATCAGAGAAATATATCATTTTATGGAGATCAAAATCAAGAATTTCTTTTAATTGTTGTATACACTTTCTTTGAAACAAATGGACAGCTACTGTATCATGCTTGAGACAATCAGATATTATTACAAAATTAATATGCTCAAGGTCAATTCCATTTCGATAGTAGCAGATGAATGGATGCAATGTAGCTTGATCATTATTCCAATGGAATCCTTGAGCCGCATCTTGCAAAACAAATGAATAATTCTCTGAAAAATCTGCTATTGCTAAGACTTCGCCAACCCTTAAAGAACCTTTACTATCAGAAAAAAATTTGGATTGTGCTTTGGCAATGAAATTATGCTTCTTTAATGTTTGAAGGCCCGCATGGAAAGTTTCAATGAATTCGTCTGTGGATTGTGATAGTTTGTAGAATGGTTCTATCAGTTGATAACCACTGTTTATATACAAAATCATCAACTGAATTTTTGTGAAAAATTTCAATATATAAAACAAAATCATCCATCAGTTTGTTGCAAGTTGAGCAGTCACCCAAGTAACAATTTGTCGATGCTTAATTGCATGTAACAGCAAGTATGCATTGGTGGTAATCTGTCAAATGATAACTTTCTCCTTCAGTCAGTTTAGCAAGATGAGATCCTGCAATCATCAACTTCATATTCTGATGAACTGTGCAAATGCAGACAGTATGGGTCCCAGCACCACCTGCAAGCACACATTCTTTCGGTCTAAGCTCAGCGAATTTAGAGAAGCTTATTTTCTCTTGGTTCTTTAATTTGAATAATTCAAATGCCTCTTTCAAATTACAGAGAACGAGATATTTTTATTCCTGAACCCGTTTCCCATCCTTTAAAACAGTCTTGTAATCATTTTTCCCAGGCATTACTCTACTGACCTTTTCACTTTTATAAAACTGCTTTACGTATCTCTTGTGGGAATCTAGTTTTTCGTGTATTTGGCAACGCTAAAATTCCTTCCCCATTCACAAGTTTTGTTTTTTTTTTGCTTGTCTCGCTATGTACATTGTAGTGCCAAATTCTGTTTGTATTTAAAATTATGAAATTATCAATAAATGGTTAATTTTCTTTTTAATATTCATTCAAAAAGTCAAGCCAATATAAGTAAATAAAGAATGTTATCAGAGCATGCTTTAGCCTTTATAAAGGAGTGACAAATAAACAAATAAGCCGGATCGCCGTTGAACTCAATGCTCAAGGAGTACCAAAAAAATGTAGAATGACACTTTTGTTTAGGAGAATATTGCTGAAGACTTATTTAAAAAAAGATAATAATAATAATTAGTAGTAGTAGTAGTAGTTTTAGTAAAACATCTACTTCAATTCTACATTTACATGAAAATATAACTTACATGTATATGGTGCCTAGCAAAATTTAAATCTTGAATTTATGCGTCTTATCTGTTCCAAGATGTAGAATATTGCTAGGGTGAACTAGCTGATCCAATGGGGAAGTGGAGTTCTCTGGCAGAAGTCTGGAACCAAAAACCATGAATGCCAGAACAGCTGGCATTTGTAGAGAGGCACCTGCCTCTCCAGGCATGTTTAGCCAATCAGGCGCCTCTAAATGGAATAACCCACCATGCCTGACTAATTATTGGCTGGTCCATAATGGTGGAGAGGGGAGGTAAGCGCATTCTTGATTCTACACAAGACAACTGGGAAAGTGGTTTCAATAAACTTGTTTTTTTCTAATCTTTTATTGCTTTTTATCTTTACCCATCCCCCTAGCCAGTAAGCAGGCAGCAGCCTCACCCAGTAAACAAACAGAGACTTCAAAAATCAAATAGCTTGTCACCAAAGCTTGTCTGGCATAGAGGTGATAAAACTTTCACTCAGTCCACTAACTTATTGAAATTTAATAGCTTTTAGCACTTTCTTGTCAGATTTGTCAATGCTGAAGGACTGGACAAATGGAAAGGTCATGTTTTATGTTTTTTTTTCACACAGCTAAAATAAATCCATAT
>NC_136512.1:54303600-54306100 GCF_053919585.1 Euprymna scolopes | reverse complement strand
CACCCGCATTGAAGAAAAAAGCATTTACAAGGTACAACATGTAAAAAGGCAAAGGACCCCTAGAACTTACAAGACCCAAGAACAAAGGACTCCTAGAATGCACAAGTACCAAAATTGTGAATGTTGCGGAAGTACGAGACACACCAAAAAGACCTGCTGGTTCAGGAATAAGATGTGTTACGAATGTGGGTTCAAAGGCCACAAGGGAACGTACTGTGACCAGAAGAAAAAACGAAAGACTGACAAAGTGAATGCGCTTCGCACAAGGAAAGAGAAAAGTTGCGAAAGGCGTAAGTATGTCAGTGTTCACATAAATGGACATCCTGTAACATTACTCCTGGATAGTGGTTCAGACATCAGCATCATAGATGAAGATATCTGGAGAAGGATCGGTCGACCCGAACTAATGGAAACCAGCAAGATGGCGAGGAGTGTGTGCGGCAAAAAGTTGGAATTTAAAGGAGAACTGAGGTGCAACGTGACATTTGATGGTCAGACACGCACGTCCAAAGTGTATGTGGTTCCAGGAAGGAACACAAGTCTGTTTGGAGTGGATTGGTTTGTCCTGTTTAACTTATGGGAGCGACCAGTTAATTCTTTTTGTAATAGGTTGAACACAGAGAAAGCAAACCAAGTGGAAGACTTTCTGGACGATGTAAAAGCAGAATTTCCAAGGGTTTTTGCTGAAGGACTTGGACATTGTGTGAAAGTAGAAGCCAAATTTGAAGTGAAAGATGCCACCCCAGTGTTCAAACCTAAAAGAAATGTACCGTTTTCATCAATGGACGCAATCGAGAAGGAGTTGGAAAGACTTCAACAGTTAGAGGTTATTGAAAAAGTTGACCATACGGATTGGGCCAGCCCGACGGTATATGTGAAGAAAAAAAAATAACAAAATCAGGGTCTGTACGGACTTCTCAACAGGCCTTAATGACTGTTTAAAGGACCACAATTATCCCCTTCCGTCGGCAGATCTATTCTCAAAACTAAACGGAGGAAAAATTTTTTCCAAGATAGACCTCTCAGACGCGTACTTGCAAATCAAGGTCAATGATGAATGTTCAAAGTACCTGTGCATTAATACGCACAAGGGTATCTTCAAGCTAAAGAGGCTTCCTTTTGGCTTAAAGGTCGCCCCTTGCTTTGTTTCAACAGATAATGGATACGATGCTCGCAGGGTTGGAATTTGCGATGGCATACCTTGACGATATCTTGATAAAGAGCAGTAATTTGCAAGAACATAAGAAGCATGTCAGAGAAGTACTTAAGAGAATAGAGGGGTTTGGTTTCAGATTGAGTCCGGAGAAATGCGATTTCTTCATGAAAAGGATCAAATACCTGGATCAAATAATTGACGAAGATGGACGAAGGCCAGATCCACAACGGACCGAAGCAATTGATAAGATGCCTGCCCCAGACTCAGTATCAAAACTACAGTCATTTCTGGGATTGGTACAATACTATGCGATATACATCCCTAATGTACATAATTTGAGAGCTCCTCTTAACGAGCTACTAAAAAAAGGCAGTAGATGGAATTGGACAAAGGAATGTGAATCTGCTTTCCAGAAAATTAAGAAATGTTTACTATCAGATCTGGCATTAGCACATTTCGATCCAGAGAAAGAGATTGTACTAGCAACGGACGCCAGTGATTACGGAGTTGGTGCTGCATTACTCCACAAGTATGAGGATGGAACAACAAAAGCAATCTCTCACGCGTCAAGAACTTTGATTGCAGCTGAGAAAAACTACAGCCAGATTGAAAAGGAGGCTCTCTCAATAATATTTGGAGTCAAAAAGTTTAACCGTTTTCTCCATGGACGAAACTTCATATTACAGACAGATCATAAACCACTAATCACGATATTTGGATCGAAGAAAGGCATCCCTACGCATACTGCAAATCGACTACAGCGATGGGCTGTAACTCTCTTAAACTATCAGTTTAAGATGGAGCATGTGTCATCAAAAAAGTTAGGACACGCGGATGCACTGTCAAGGTTGATTCCAAAAAGAAATGAAAGTTTCGAAGAGACGGTAATTGCAGCTCTTAAAGATGAAAGCGAATGCTCAAATTCAATATGCAATATGATCCGTGAACTCCCGGTAACTCTAGAAGAGATTAAAAGAGAAGCTGCAAAAGACGTTTTTATAAAGCAAATGAAAAATCAAGTAGGACGGACGGAAAGAAATAAGATGGCAAGAGAAATTACACCTTTTTCCATTTGCGAAGATGTGCTTATGTATGCCGATAGAATCGTAATTCCACAGGTATTACGAAAAAGAATGCTAAACGAATTTCACACAGGTCATCCTGGCATTTCAAGGATGAAATCCCTAATTAGATGTTACGTGTATTGGCCTGGTATGGATAAAGAGGTGGAAAACTGTGTCAAAGCGTGCAAAGGATGTCAGTTAGCAGCCCGAGATCCGCCTGTAAAAACGACCCCGTGGCCAAAGACGGACTTGCCCTGGTCACGACTGCATATTGATTATG